>NC_059074.1:147351321-147658526 GCF_020497125.1 Mauremys mutica | reverse complement strand
GGAATGTGCAGCCATGAAAGCCAACATGGAATAGAATTGCAAGAAAAGGAGCACGATTAATTGTGTTATGAGTAACTGATTAATTATGAAGTATGAGGATGGAGTCCAGGCCCTGATATTTGTCTAGAAAGAGGTCATTAAAGATCTTGGTGAGAGCAGCTTCAGTGAGTACAGAAGATGGGACATTCTCCAAACAGCTTCTGGAATCCTGCAGGATGGCTTTGAGTGCAATTTTCAGCCGTCTCAAACATTGTCAAGTCAGGCAAAATGGGTTCCTGAGCAACCCACCCTCATATCAAGAGTTTCCTTAAGGTTACAGAACTCCTTAGTTCTCCTCCAACACAGATATATGAATTGAGACCTCAACCTAGTTCTAAGGATGCTGTCACATTCTCCTTTTGAACCTTCATCTTCAGTGTTCCTCTACTCTGCTGGTATCAGAATAGCTTTCCTCTCTGTTTATATCTCCCTGTAGAACTGTCAGGCACTAAAAGTAGGAGAGAGAAAAATTAAGATTCCTTACCTGTTCATTTCCTTTTTCCTATTCTGAGTCCTGAAAATCCATCCCCACCCTGTCTGTCTATTTTTAAGGAGTGCTTTCCAGTAGCATGATGTTTTCCAGCAGACTTTTCACCAATGTCCTCAGCATGCTGTATGTGTCTATTAAAATAAATCCAGCTCTTTCAAGATAACTAGCTAGTGGCCATTGTACAGATGCTCAGTCAACATGTCAGCCTCCTGACCATTGGTTTTGGTACTGCATCAGATTTGGGAGTGCTCCACTCCAGCCATTCTTCCAGGGGCCAGAGCTCAGGAGGTGGCTACTGATGGCTAGTCCTGGTGTGCCTCCACTTCCAGTACAGAGGGTATCATTGTCAGACTCTCAAAATAGGAGAAAGGAAATTAATGGGCAAGTTATTTTAAAGAGTCTGAGTGACTGATGAAAAGAATGCATCAGAAACAGAGGAAGTTTCACCAGGACCTTTTGTCATCAGCCTGAACTATTTTTAAGGTTTAAGAAATAAAGTTTGGATCAGGCCTATTGAACTAAGGCTAAGCAGTTTTCTCTCAAATGAAACTTGACAAGCCCATGCAAAGCCCACTGAAATAAACGGGGGTGTCTTTCCATTGACTTCAGTGGGCTTTAGGTAAGGTCCTGTGTGATCTTACGGCCAGATCCTTAGCAGGTGTAAACTGGTGACGCTCCACATTTAAGCCAGATCCTTAGCTGGTGTAAGTCAGTATGGAGTTACTCTGATTTACACTAGCTGAAGATCTGGCCCTCTGAACCTTTTCCCGTGTAATGTTTATGTAGGGCCATGAGTGCTTCCAGTTCATGGCCCTCATTTCAGCTCTATCAGTGCTGGTGCTAGCTTTGGGTATTATTTATTATCCTATTGTCCAAATTATGACGTGTTTATTTCATAAGTGCCCAGATAAGCATCTCAGTATTTATCATAGACTGCCCAACCAGCTATGCGTAAAAAGAAAAGAAAAAAGAAGATGCTTTTGCTTTTAGGAGTGCCCATTCAGGATTTTAAGAAATAATTTCTCTGAGTGTCAGGGATGCCTTGCGCTGCAGATGTGTGACCTAGCTTTAAATTGCCATTGTAGCGAAGAGACAATGCTGCTGATGGGCAGTACAGATCGATGTGTACGTCTCTCCTCTATGAACTTCAGAGCCTTTAATTCCAACACCTACATTTTCAAAATGAAACTCCTTGGGGAATTAGCTGTAAGAACCTCAGCCACATCAGTGAGAGTCAGGCAGCTAAATCCCATGTAGCACTTGGGATATTTAAGACTAAGCTACAGACACTTTCCCAGACTTTTCTAAGTTAAGGACAAAAAAAGAGTTTCGGTGTAGCCCACCTTTCATTGACACTCACTAAGCACAGCCCTTTCTTATTATAATGGTAGAAAGAAGGTGTTTTTTAGATAACAGAAGGGCATATACTAGGTGTTTTAGGCTTTTAAAAGAGGAAATCTAGTAAACCTGCTATTCTGTTTGTACGTAGGAGTCTTTGCCTCCTGATACACATGCTGTCTTTCCTTCCTTCACATACAAACAAACACAAGTCATAAACAAGTTCAGTTGCAAAGATTCATGCCTGACAGTCCCACAGGAATAATCCATACTCTGGACACAAATCCAGTTGTCCTACTGTCTTTCACTGCCTTGGCACTGTCCAACCAGACTGTCCTGCACACAGCGTCTCTCCTCAGAATCCCGTTCTGGGGGATATGCTTTCAGTGATGACACTTTCTGCTCACAGATAACAGGTCAGACAACCAGAAATCCAGCAAGGTCTTAGCCCCAGTGAGCAGGGCTGGATCACAGCGTTATCTGTCTGCATTCCTCCTGCATCTCCACCTTCTGTCAGTGTTTAACAGAACTCTAGTCAGCACAGATACATGCTTCTGAACGAGCTCTCTCTGAGACAGAGCCCAGAGTTGTCGCCTAAGGCCAGTTCAGTGTCCACTCCATCCATTGGCTTCCCTCAGAAAGTTCTTCAAAGAATGCCAAAGGCTTCTGTGTCTATTGGCTGAGAAAAATATTCACAAGAGCAGCGGTAAAAAGTAAAAATCAGTGTAGCTGCAGCAGCTCTAGATAAATTCATGCAGGATAGGTCCATCAATGGCTATTAGCCAGGGGATGGACAAGAATAGTGTTCCTAGCCTCTGTTTGCCAGAAGCTGGGAATGAGCAACGGGATGGATCACTTGATGATTACCTGTTCTGTTCATTCCCTCTGGGGCACCTGGCACTGGCCACTGTCGGAAGGCAGGATACTGGGCTAGATGGACCTTTGGTCTGACCCAGTAGGGACGTTCTTATGTTATGTTCTTTGCTGGGTGGCAATCTGGTGACAAAAATGAAATGTAAGTCACGAGAAATATTGCAGTGCGTCCTTTTTCCCCGTTTCACCAAATGATACATGGAGTAATTTGTATCACATGGTGCAAAGATTGGGTTGTTTTTGCAACTACCAAAAACCTGCAAAGCCCAACGTGAGTAATTTTGCCCTTTCACATAGCCACCAAAGCCCAAACTGAATCGCTTTGCCTTCCATTGTGGCCCTTTCTTCACGGCTGTATGAACAGACCTGATTAGTGGGTCCCTGGGTGAGAAAGGATCACTGGAACCAGTTGCATGAAGCCAGCAACTCACATCCATTGTCTGTCTCAGTTTCTGGATCGCAGGTGATAGGAGGTCTGGTCTCACAGCACGTCACCACTGATATGAGCTGCATGAGTGTACCCTGAGGATCGATTGTGCAGGTGGGTCACCTGCTCTGTACTCCCATGCTGCTTTTCCATCCCCCATTTATCTGCTTTGACATTCTGAGGGGTGTAAAAAGGCACAAGGTTGGGGACTCCTTCAAGGCCCTGAATAACTGACCCTTCCCCTTTAGCCTCTTATCACATCGCCCTCTACCCACTCCACTCCGCTAATGATACCAGCCTCAGTATCCCATTGGCCTAGAGTGACCAGACAGCAAATGTGAAAAATCGGGACAGGGGGTGGGGAGTAATAGGAGCCCATATAAGAAAAAGACCCAAAAATCGGGACTGTCCCTATAAAATTGGGACATCTGGTCACCCTACATTGGCCCATCTGTCCCACAACCCTCTTGGCACCTTTTGCACATGGCTCCTGAGGCAGGAGATGCTCTCTCCTGAGCTGGCTGACTAGGCCATAACCCTCCTCTCATTCAAATCCCTCCTTAAGATTCACTTCTACCATGACATCCAAAGAAGCAACTGAACCCAGACATATTTCTAAAGACAACTACTATATATTTTTCAATTTTTGTTTTGTTTATTCATCCCAGGCACACAATTCTGCTGAGTTAACAGAGTGATTTTGCTAGTGTGGTCCTGTCCATCCGTCCTTCCCATCTTCACCCCCTTGACTGCATAATGTGCGAAGCAGGGCTGGCTCCAGGGTTTTTGCCGCCCCAAGCGGCGACAAAAAAAAAAAAAGCCGCGATCATGATCGGCGGCAGCTCCACCGCACCACTTTCTTCTTCGGCAGCACTTCAGTGGCAGGTCTTTCCCTCCGAGAGGGACCGAGGGTCCTGCCGCCAAATTGCCCCCGAAGAGCCCAACGTGCCGCCTCTTCCCGTTGGCCGCCCCAAGCACCTGCTTGCCGAGCTGGTGCCTGGAGCCAGCCCTGGTGTGAAGTCTGACGGATGGTGGTGTGGGCCTTGGGTGATTTATCCGTAGGATGAGGTGCCCAGGACACACTGGGGAGCTGCAAAATAATAATAATCATCTGCTGCAGCCGTCTTTGAAGCTGCTTCAACTCTCCTCCACAACCAAAACACAAACAGGCATGTTCAGCTGAGCTGCCTGCTGAGCCCTACACACCTCCACCTTGCTACAGCTGGAGCCCACACACAAAAGAACTTCACTTCATGCGGCCTGACCCATTGGCTCCTGCTTGCTTCACTCTCACACAATAGAACCACACTGCTCCCAAAGCTGTTCAGATCTTGTGAACACATGGGGAAGGGAGCAGGATTCTGGCCTTAGCAGGATGCATCCCGCTGTCTGAATTCAACTTAATGTCTCTCACTTTCACATCCATCCCAAATACAGTATCCTTCCCCTTTAGTTACACCACAGCTGGGAAGGACATGACCCGAGCCAAGAAACTTAAAGCTAAAATTGACATTTATCGTTAATCTCTCCACTGTTGCTTACAAAACAGGCTCAGCAGTTCAGGACTAGGACATGGAGCCAGCTTGAGCTGCACTTTCCCCAGCTTTTGCTGGTTAGGTTTCTAACATTAATTCCTTTGCATTTTATTTAAAAGGCAGCCTTGTTTATAAAATGCCCATGGCTTGTTTATAAAATCCCCTACCTCCGAAGCAATGTGTGTTTGATCAGTTCTGCATTTTATAGATCACATTCCCATGCCATTCGGTTAAAGGTGAAATTCACCCCGTGCAGAGGGCCAGTAAAAAGCATATTCACCACTTAAGTCCCGCTTCAGGATGAGACATGGCAGGCTCCCCACCAGCCAAATAGATGACTCATTTGTAGGCAGCCCCCAGCACTACAGCCCAAGCCCAGGTGGGGCCAGAGAGGGCTTATTTAGGATGTAAGTGATGCACAGGTCTTCTGATGGCTGTCTGCACGGGGTTGAATTTTCCCCTAAATGAATAGTTTACGTCAAGCAGTACTTTTAGTTCAAAGGCGCCATTCTGGACCATTTTGTAAATGAACCTTTGGGCCACAAGGCCTATAGATGGAAATGCCTTGGAGAAGCATTCTGAGAAACCGGCAGACGGAGAGGCAAACTTTGTGCCCCCTGTGAAGTTTAATGTTATAAATCACACCTATTTTTAACTTGTACAAACACAAAAAATAGCTCTGACGCCAGCAAACCGCTGTTTATATTTTAAATGTGGAGCTCAAAAATAGCCAAAACAATGTGTTTTTTTTTTAAATATGGTAAGAAAAAAATATATGTCAAAGGCTGAAACTCTGTTTGCGAGGAACAATTTTAAATTGGGACAGTTGTGAAGGTCTGAAAATAGGGGTTTAAAACGGGAAATGCCAGCGTCATCCTAAGTATAGCAGCCTTTCTTACATCTCAACTACCAGGTATTTAGAGGGTGTTCTTGGAAACTGCCATTAGCAATGTCTGTTGACCAAGGTGCACCATTATTTTGTTATGAAAATCCTGGCACGGTTTCACACAAACCAAAGGTGCTGGGCTTTTGATCCCCAACACCAAGCAGCTCCTTGAAAATGGCACTGAGTGACTCATTCTGCCATGAGAAGCAAGATCATGAGAAGTTCTTATGTGTTTTCAAGATGCTGATTCCCTCAGAATTGTGTGCACAGGCCCAGTGCCGGGCTAAGTCAGTTTGGGACTGTAGGCTCCATCCTTGCTTAGTGTGGTAGTGAGGGAGCCACCTACACACCTAACTGAGAGGTCTCAAAATGTAATTGTAAATGGGGACTCATCACTGGACTGGTGTGTTTCTCGTGGGGTCCTGCAGGAGTCCGTTCTTGGCCCTATGCTATTCAGGAACTTAATTTATTTAGCTTAACAAAGAGAAGGTTAAGGGGTGACTTGATCACAGTCAGTAAGTATCTACCTGGGAAAAAAAATATGTGGATACGAATCTATATTTGAACACCTAAGTAAGTGGTCTCATTTCTGGAGGTCCAGCACATTCACTACTCCTGTTAAAGTCAGTGGGGACTCAAACCTCTGAAAATCAAGCCACTGATTGAAGGTTGGATTTTTCAAAGGAGCCTGAAAGACTTGGGAACCCAATTTACTGGGATTTGGGTACCTAACCCTCTTAGGCTCCTTTGAAAATCCCAGTTTAGGTGCCTAGCTTTGGGTAAGTCAAATCTGAAAATTGCAGAATAGGACAAAAAGATCACTTGGTCTCACTTTAAAGGGACACCTCTTTTAAATCCATTCCACTGAGGTAGAGGCTGCATAGAAATTTAAATCTGCACCCATGCTGTATACGGGTGCCCTAATTAAGTGCTCGAGTGCTTTGCCTCCCTTATATTATCAGCTCAGCATCCAGTGACAATGCCCATCATTTTCAGCCCCGAAACTGCAATGATCTCCAAACGGGCACAAGGAGTCCCCAGGCTGGAGCTCATTGCAGGACTATAGAGCCCTAGTCATTTGCCACCCACTGGTTATACAGGGCTGGTAGAATCTTTGATTCAGTAACAAGAACAGCACCTGTGCTGAGTTTGTGGCATTCCAGACCATGCTGTGTTCTTGTCTAGGGACACTTTCCTTTTCGCTACCTGCCCATGCTCCGCTTAGTGGAAGCTACACCATGCTGGAATGCAGTAGGTTCCTCTTAATTCAGCAGCAGCCCACCCCGGTCCTCAGGACAGCTGTGACAGAGAGAGAGGAAGGAAAGATGATATAATGTGACACAAAAAATCAGAAGAGACAATTTAGCACTAACAGAGTCCAGCGTAGGCAGCCGGAGTGGCACCCTGATTTATGCAGCAGCAGCAGTGACCTTTGTCTGCTAGAAATAGAAGGAAGACCAGGTCTGGTCTCTCTTTTTCCCCAAACAACTGAGAGCAACTCATTCCCAGCTTTCAGGGGCCCGCAGACACTACATCATTTCTCTCTGTCATACCTGCAGCTGCAAAAGGAGACTATTTCTTCTCTTTTCATTTCAGGACAGAGAGTCATGTGTAACAACTAGTGGGCATTGAATGACGAAAAATCTTCTAGCTCTCCAAATGCCTTTTTTCCTGGCCTGGAGTCAGAGCTTTCAGAACCAAGTGTAAAGTTTTGCAGTCTCCCAAAGTTCCCAAATGATTCTTATTTATAGCACCTGGACACGCTAGCTGAAATCAGGGGTCCATTATGCTAGGCACTGTACAAAACACAGGTAAGAGACAGTCCCTGCCACCAAAGAACTTACAATCCAGAGAGCTAAGATGGACAAACAGTGGTATTGCTGACAGATGGGGGACTGAAGAACAGAAAGAGAAAGTGACTTGTGAAAGGTCAGGCAGTGACTCGGTGACAGAACAAGATATTGAACCCAGATGTCCAGAGTGCCAGGCCAGTGCTCTCTTTATCTCTCTGAATGTTTATAAGTACTTTTTTGGCAGTCTACATTCAGTGCGGTTCCCAAGGAAAAGCTAACGTTTGGGAGGTGGGGGGAGGGGAAGATACCATCATGGGGACACATGCCAGGTGCCTTCACTGAGCATGTTTGTTGTTTGCAGGTTTCTTTTCATTTGGGGCCAGTACGTCTCTGGCAAGGAAACAAGCCATATCTTCACCTCCCTCTTAAAAACCCTCCCCACGTATATATTGGTTATTTATATTCAAACTTGCCCTTAAATCCTGGTAAGTCAGCCTGCCCCTCATAGCAACAGAATCTGTCCCCCAGTGGCTATCTGCAAGGTGTGTAATTGCACTCAGAGCGGGGGGCAGGGCAGTGACAGACGGTCCGAGCGCTATCCTTGGCAGATTTAGGAATAGAAGTCGGAGCTGACGGGCGTTGCCTCACAGGAGCTGGAAAGGGATCAACTTGGAGCAAGGGCTGGCGCCACATGTAGGGGCCTGGGTGTGAGTGGCAGAAGTCTGTGGGCACTGGATGCCTCTTAACATATTCCACTGCCCTCAAGACAAGGTAAATTGTTGGTTGAGACAGACATCAGTTGTGGGTAGTTCTCCTGCTTCCGCAAATTATTGGTAAACCAATTCTTTTGTTTGTTTTAAAGGGACATTTCCCCCCCTTCTCTCTTTAAAGTGCAGCTAGTGCAGCCCCCCACCCCTAGTCAGGTATCACAGAGCCATTCCCTCCCCTTTCTTCTTTACTCCCCTCCCCATACCCTGAAGAAGCCAGCTCTAGGTGCAGTGTGTCAGTCTCCGTGTCCATTCATCCCTTTGTGTCTCTGCCAACAACAAATGCCAAGCAAAGCTAATCGGCACTGAGAGATCTCTTTGAAATGGAAAGTTGTCTACTGTAATCAGAATGAGACAAAGGGCTTGATTGTGCTGTCAGTGAAGTCAGTGGTGAAATTCCATCTGATTTCACTTGTGCAGAAGCAAGTGCTAAGCACTGACACATTTAGGAACATAGGAAGTGCTATCTCAGCCTAGTTATGCGTTCAGACCAGGATCTTGGCTCTGACAGATATTTCGGAGAAAGATGTAAGGACCCTGCAGTAGGCAGATGAGGGGAAATCTGCCTCCAGGAAAAGTTTCTTTTAACTCCCTCTGTGGTGGGAAGGTTACCTCCCTTCCAAAATCTTCCTTCTTTTCTGCTTGCTTTTTAATCCTCACTATTGCAACTTTGGATGTTCCTTGTTATTCCTACAAATGTCCAATCCTTTTTGGGTATTCTGCTAAGCTCTTGGTCTCAATGATATTTAGTGGCAGTGAGTTCCACAGGCTAATTGTGCAATGTGTTCCTTTCCTTTTAAAATGTGCTGCCTTTCAGTTTCATGGAACATCCCCTTATTCTTGTGCTGTGAGACAGTGTGAAAAACAGTGCCTGATCTATCTTCTTTATACTAATTATTTTGGGTCTCTTAGCCATTTCTGGTCTACGATAGTAGTTTGCCTCTCACACCACGGCTACTTAGTCTTCTTACAAGCTTCTTGTGAGTCACTTTGTCTAAAGCTTTTTGAAAGTCCAAATACATCATTTCAACCAGTTCTACTTTATCTACTATTTTATTAGTAGGTTCAAAGAATTCTAGTTATTGGTAAGATATTAGTTTGCAGAAAGGTCCCTATCATATCATGATCATTTAAGAGTTGCATAATTTATTATTCCAATCAATTTACCTGGTACCAGAGTAAGGCATACTGGTCTGTAATGCCCAGCACCGCCCCCTTTGCCTTTTTAAAAAATAGCTACAAATATTTGCTACCCTCCCCTTCTCCAGTATAGTGGCTGATTGGCAGAATGGAGACCCGGAGTTTCCAGCTCCCATTAGTGATCAGGTTTTCAAAACAGCTCAGCATACAGCAGCTCCCATTTAGAGATGGATGAAAAAATTTGCAGGAAAAAAAATGTGGTGGGGAAGCATAGGAAGGAAGAGATACAGATATGGCAACACTGAAACCTTTCACAAATTTGTGTTGATTTCACCAAACTGGTTTGGTCGAACTAGGGGGGGGAGGGAAACAACCTGAAAAAATTGCAACTTTTGATTTTTTTAGTTCCAAATGTCAATTTATTAAACATTCAAAAACATTTTAAATTATTGAAATAAAAAGAAAATGTTTCAATTTGTCAAAATGAAACATTTGGTTTGATCTGAAATGAATTTTTAATTTGATTTACCAAAAGCTTCAAAATTTATTTTGTGGTTTGACCTGCAATGATTCTTTCCAGAATTCCCAACAAACTAAAAAAATCATTATTCTCCCAGCTCTATTCCCACAGGAAAATGAGCCTTTTGAAAATCTGGGCCAATATGAACAGCGAGACAACCATTCACAATTATATCAAGTCGGAGAAGAAATAGCGATTCCTGGGACACACCGCCAATCACTAGCTGCCTGGGGTTAGGAAGAAATCCCCCCCATGGGCATGTTAATGAATAATTGGGGTTATGCAGGGTTTTACACCTTCCTCCAAACAGCATGGCCGCCTGCGGTGGATGGCAGAACACGGAGTAGATGTGCCACTGATCTGTTTCCCTACAGCTATTTCTGTGCTCCAGTGTAGCTCTTTGGGAAATATTAACAGCTAATATTAGTTTTTGTTGGATTTGACTGGATGTATTTACCTCATTCAGGCTCTTAACTCAAAATTGTTTTTCTGCTTGAACCCAGAACATGTCCAACAGCTCAAGAATCAACTTTGCCTTTCTCAGTTCATTCTGTTAGGCAGATCTTTCATTTAGTTAAGCTTCCTGTATTGAACTGGCTGGAGACAGACACTCTCCCTCTTCATCCCCTTGTTTGGGATTATCCACATCCATTTATTTGAATCTGACAAAAGACATTCCTTCACCTTTCTACTCTTACCAATCAAAAATTTATACTGCTTGACTCTCCTTTTGCTCCCTTTTACACTTCCAAAGTGAAAGGTCCATGTCTGTCCTGCTCATCGCTACTCCAGATTCATTTTCTTTGTCTCCCCTATGATGTGTACTGAAGCTTCTTAGGATGCTGCTGCTGAAGGATATTTGTCAGTGCTTTAGCAACACCTTTGCATCTTTGTTGCACTTCTTGTCTGACACTGCAAAGGGCTTACCAACATAGTAATCAATGTTGGCTCTTTTCCAATCATGAGACTCAGCAGCCTTCAATCAGGATTATCCCCAATAAACCATCTCTCTGGGACAAATGAATGGCCGAAGATGATGAACAGATACAGCCTGCCATTGTTTTGGCTGACAAGGTGGGGGAGGTAATATCTTGAGAGGAGATATGTGTAAGCTCGTCTCTTTCACCAGTAGAAGTTGATCCAATAAAAGATATTACCTCACCCACCTTACCTCTCTCATATATCCTGGGACTGACACACTACAACACCACGCATACACCATTGTTTTGGGGGCTCGTTTTCCATCCGGTATGAATAGAATTCCCTCTGAAAAGTGCTTTTGAGCGAAGGCTTATGACAAAGATTACATTTAACTCTTGAGACATGGACATGAAAATGAAACTAATCTCCAATACACTATGGACAGTACCTGCATCGGGGTAACCAAGACGGACAGACAGAAAGGACAATTCACTTTCAGGGAAAACTTGTAGTGAGTGTTCCACAACCCAGATATAGTTAACAAATAGGCTCATTCCATCCGACAGGGAGCTGCAGGATGTGCCAACTTCCGAGTGACACACAAAACTGAATTCCATGAGCACTTGTGGTCATTAAAGATTCTGTTGAACTTCTTGCAAAAGTGGTTGTTGGCTCCAGCATCCAGGTCAAATTCTATTTTAGGATATTATAGTCTGACCAGGGGCAGCTCCAGGCACCAGCACGCCAAGCGCGTGCTTGGGTCGGCAAGCCACTGGGGGCGCTCTGCTGGTTGCCGCGAGGGCGGCAGGCCATCTGCCTTCGGCGGCACGCTTGTGGAGGGTCCGCCGAAGCCGCGGGACCAGAGGACCCTCCGCAAGCATGCTGCCGAAGGCAGCCTGCCTGCCGTGCTTGGGGCGGCAAAATGCCTAGAGCCGCCCCTGAGACTGACTCACTAAAATGTGCCAAACATATCAGCAAGGCCTTCAGCAGACCTTCAGCAACAAAAGCACAACCCCCTCTCCAGAGCTAAAGGAGTAATCCCATCAATTGCTACTAAATACCAGGGTCTTGTCTTTGCTGAGGTCAGTCACGAGACGGAGACAGTCATACCGGTTTTTTATAAGCCATTAAATGTTTACCACATTCCATTCCAGAGGTGGTTCCCCATCAGTGTTTGGTGAAGTGATACCTCTAGATTATTTATTTGCACTGCAATTGTGCTGAGGAGCCCCAGCCATGGACTATAATTCCATTGTGCTAGGTGCTGTACTAACATGGAACAAGGAGTCAGTGCCTACCCCAAAGAGTTTACTGTCTGAAAAGCGATTTGGGAACCTTCTGCCAGAAAGGCACCATACAAAGGCAGCATCATTTACTAATGAGCTTTTTATCCCACTTTCTATAGACACGTCCTCTCGCCCTATTCACCACGGAAGTTTTGTGGTTATAATTTATTGTTTTACATGTGTGACATTTGGCAAAGAAAACAAAGTTACCATCTCTGCCCCGGGGATCTGTGCTCTCTAGGGGGAGTCATCATAAGGAAGTTGTTTGAAGCCATCAAGAAAATTTGGCGTTGATGCTGAAAATTCGGGCTGATGTTCTAATTGGCACAGCATCCTCCCCTCTCACTCTCTTGGCTGGTGTGAAAGAGGGTATTTTCTCCTCTTCATGCTGGGCCCGCTCCCCAAATACATATGCACACACCTGGCTATTGTGAGGAGAATCACAACAGTCAGTCACCTTTACTCACGCTTGGATACAAGGAAGCGCAAAGGCAGGTAGACATCACACCTGTGCTCTGTTTGATTATGACACATCTCATTAAACACAGGCTGCCATCTGCATCAGGAAGCCCAGGCCAACATCTGAGCTCCGACTCAGGGAGAGCACCAACAGGGATTAGGAGGAACAAAAGTTGTGCTGTCAATGAAGAGTCATGCATCCCCAATTCTAGATGCAGCTCCTCATTTCTGTCACTATGGGATTTAATAAGCATTTTCAGAACTACTGGTGTGTAGTATCATATGCCAATGACTGAGGTCTACCCAATTTGCTCTTGGCTCTCCACAGGACGCGTTTCCAGGTTGGATGGAGAAGCAAGGAAGAGAGTGAAGGGCCAAAAGACTCATGTTTTGCTTTCCTGCATGGAATCCACCTTTTCTTCACTTTCAAGTTCATTCACTTGAGAAATCTAAACGGCAGGAAGGCAGGGGAGAGGCCCCATTGGCCCTACCTCCATTATTTACTTTTGTTACAAAACTTGATACACCCAGTGCCCCGTTGTCATGGTGCCAGCCATTGTGCTTGGTAGTGGAAGGAGATTATTATTATTATTATTGCTTTAGTGCCTGGGTACCCCAGCGAGGGATTAGGGCCCCATTGTACTTGGCACTGTCTAAACAAATAACACAAATAGTCCCTGCCCTAGAGAGCTCACAATCCAGGATTCCGCCAATATCCAGCAGGTGAGTAAACAGACAAAGGAGGGAGAGGGAGGTGGAAAGGCAAGGTAACAGTGGAGACAGATGCATGTGTATAACTGTGTAGGCAGTGGCCTGGGCAGCCAAAGGTGATTGCCAGCCTAACTAGTTGTCGCTGTTATTCATGTGGGTTGCCATTAACTCCCACAATATCCTAGGTGCTTTCCACGTATAAAAGGCCATGATCCCTGCCCCAAAGAGCTTGCACTCTAGAAACACAAGTAAAACAGCCAGGTGAAGAGTCAGGGAAAGGATTAGAATATTTCAGTTGAGTGATGAGGTGCTGGTTGGCTGTGTCTTGGTCTGTATCTCTGCGAGTACTTGTACGTGATGGCCCCTAACACCACAGGCCTTTGATAACACAATGACTCATAAGGTTTAAGGCCTGAAGGGACCATTAGATCATCTAGTCTGACCTTTTGTATAGCACAGGCCATAGAATTTCACCCAGTTAGCTCCATAATGAGCCCAATAACTTGTGTTTGACTAGAGCATTGTTTGTGTTTGATTAAAGCCTCTCTGCCAGAAAGGCGTCCTGGCTTGGTTTGAAGACATCAAGAGATGGAAAATCCACCACTTCCCTTAGTAGTTTGTTCCAATGGTTAATCTCCCTCACTGTTAAAAATTGATGTCTTATTTCTAATTTGAATTTGCCTTTAATCTAGTGGAGAAAGGCACAAAAAGGATGAATGGTTGGAGGTGAAAGAGCCTTTTAGCACCCAGAGTTTTCCTCACAGTGAAGGTCCTTATACATGGTCATCTCTTGATCTTTTTGATAAGCTAGCCAGAGGGAGCTCTTTAAATCTCTCATATAATGTTGAATCATTTAGAAGTAATATGACACAAATACAAGACTCTTACCATGGTAAGATCCAGGGGAGAAGGGTTAGATATGTTATAAGCTATTCCCCAGTTACCCTTCAGCCTTGCCACATTATTAGTTGGCTGAGGCCAGATATTTAAAGGCATTTAGGTACCTAAAGATGCAGACAGGCACCTAGTGGGTACTAGTATCTTGTGGCAATGAGTTCCACTGGTTAAATGCACATAGCATGAAGAAATATTGCCTTTTATCAGTTCTCAGTTAGAGGAGCCTGATCTCCAGTCTCTATACCATCATTCATTTTATGCACCTTTATCACATCCCTTCTTATTAGTCTCTTCTGTAAAGTAAACAGTCCCATTCCTTACCTGTGCAGTTTCCATTGGTAAATAGCATTAAAATAATGCTTAAAAACATGTAAATATTTTTTTGAAACTAAGTGCAATTTAAGTTAAAAAAAAACCTACATAAAACTCTTTTTTGGCTCCATTTTCACTCAGCTTTGTCTTGGTTGCATTTAGTGGTCTGGCAGCTCGCTGTATATTTTTGGATCAAATACTCTGACCAGTAAAGACAAAGGTTCCTGGTATGATACACAGGGAAAGACCTCAGCGAAGAGGAGTATTTATTTTTGTTAAAATAGCCCATCTCTATTTGTATCAAATTTGGCAAATGAATGGGTATGATTTTCATTTTTTTGCAATGCTTCATTTTAAACTTTTGATAAAAATAGTAGATAACAAAAAAAAGTTGGTTTATTTTTATACCAATGCATTTTTTCCTTGCTGCTCAAGTCCCAGATGACAAATATAGCACATGGGGGCGGCAAGTTATGGGGAGGGCAGAAAACTTTTTGTTCTCATTTCCACAAATCTGAATCAGTAACCACAAGCCAGACAACCCCCACATTTGCTGCTTTTTCCCACTTCTACTGTTGCTCTTCCTTCCATGTCCACCCCTGTGCTCAGAATTCCCTCATCCTCCGGCTCTTCATTCAGGTTTCTCTCCTTCTGCAAGTCCTCTAACGGATATCCTACCAAACAGTAAAGAACACATCTAGCCATTGCTTAAAATCCGCACCTCTCAAAATGTCGCCTTTTTACCCATGTATCATATTTTTTGGTCTGTATTTACTGTGCCTAATTTAGGCCGTGATCTCACAAACACACACATGAGTAATGTTCTGGAGGAAACTGGACAAACGAAAATCAAGTATTCTCAGAGAATGAAAGTTACTCATGTGTGTAAGTGTTTGCAGGACCAGCACTTTTGTCTGTAAGCTCTTTGTATTGGGGAAGCACAGAACAGTCTGTTGGTGTAAATCCATGTAGCTCTACTGAAGTCAATGGGCCAGATTCTTAGCTGCTGCAAATCAGCATAGCTCCAAGTCAGTGCAACGATGCAATTATGTATGCGCTGGGGGCATGGCCCAGTACTGTTGACATGCAAAATAAATTAACTAATTGAATATTATTACAATTTCTCTGGATACATGGACATGAATTATTTAAAATAATGCAAAATTAGTTGACTGTCAAACTACATATAAAGAGACGCAGCTTTACAATCAGCTATTAGCAGCAGTAGTAAATATTGATAGTGTATAAACATTTATAGCACCCAGAGGCCCCACTATGCTGGGTGCTGTTCTACCACAGAAGAGATGATCCCTACCCTAACGAGTCTGGAAGAGATATACACCTCTTCTTCACCCCTGTGAAGGCAGAACTCTGAATGAAGAGATGGACTTTACAATGCACCCTGAAGGTTAACGGGGTCAGGCTTGGCTGAACCAGTGAGAGAAGCAAATTTAACAGACAAAGACCTTTCACTGACAACTCCCTGCCCTAGCCATTCCAGTGTTTAGATAGTACACAGCGAGTTAGCTGATCTCAACTGTTGTGGTGGAACATGGAGAAAGCGGTGGTTTCTTAGGTCCTGTAACAAGGACTCTAATCACACAGAGCATTAAAGAACAATTGAACAGCACCTAGGGGCAAATAATCTCACATCAGACCTGTTGCGTCATCTTCTAGCAGTCTTCTGAATGCAGCGCCTATTGGCATAACTCAAGGGATCCATCAGAGCAATGGACAGCATTAATCCTTTTATGATAGATCTTGTATATCAGTACATACTAGGTGGGCATGGAAGGGACCAAAAATCACTGTGTCTTTTCAGGCCTGTCCAGTGTTGGCAACATATCAGTGGATTTCAATTAAATCATCTTCCAGCTATACCTCATAGGCTACACTGAAGGGAATGGAGATATAGTCTTCCATCTGATCATCTCCACAATAAAGCTAGGAAATTTGTCATTAAGTCCCGTCCATATTAGAACAAACTGTGAGGTGATGGATGAGTTAATGGCAATGATGCTGATTTAATTTTCTTGATCCAGCTTATGTTTCTGATCCTCACAAATGCACATGAAGACTGCAAAACTTTCCACAGCAAATTTTAATCCCTTGAAACAGACAAAGCAAAAACCGCATTTTCAGAAAGGTGGACCCGTCCCTTCTCCACCCTAGAGAGAGTTATTTTTCTGTATAAGTGTATTCAAAAGTAATCCTTGCACACCACACAAAAGGAAGATCACATTTCCTTCCACCCTCCAGGTTCCTTTTGTTAATAATAATTATCAACCAACACTCAGCTCTCGAGTCACGTGTCTACTGGTGAGAGATGGGCTGTGTCTCTAATCCCGGTCCTCCTCTCCCATTATTGTTTCATTATTGACTTTAAAGTGCAACTGGAAGCCAGAAATGAATGGGAAATTGGAATTGCAAGACTGGTGGGGCAGGTTTTCCCAACCGGTGTTGCAACAGGCAGAAAAGAAATAAATTTAAAAATACCATTTATCAAGAGTCAGGTCCTTTTAGGGTCACTGTGCACATATGTCACAGATCTAGGACAGCAGCAAAAGAAAAAAAAACACTTGGTTATGTTTCAAGTTTTAAAAGTGGCCTCCCTTGATGCATCCCATGTGTCAGCCAGAATTGAAATGGCTCCAGAACTGGGCAGCAATTATCTGAGATCCTCCTCCCAAGTGGAACCAAACTGAAAATACTCCCCCCGCCCCTCAATAATTCAATTGGGACAGTCAAAGCAGTACTTTGGGAGAGACTCTCTCAATTAACAAGTTACTGGCTGACAAGGCGAGCAGGACTCACTCTCAGTCAGAGAAAGTTCTCCTCAAAGTGATCTTGCAGACACAATGCCTCTGGGATTTTTGCTTCCAGTGACTGAAGCCAGAGTCCTGATCCCTGGAGGAAACCCTTGAGCTGGTAGTACATGAACAGTTCTGTCAGATCTTGCCACCGGGACACCAGGCAGCCACCCTGGGGACTGCAGAGTGTTTGATCAAGAACTTCCTGGAGACTGAACTAGACTGTAGGGTGCCCCTCTCAGCCTGAAACAGGAGAAGTGGGTCTGTTTGGTGTTGGGCTCTTCGAAGAAGGGACAACCCCAGCGGTTTAAGAGGGCCACAGGAAATCTATTTTGTGGAGTGGGGCAGCTCCCCAGCTAACACGATACCCTCTCTGAGGGTGACAATCCCCAAAGGGAGCACTTGGGCGGGGATTGAAGTGGTCCATGAGAGAAGAGGGGTTGATAGGAACTGCAGAAGCTGCTTCCCTGCTGAAAACCATTGTTGACCACGTGGAACTAGTACAACCCTATGGGAAGGAAGGAGCCTGGTCTGCTTCACTGGTGGGAAAGAGGGCCATAGCCACCACTCCTGTCTGAGTCTGGAATATGACAATGTGGCAGCCTGCTACTGCAAGATATCAGCATTCCTCGGGAAGCCTGGTGCTCTAGGTGTGCTCATTATAGTCAATGTATTGGAGGTCCATGGGGTGGTCATGTCTGGTTCTGGCTAGACTTCTGTACACAAGCAGCTACCGGGTCCCAACATCCTGAAAGCTGGGGAAATGTTGCTTATACGGTCTATCCATGGATATTTCTGACTCTATCCCACTAGCAGGCTTAAGCTATCTGTAAATGGAAGCACTATGGAGTTGGTGTTGGCAAAAGAATTGTTATATCCAGTGGTGCTGGGTGAGATTGGGGCCCGGTAACTGGCCTGCTATAAGAGGCAAACCAATCCTGCCAGGATCCTAGCCCACAGGTAGGGTTGATGTACCACTTGGGAAGATTTTACCCTTTACCAACCCTTAACTCTTTGGCCCTTCTGTCCTGACCAAGAAAACTCACAAGGAGTGTTGCCTTGTCTGGAAGTGAGCTCTACTGACAGATAAGGGCCTGGGAACATGGGCCCATAAATCCATGGCCACCCAATGTGGATAGGACCCCGCAGATTCCCAGACACGACTGCCTGTGGTCACCCGGGCCCTTAGGGTCCTACAGTTCCTGAACCAAAACTTTTGAAATGGACATGGAATGGCACGGCTACTCAGTGCAGTTTGAACATCCCAATAGGCCCACACAAGGGTTGCTACCTCCAGGAACCCCAAGGTGGACAACCAATCTCTCCTGGGCTTTTTTGACTTTGAACAAAAGCAGCAAAATGGGCAGCTCGCTGGGGTAAACAGGACCCTGGTGAATGCAGTACAGGATGCACAATGCCCTCACTTTGAACTGGAAGGAGGTGTCCTGGTTTGGATGGTCAAAGAACACCAAACAGGGAAAGGTCGGTCACAACTACTTGTCCTCAGGTTCTTTAGGCACAAAGTCTTCAGGCTGGCCCACAAAATACCATGATTTGGATAACTGCGAATGGAAAAACCCCAGGAATGAATATTGGCTAATTTCTTGGCCAAAGTAGGAGTACATCAAGAGGTTATGGACTACTGCAATTCTTGTCCCAAGTGCCAGCTGCTGAGTGCCAAAGCTACTGAAAGCATGCCTCTGAGTCCTCTTTTCTGGGTATACACTCCATTTGAACTCATTGAGGTAGATTTCATTAGGCCCTTTGAACCAACAGTCAGGAGATGCTGCTACACTGTAATCATCATGGATTATGCCACCCGATACCTCAAAGCCATACCCCTGAGGTCAATTTTGGTCCAAGAAGTTGCTGATAAATCGCTAAAAGTATTCCCTCAGGTAAGCATCTGCAAGGTGAGCTGACTGAGTATGGTAACATCTTCATGTCAAGGTTACCACAAGAAATGTACTCCCTACTTGACAAAATCCACAAGAACCTCAGTGTACCATCTCCAAATGGGTGGGTTAGTGGAATGTTTTCACTGAACTCTCAAAGGAATGCTGTGCAAGTGTGTCACAGCTGAATCTCACAACTGGGACCAACTGCTGCCGTGCCTACTATTTGCCATCAGGGAAATGCAATCTTCCACGGGGTTCTCCTTTTGAGTTGGTGTGTGGAAGGTGGCCCTGGGGAATTCTGAACCTGGTGCAGGAAGTTTGGCAGGACCGAAGGACCAAGGCTGAGAAAGTTGAGCAGTGTGTCCTCAATCTACAGGAAAAATTAAAAGTTAAAATATCAGAGTTTCTAAAAAATCTAGATACTTTCCTAATACAGAAAGGTATGGCACTCAACACATGGGAACTATTTTGGACTTAATTAGGATGGATAAAGATGAATTAATCACTGGACTAGAAGGTGGTGGTTGCCTAGGGATCATGACCTATTTACATTCAATATGGGCAAACAGAGGACAGTCCCAACCAGTAATTATATATGCCTTTATTTTAACTTGAATTGATTGATAGTTCTGGGGTAAATTATAGTGAGTCTAGGACCTGTATTGCTACAGTTTTAAGATAAATAGGGTGGGAATCACCTTTAGATTTGGAGGCTCTAGGAACAGGCAAAGAATGAAGACAGTGACCACACACACAATTACATGTAAGAAATCTTGTCTGTATTATAAGCAGACAACTAATGTAACTATCACAAACATATAAAACCTAAGAGAGCCCACACACTCACTAATGTTATATTCACACTCACATACCTGGTGGATCTCTCAACAGATGGTCATTGATAGAGGGGTGGTTTCTGCTGGGATCTGCCCAATCTCTTCATACCAGGGAACCCCCTTTTTTATCTTGTTGTTCTGACCACACTTAACACCTTGTGCATATGCATGAGGGTTCCAACCTCCTTTTCTTTATCTCTTTTTCCATACCCCATAAATTCTTGGGTCCCTGCATCTCATAGGTCGTTCTCTTAATTCCCCTTATTCTCATGAGCATTTACGTAAACATGTTTCCATTCTGACCTGTTGTCAAGGCAGAACTTTCCATGATTACAATGAGGCACCTTGCAGTCTAGACAGATACATTGTAGTCTATTTTTCCAAAACATCACCTATTGGCACATCATTTACAGTAATCTTGTAACCCTACTGGTGTAGGGTCATTCTTGGGTTACGCACTTATGTCAAGTCTCCTTAACCCTGAGGCCTAGTTTGGCTAAGCTGATATCTGACAGGCCTTAAAAAAGTGACTAAAAACAGGCTAATCATCAGATCTCAAAAAGCAGCTGTGAATGGTGAATAATCATTGGGTGGGGATGTTTCCAGTGAGGTTCTGCAGGGATTGGTACTAGGCCCAACACTATTCAACATTTTCATCAATAATGGGGAAGTAAATATAAAATCACTGCTGATAAAGTTTGTGGATGATACAAAGATTGACAGAGTGGTCAGAGCTTAAATGCAGCCAGAGCTGTCCGGAGCAGAGCTCTGGTAAATATTTTCAAACCCACAGGGCAGAAGCCCCGAGCCTCAAATTGGTGGAAGGGCTCCAGGAAATACTGTATGAGAACTTAAGCCCCAAGAGTGGTAAATAATGAGGCCAGGGCAGGTATACAGAGCAGTCTGAATCTCTTGGTAAGCGAGGCCCAAACAAAAGACATTTTAATACAACCAAATGGAAGGTCATACATCTAGGAACAAGAATGGGCTCTGTATCCTGGAAAACAGTGTGTCCAAAAAGGATTTAGGGGTCCCAGAAGACAAAGGACTCAACACGAGCTCCCAGTGCAATGCTATAGCAAAAAGAATGAATGTGATCTCTGGCTATATAAAGAGAGGAGTAGGGAGTGGGCGCAAGGAGGGATTTTACGTCTGTATACAGCATTAGTGAGACCAATACTGGAGTACTGCCTACAGTTCTGGTGTCCACATTTTTGACATAACATTGAAAGAGTAGAGAGGGGAGTGCAGAAAAGAACCACAAAAATTATTCAGGGGTTGAAAACAAATGCTTTTTGGTTAGAGACTCAAAGAGCTCAATCTGTTCCTCTTATCAGAAAGAAGTTTAAGCGGTGACGTGATTCCAGTGAAATACTTTCCTGGGGGGAAAATCAGGTCCTGAAAGGTCTCTTTAATCTGGTGGAGAAAGGCATAACAAGAACCACTGAGTGGAAGCTGAACCCAGACAAATTCAAATGAGAAATTAAGCACACATTTTTAGCAGTAAGGGTGATTAACCATTGGAACAAACTACCAAGGGAAGTGATGGATTATCTACCTCTTGATGCCATCAGATCAAGACTGGACGCCTTTCTGGAAGCCATGCTTTAGCCAAACAAGTTTTTGGGCGCAGTACAAGGATAACTGGATGAAGTTCTCTAGTCTGTAATATTTAGGAGGTCAGACTAGATGATCTAATGGTCCCTTTCTGACCTTAAACTCTTCAAGAACATTTTACTAGATATCCAGAAAGATACTAAAACCCACAATTGAGAAAGCAAGCTATATGCAGCTTTAAAAACAGCTTGGGTTAGAGGGGAAGTGAAAGCAGTTATAAGAAATTATATATAACAAATGAGAAAAAAGGGAGAAGTTGATAGCAAAAAATATAAATTAGATCCTAGAATTATAGAAAATTGATAAGGAAAGCAAAAGGACACAAGGCAAAATCTCCATTCAGCAGCATTAAGGACAATAAGGAGTTTAAGTAAATCAGGAACACAAGGACTCAGGAATCCTAACAATGTTAAATGTCCATTGCTAGCTGGAAATGGTGAACTTGTCAATAATAACGCAGAAGAGACAGAAGTGTTCAGTAAATATTTCTGTTCTGGCTTTTTTCCAAATACAGATGTATTCATATTGTAAGGAGGAAATATTTTCCATTCCAATAGAAACTAGGGAGAATGTTTAACAGCAAATAATAAAGCTAGATATTTTAAAATCAGGAGGTCTGGATAAATTGCACCCAAGCATTTAAAAAGAACTGGCCGAGGAGCTCCCTGAACCATTGAGGTATATTTGGTTGCTCATAAGGTTGCTGTGTTAAATTAGGGAAATAAGAAGTTGAGGCTCCATTAAACAATGGGGACAAAGTGGGTGACCAACTTTATGGCCTGAGGTTCACTATGTGCTGCTGTAACAGGTATTGGGGGAAAACACTATTTCTTTCGCCCCTCCACCTTTTACTATGCAGCAGTTTTTCTGCTGTGGTCAAACCATAATTTGGTCCTTTTCAGGACTTGGATACATGTCTCATATAAATTATACAGAATTAATCAAAGAACGAGTGACAATCTATAAAGCAAAATATTTACAATTCTAAATATATATTGATATATACATATATTCCTAACAGTTTGCTTATAATCTTTGGGGGAGAAAGGTATTAAATCTCCTCAATAGCAATGCCAAAAGAAAACATTTTCAGTTGTTTTTTATGTTCTAAAACAAATGACTCTTTATACATGCGCACATACATACACGTCCTTAGGATATGGATTTATCCCCTTCTTAATATCTGCAAGGTGGGATCAGAACCTTATATTATATATACAAGGCATGTGAGCTCTCCTGAACAAAAGAAAGAACAACAGTCCCAGCCTTTTTCTTCAAACATTTTCCCTTCCTGCACAGCAATCTGCAATGCACACAGCCCACGGCCAATCTTCAGTCCTCCTCTTCCTCGGTGGGTAAAGAGAGCTGCAGTCCAGCTCCAATAAAACCTGGCAAACTCTCTGTAATGTGTCCAGGCTCCATCAGTCCCTAGGATTTCCCTGCACTGCTCCACTGCTGAGTGGTCCTATCAAGCCCCAAGTTCATCCATTCAAAGTTTCCTCACCCAGCCTCTTGCCGGGCTCATCACCCTAGATGGAGTTTTTCCATGTTGTTCCAGACAGCTACTGAGCATACCCAATGCTCATCTCACCTAGCTTCTGGATTGTTCTGGCACATTCCTATGGAGTCCCCCTGGCTGGCTACGGGAAATGTGCCAGCACACAAAGCACTTCAAAACAAAACATGGAAACTGTATTTCACCCCACTGTTTACTCCCCTATTTCCATGACTATATGCTGAAATGCAGTGGGTTACACTACTAAGCCACACTCATGTTTAAGTCCTGACCTTAGTCTCACACATTACCTAGCAAGGGCAGGGAATGTTATGAAGGCAGAACACTCATCTTTAGGGCCACCTTGTCCCTAAGTAGCATCACAGGCTTGTCAATCAATACAGACATTAGCAGAGCTCTAAAAAGTGTTCCCAGCAAGGGTTGACTGTAGTGATATGTAGCTAGAATAGGCAAAGGGCTCAAGTCT
Organism: Mauremys mutica; assembly: GCF_020497125.1. Taxonomy (NCBI): domain Eukaryota; kingdom Metazoa; phylum Chordata; order Testudines; family Geoemydidae; genus Mauremys; species Mauremys mutica. The sequence continues at coordinate 147,634,989 of NC_059074.1, read as the reverse complement.
TGCTTTGGATCTGTACCCCAAGATGCAACTAGATTTTCCCCTACTTGGAAACATGTGTTAGAATCATAGAATATCAGGGTTGGAAGGGACCTCAGGAGGTCATCTAGTCCAACCCCATGCACAAAGCAGGACCAATCCCCAGACAGATTTTTGCCCCACATCCTTAAATGGCCCCCTCAAGGATTAAACTCACAACCCTGGGTTTAACAGGCCAATGCTGAAACCACTGAGCTATCCCTCCCCCCAAGACTGAGCTTGTGTGATCCTGGAGAATCAAGGATGTCAACAAATGGAGACGAGAAAGAAATGTGATCTACTAGAATGATAGAATTAGGCTGGTAGCTTTCACTCATATGTTGAAACACAGGGAACTGTAGCTTGTTGCGGAAAGTAGTGAAATTAAATTGGTGCCCAATGGATTTAGAGACTACAGAACTAGCCACACACACTTGTTTATTTTCCACTTTGTCTTAACAATCGGTCCTGACTTTGGGAATGATAGTGTACGGATTCTTGCTGTGTTCTTTCTATTCCATTCAGCTAGGCTATTCAGTGGACTCCTTCTGTACAATCATGCTTTGAAAATTACTGTTAAACCCTGACCCTCTAGGCTCACTCCAAGAGGAAACTCTTTCAATCTGTTTTTGATGTTCTCTTCCTCTCCTCCTTTCAGGCCGTGCTCTCCACCCCAGAAGGCAGGCAGGCTGCCAATCCACCAGCCTGCCCCACTCCACAATAAGTGTTATAAACAAAAGAATGCACAAAAAGGAATTGTTAACTGGATTGGCAGCTGGTAGCAAGTTTTTTTTTTTAATTGTGAGAGTGTTCGTGTGTGTGTGTGTTCCAGAGAACATTCTATTCTATGTTATTCAGGTTCTTATACCCTGCCTTGGCCTTATGGCCCAAACTGTTACTGCTCAGGGTATGTCTGCCACAAAGCACAGAGAAGGTAGCAGAAATGGCTTATGTATTGAAAAATTTACACTCTTCTCTCTTTAAGTTCCTCCTCTGCCAAAAATAGATCCATTGGGGGCAGATAAGATGGGATAGGGCGCTGGGAAACTACTTGTCCAGCCAACAGGCTGACAGATGCCTCCATCTTAAGAGAGAGCTGAACATTTTCCCAACAGTTAGGTGCATTTATAAGGCCAAATCCTCAGCTGGTGTAAACTGGGGCCGCTCCATTGCAGTTAAGAGAAGAGCTTGCAGCCAGCAATTCAAGTAATGGCTGCAGAGTAGCCCTAGAGCAGTGGTTCCCAACCGGCGGCCCAATCAGCACACAGCTGCAGCCCATATATATGACATCTTCAGGGCCATACAGGTAGTAGTGTGGATGCGGCCCACATAACACATAGAGAGGTGCATATGCAGCCCACAATGGTAAATAGGTTGAGAACCACTGCTCTAGAGAGCAGATTCCATTCCTTAAACCCCAATGCATATCCACTTTCCCAATGGCCCAAATACAGACTTGTCGTTATTTTAACTACATGAAAGTCAGTGGGCCAGATCACCAGCTGGTGTAAGTCAGCAAAGAGCCATTGACTTAAATGAAGCTAAAATGATTTATACCAGCTGGGGATCTGACCCCTTGAAGAGGTAGGGCAGCCACTCCCCAAGTGCACAGACTGCTGCTCTGACCCTTCTGGAGATCTGGCCCTGAATCTGCAAAGGAACAATGTTGTTTGTTTTCCAAAGTGCAATTGAAGCTCTTAGTACAGTTAAATGTAATTATTTCTTTTTAAGTGCAATTTTGGGCAGTTAGGTTAGTTCCCTCTGCTCTCAAACTGTAACATGCCTGACCTAGCATCAGATATTTAATATAGTCCAGCGAGACATGCTTCAGCTGGCAGTTAAACCCTGGTCAGTCTCCCTCCCTTGATCCTTAACATACAATATGCTGGGCTGTCTCCACCAATTTGTAGCCTAATTTACATTAAACAGATTCTAACAACTGCATTGGCCTTTGGTTGATGTATCTCATGTGTTGTAGCTGTCACAGAGTTAGAGCCTGAATTACCTGCACAGACATGAAATAAGCAATCGGCAGCTAAACTAAGGCTGTTCCAATACATAGGAGGGAGGAGATAGGGAGCTTGTGCAATGGATCATCACAGAGCAGTGCTCTGCAGGGGTGCAATCCAGGATGGGGTATGGCAGTTATACAGATCGATCCCACAGTCTCCTTTCTGTACAGATAGGTAAAAGGTCTTGAACTCCCGAGATTATAGCAGTGGCTGCAGGGTAGCCAAAGATAGAGGATTCCATTGCTTAAACCCCTGCCCACCTCCATTTACTCCATGGCCCAAATACAGACTTGTCTTGCTTTTTTGTTTGCTACCACAGCATGGACAAATACTCATGCTTCGGCTATTGCACATATATACCACTGGCCATCATTCAGCGAGGACAAGAGAACAAGGTCTGTGTGCAAAGATGCAAGCGTGTGACCAGCCATACAGAATGACAATCCTCTATCCATAAATGTTTCCACTTGTGTGCACATTAAGCCTCAAGAGTTTCAGTTTTTATAAATCCATTAGTGCTAGTAGAGGACATAAAAAACATTAGCAATGGACAGCACCTAACAGCCCCATGCGTATTGACCATACTGGTAATGGCTCAGCTATCCCTTGTAAATGGGATCACAGATCTCACACTCTGCAAACTGTGCATTTTGAGCATTTTTCTTTTCTTTTTTTGCACAATATGGAGAATATTTATTTCAGACCCGGGCAGTTAAAAGAGTTCTCCATGCTGTTGTCAGAGTCCAAAAAAAAAAAGATGATTAGCTGGTGTGCATACTGAGCTCTTTGGCTGACTATGGAAGTTTTTCATCTTTTCATTTCATGTGCCTCCAAACATTTCACTCAGCTTTGCTCGGCACAGGAGTGCTGACTCACCATTACCCCGCACGGAGGCTGGCTACACTAAGTAAAAGGCCTGTTCTCGTGGCGGAGGTCCCAGATCAGAAAATGATAAAATGTCAGGCTTTTTAAAAAAAAAAATAAGCACATCATATTTCATTAACAAATTGCTTGTAAAATGCAGTGCTTATCATGAATATCTGATGGGCCAGTCTAACAACGACGGTGTTGGCATTGATTTCACTTCTCTTTCTCTGGGTGGGAATTGTAAGCCTTCCTTGTGTACATGGGGTTATTTTTTGACAGTCAAATGTAAGACCCTGGTGAACCACTGTAAGGATGATCTCAGACCTCCCCCTTTGGAACTCAGTCCTTTATATTAATGGGTTTCAACCTGTGGTCCGCGGACCCCTGGCTGTCTGCAGACTCTGTCTAAGATTTCCAAAGGGGTCTGAACCTCCATTTGAAATTTTTTAGGGGTCCACAAATGAACAAAGGTTGAACACCATTGAATTATTCAGTGTTCAAGTTATTAATAATAATACTTTGCATTGCGTTACTTCCATCTAAGGATCTCAAATCACTTTACAAACATTAGAGGCTGTCAACTTGAATTGTATTTTGGCGCTAATTTTTTAAAATTCCACTTTGACAGATCCCTCTTTAACATGTCCTGAATTTTTTTTTAATTACTTGGAAAAGAAATTGATAAAGGTTTTGCTGCTTCACTATTAATGTTTATAAGGGTCTTCTCCAGGAAGGAGAGAGAGTATACAAAGGCAACAGTGACCAGGGGCGGCTCTAGACATTTCGCCATCCCAAGCAGGGTGGCATGCCGGGGGGGGAGCTCTGCCGGTCGCCGGGAGGGCGGCTGGCGGCTCCGGTGGACCTCCCGCAGGCATGCCTGCGGAGGGTCCGCTGGTCCCGCGGTCCGCTGGTCCAGTGGCTTTGGTGGACCTCCCGTAGGGATGCCTGAGGGAGGTCCACCGGAGCCGCGGGACCAGCGGACCCTCCACAGGCACGCCTGCGGGAGGTCCACCGGAGCTGCCTGCCACCCTCCCAGTGACCGGCAGAGTGCCCCCCGCGGCATGCCGCCCCAAGCACTCGTTTGGCGTGCTGGGGCCTGGAGCCACCCCTGACAGTGACACTGACTATATGCAGAGTGCTGTCAAATGCAAGAAATGAACGAACAGGGAAAAAGATATTGAACAGCAATTATTTGTCTAACTTCTTTCAATAGTTAAAAGTAACACTTAAATAGGCTATCAAATGTACAATATCTTACAGATGTGATTTTCAAGCTTGTGGTGTCCCTTTAAGGGCCACATTGTGAATCCCTTTGTGAATAGTTATACAAGCCGACCCAAGGAAAGTTAATAGAACTTTACCAATTTACATCGGCTGAGGATCTGGCCTATGACTCCAAGCTATTACTGCATTAAACCTCTTGGGTTTAAGCAAAGCCTCAATTTTCTTGGGTTCTTTGTAATAATTACTTCTCCATGGTTCAGTGAGGCTATTAGTGTTATAACTTCTCATTCTTGCCTGAGCTCTGCTTCACCTTTTGTTCTGCTAGCATTGTTAATGGAACTTTTCTACGTTCCCGCATTACTGCATGGGTATTCTTTTGCAATTATATGTAGTAATCCCCCAGGACCTGAGAAAACTTGTTGATTCTCTGTTACAATAGTGTTTTTGTCAAGCTCTTTTTTTCACCCTTTTGTTACTTTAATTATGCTCATTTCTTTGCTTGTTTGGTAACTTAGTACGCACAGGGTAGCAGCATCCATGACATAAGTGTCTATGGGGCATGGCTTCTTTGTAATTTACCAAGAATTCACATCTATTGGTGGTTTGACAGAACAGCTCTTTCTAGATAGCCTTCTATTGTGCAATAGGATATTATTCCATTTACTTTGCATGAACTCTGTTACCACTGGGCAGTTTGCTTGAGCCTGTTTTAAAATGACACATGTGGCCTTCTGTCATTTGTAATTTTACAAATACTTACCCCTAATATTTAAAGGACATGTTGACTGCTGCAACAAACAACATCATTTTCTCCTTCGCTGTTCCCAGTACACCCTGCCAGTATGGTATGGCTTATTTAACCCTTTGTGTTGTAGCTCATCTTCGCTGGCACAGCGGCTTCTCTTGCCGCAAGGCTAATGGGGTGTTGTAAGCCCTACATCCAGCATCTTGTCCAGTCTGCCATTCTGATTTTTCTGACTGGTAACAGAGCAGTTCTGATCATGCCACTGAAGGCTTTTGCTTTGCGGAAGAATAGTTCTTTGGAGTTATGTGTTCTCACAGCATTATTTTTAAATATTAATTGTGTTGCCATAGCATCTAGGATCCCCAGCCATGGACCAGGACCCGATTGTGCTAGATGCTGAACAAACACAGAATAAAATGATGACCTCCTTCCCCAAAGAGTTTACAAATCTAATTTGCCTGCTAGTATTTGCATATCTTGAAGTTCTTGTTATATTTAGAACAGTCCAGTTCTAAAGCTTCCACTAGATGTATTTTCCTTGTACCTCTTCACACTGTGTTTTGCCATCATTAGAATTTGGTCTTTTATTGTGTCTTATCAAGTGTCAGAACAGCAATCTGTCTAACATGAGTGACCCACAGTTCCTCTCACCCTGGCAACTTGTATGCAATGCTTTCCAGGGGCAAGGTGGCTTGAAGTATTTTCCAGAATGCACAAATAATTGAACAGGGTCTAATTTGTCTGCTTCTGACATGTCCTCACTGGCTAATCCATGTGTTGAGTACACAGTATTGTCAGTTTCATGCAGTTGGAAATCATGAGTCAGGACCTAAACAAATTATGATACCGGCTTACACATCATGGTATTTGAAATAATACATTGGGGTTAGTTTTATGTATGTTCTGGTGTTGGAACTGTTAGGATTCAAACTTTCAAGTTTTTCTCGGCAACCACAAAGGCTAGAAACTTGCTTTTTAAAAAATGCAAGTTGAGATGCTCACATAACCATGTGAGTCCAGTGGCCAAGGCTTTAAGAAAAATACCAACTGATGTGTTACTCACAATGAAAACACCTTTAGATCAGTGTGACAGTTTGCCCTCCCCCTGCACCCTGAATGCCACCGGATGTGCTGGGATGGTACTGATGGTACCTATTCTGCCAGCCTGGGCCCCCTTTACCTAGTCTTCCTGGGCTAGGCTCCCAAGCCTCTTCCAGCCAAGCACACAGGCAGGGCCGCACCCAGCTGCACAGAGAGACCGAGATCCGCTGTGGAAAGATTCAGCCTTATGGGCTCACCCCAGCACTCTGGTGCCCACTTCTTTCAAGGGAAGGAATTCCTCCCCCCCTCAATGTGAAGGGAGATATGCACAACTTCTTTCCACCACCACCCCGGCCCCGCAGTTAGAAATGATATAAACTGGGTTATATTAGAAACAGGAAATCAGTTTATTAACTACAAAAGGTGAATTTTAAGTGGTAAAGAGGTAGCAAACAGAACCAAGCAGGTTACCAAGCAAATAAAACAAAGCACACAAACTACGCTAAGGTAGAGAAATACGCCCCTCTGGCCAAAACCTTGAGAACTAAGGGTTACCAGGTTTAGACACATGCACTGATAGTCGAAGCCTTAGGCACATGGGACCCCAGTAACGAGCGAGTGCTGAGAATGCGGAATTGGTCAACGCTACGCTCGGCTGATGTGGTAACTCATGGTGTTGGACGCCATCAGGTGGTTGAGGGACATCTACATAGAACACATCACCAGGCATCGGCAATACCAGGAGGGATGAGCTGGAGTGTCAATGAGAAGCGAAGTCAGGAAAGTAACTGAAATACTTTCCTCATGGATTGTATTTTCTAAATAGACAACCAACCTAATTCTCAATTACTGAGGGACAATCTCCACTCATTGATATATTTTGCTTTCCACAACCAAATCTTTGTACAACTTTTCATGAGTGATGTACCCAAGTATTCAGATTCTAATATCTAAACTGTATTGTTAAATCTATTCACCTAAATTTGGGTTATTGCTGATTATGTACTCTATGTATCATATGACTTTTAAAAACTAACTTTATATTTGTGGATAATCTAAGCACTATACCCAGATGTACACTCTTTTCCCAACCTATGTATTATATAATTTATTAAAGCTAATTTAAAAAAAAATTTATATCAGCTGATCAGGTCACCTGACTCCAGTATCACAGGTCCATGAGTCAGTGGCAGTATGGAGAGTCCACAGGAAGGCCAAGCTTTTTCACAGTCCATTGTCCTCATTGATGGGCCATCAGCCCTGTCTGGCTTTTCCATTTTGTACCTGAAGTGTTGGCAGTGAGCATCACCCAAAGTAGCAGAGTTGATTTACAGATACATAGTCAATATTCCTAACTTCAGATACAGAAATGATACATGCATAGAGATTGGATAATCACATTCAGTAAATTATAACCTTTCCAATGATATCTTACAAAACCCATCTAGCATAAAGTAGATCTCAGTTATATCATATTCATATGATAAGCATATTTTCATAAAGAATCTGGAGTGCAACGTCACAATCAGTGCAAAGAAAAGCTACTATTTCTCTATCATTTTGAGGCTGCTAGACATCCCAGTACTAATCGCAAATGTTTCTTCTATCAGCCCAGCTTCCTTCTGACTTCACATATGAGTGTCGTAGCAGTGATCCAAAATAAATATCACACAGGGTTTAAATTCTTCCCCACAATGCCCAGGAAGCTGTTGTCCCCATTTTGCAAAGAGCTAGAGAAGCTCGCCAGGATCTGAAACACAATCCCCTCACTTAAAATATATCAAAATGGTCATACTTGTCCCTGCCTCAATGTGGCTTCCTCGGTCTTTATTTTCTCTCTGTATTTCAGAGGAGCCAGGTCTGTGCTAGGGCCATATTCACTAACATTAGCCCGACACTGGGCCACAGATCCAACCATCATTCAGTGTGGTATGGTCAGAGTGACTAGAAGCCTCCCCTTCAGTTGGGAGGTATTGCAAATTCGGAAAAGGATCGGGATATCCTCCAGGGAGATTTGGATGACCTTGTAAACTGGAGTATTAGTAACAGGATGAAATTCAATAGTGAGAAGTGTAAGGTTATGCATTTAGGGATGACTAATAAGAACTTTAGTTATAAGCTGGGGGCGCACCAGTTGGAAGTAACGGAGGAGGAGAAGGACCTAGGAGTCCTGGTTGATCGTAGGATGACTATGAGTAGGCAATGTGATGTGGCCGTTAAAAAAGCTAATGCGGTCTTGGGATGCATTAGGCGAGGTATTTCTAGTAGGGATAAGGAGGTGCTAGTCCCGTTATATAAGGCGTTGGTAAGACCTCATTTGGAGTATTGTGTGCAGTTTTGGTCTCCCATGTTTAAGAAGGATGAATTCAAACTGGAACGGGTACAAAGAAGGGCCACTGGAATGATCCGAGGAATGGAAAGCCTGTCGTATGAAAGGAGACTTGAGGAGCTCGGTTTGTTTTCCTTAACCAAAAGAAGGATAAGAGGAGATATGATTGCACTCTTTAAATATATCAGAGGGATAAATACCAGGGAAGGAGAGGAATTATTTCAGCTCAGTGCTAATGTGGACACGAGGACAAACGGATATAAATTGTCAGTCAGGAAATTTAGGCTTGAAATTAGACGAAGGTTTCTAACCATAAGAGGAGTGCAATTCTGGAACAGCCTACCGAAGGAAACAGTGGGGGCGAAGGACCTCCATGACTTTAAGATTAAGCTAGATAAGTTTATGGAGGAGATGGTATGATAGGATAACGGGCTTAGTCAATAGGTCAATTAAGTGCCACACTGGTAATTAGTACAATGGGTCAATGTTACGATATTGTTAGCCTTTTTCCAGAGGGTATGGCTGGAGAGTCTTGCCCGCATGCTCGGGGTTCAGCTGACCGCCATATTTGGGGTCGGGAAGGAATTTTCCTCCAGGGTAGATTGGCAGTGGCCCTGGAGGTTTTTCGCCTTCCTCCGAAGCATGGGGCAGGGGTCGCTTGCTTAAGGAGTGGGTGGATCGGCTTATGTGGCCTGCATCTTGCAGGAGGTCAGACTAGATGATCATAATGGTCCCTTCTGATCTTGAATTCTATGATTCTATGAAAGACTCCGAACTAGAATAGCAAGACTAAGGTGCATTGGTAGAACAGTGCCAAGCCCAGGATTTGAACTGGCAGAGAGTTCTGTGGGCCAGGATAGGTGTGAATTGACAGAGCTGTGGGGGGAGCCCAGGAGTGAATTGAGGGACATGCCACAAAACTGAGAGTAATTTAGGACTGGAATAGCGGAGGCAGGAGGGTTTTGTGGAGCTGTGGGTCAGGACTGAAGTGCGATAGCAGAGCTCTGTGTGGAGTCTAGGACTAGAATAACAAGAGCTGCTGCTGGTCAGGGTAGAGGTGAATTGTCAGGGCCATTGGGAACTCAATGGGAACAGCAGAAGTACAGCAGAACTGAAGTGTGTTCACAGAGCTGTACAGCCAGGGACCCACAGCTGGGGGAGGTTGCTGCAGGTTTTCAGTGAGGTGTATTTGGCAAAGCTGTGTGGAAAAAAACCACCTGCCCTCAATAGCCCAGCTCTAGCTTGTTCTACAGCCCTGTCACTTCCCTGTGTACTGCAAGTGTCACTCTAGAATGACACTTGGGGAAAAAGAAAAGGGGAGTGAAAGGCTGACATTCCAGAATGATGAATATTCCTTTCCAATGGTCCTTTATATGCTCAGCAGTCGGAGCTGGGTCTGCAGCTTTGCTGAGGGCATGTGAGAACTGTACTGGGGGTGCCAGTTTTGGCAAAGCAGCCAGCAGTGTATGGATGAGAACAATGGGCAGAGCCAACCCCCCCCCCCGCCCCCTCGAAATCCCTCCCACGCCTGAACTGAACTGTAAGGAACTAGAATAATGGCAAAGGTCAGCCTCCCACAGCATTTGGCTCTCTCCACAGTAGTACAAGGGACTAGCAGCCCAACCACGAGCCCGGCCTTCTGTACCTGGTGTACGGAGGGCAGCATGAGCCAAACCAGCTAACTCAGAATTCTGGGAAGCCTCTCCACACCCCAAATCAATGTGTTCTCTTCCCTCCACACATTCTAGGCCCCTGGGTGAAGGCCTTGCTTGGCAACAGATGCCTAGAAGAACTGCATGACATATTAAACATTACGTAGGCATGTGATCCTAAGTCCCTGGCAGTGTGCCAGCAGAATCATATTCCCATTGCATTCCTTGGACATCTCCCAGATGCTGGTCTCAGAAAGTCACTCACCCAGTATGGCTTCATTGTTCTGGCTGGGCCGTCTCAACACAGCAGGATTTGATTGATCATTGAGTGTGCATTTGTATGTCACCTCGAAGAGAGCAGAGGAGATGGAGGTTCTTTCTGTGGACAGTGCGTATCCCCATTAAACCCTTCCAGCTGCTGCATCCCTGAGAGCAGCTGGGGATGGGGCCTTTCCAGGTGTGTTGTGTAATCATTTCTCCAGCAAGGTCTTCCAGTGGGCGACTGGGGAAGGCTCTCGTTGCAGTTGAGTGTTTCTCTAATGCTGGGGGGGTGGAAGGACCATCTGAGAGGTTGGTGCAGGGGAGCACATCAGCATGAGCTAGCTGTGCTGGGTATGCCTGAAAGGCAAGTACAGCCCTGTGAGAAGCAGGCTGCACTCTCTAGAGGCCTGTGTAATTACAAACGCATGTGTATGCACTTCAGACAGCATCCTTTCTTTCTTCCTTAAAAGTAATACTCACAGTGGGAAGCCTGGCTAGAGGTGAACATCCCCACACCAGGATACATCTCTGCTATATTTAGAAGAGCAGGAATTTTTTTGCATCTTTATCAACAGACCACATTGCCTTCACCATCCTTAGGGCAGGTGTCCATTCCTCCTGATAATTCCCTTTTATCCTCCACTTACAATTTTATTACAATGCAATAGATACTTAGATGCCCTGGGTGTGACATGCTAGAACAGAACAGACCTCCAGTTTCATCCTTCGGTTCATTTTCCATCTGGCCTCACCTGTTAAAATTTCAATCTGAACTCCTCTTCCAGTCTCTTTGCCTTGGACATTTATGAATCAAAGCTGTGGGTTTCCAACGTAGTCTATACCTCCCGTTTTTGCCTCAATGCAATCCACATATTTTTCTCCCTAGGAATCTGGGCTGCTGAAAGAAGAAATTTCATTCTCCAGCTGTATTTTCAGTCAGTCCCCGCCTCCTTTGATTCCCTGGACACTTATTCAAATAGAAAACGATCTTGCATGGATTCTGGGATGGTGCCATTGCACAGAGCTGGTGCTTTGCTGGTACAGTTGAAGAATTCTAATCACAATTAGAGTGAGCAGGAATGAAATCTTCTGCCTCCTCTGGGGACAGAGGGGAAAGAAAGCTGCACTAGCCAGCTCATCCCCAGAGTGGGTAGTGTGGCAGAGCAGAGAGGTGGGCATGGCTCGGGTGCCCAGAGAGGAAATTGTTTTAGTGCTTCCCCAGGTAGCCTTTGCTGTCAGGGATCCCACGGAACTTCAGTCATTACAAAGGTACCAGGTAGCAGCGCTGCAGTTAAGGCTGCATGCCACAATGAGTTTAAGAAAGGAGGCATAAATTCCTAGTGTGGTAAAATAAGATGCACGTCGGCTTACACACAGGTTTAGCTGTTATGCCCTTTGAATTTTCTGTGTCTTTTTTGCTTAGTTTCTCTTCATACATTTTTAACAGAAAGCTTTTGCAATTGGGCTCCTGTTGAAGTTTATCCTTAGCAGTCCTGCTTTGCACTGATGACCGAGATCTTCTTAAGAACTTTGTCTTATGTAAGCACAAATTGGAAGAGAGGTGGATTGTGACTAGATGTGGTGCAATGGGTAGGTTATTTAGCTTGGGCAGGCATTAATTTGGATTTATGGTCATTTTTAGCTTGTATTCATCATACCATACTATTTATATAGCTACTTTTATGGTCCCTATCACCATAGTGTCTGAGCACCAGTATTGACTTTGGCTAGGGAAATAGGAAGGGTTTGCCCATTCCAACATTACTGTACTTTTATGAGGTATTAATAAAACTTGATTCTGGTCTCTCATTTGTCTAATACTACTAAGCTGTTCAGAGCCTTGGGAGTAACAGAATGAAGGGGGTAAAGTCCAATAACATTCAAACTACAGTAGTAGCTGTGACTTCACCCTTTCTTTAAATATAACAGGTGTTGCAAATATAGATAGTGTGTGACATATCTGGGACTCACACACACAAAACAGGTCCATTTTAATATTATAAAATGGTTTGATATAACATGAAACTCAAGTATAATGAAATACAATATATCCCTATGATAAAACTCCTGTTTAACCTCAGTTACTGATACTACACATTCAAGGAACTCCATGCCAACTCTGGAGGCTATGCAGAGATTGTCTCAAGTCTACTACAAACTGCAGATTGGAAAAGTTGTCAAAGTACGAGGCCTGTTTCTTCAGTACATTAAGGCAAAAAGAGTGAGTGAGAATGAACCATAGAGAACAAAATAAAGAGTGACCAGTGAGTCAATCCACGGATATGAGACGGCGTTTAGGACATATGCCACAGTATCTGGAATTTGATTATGGACTTTTATTTGATGGGGTATATTCCTTGTGGGATTGAAGTAACACTGGACAGAGCAAGCAGCATTTAAAATACAGACAAAGTGTTTGTGAAAAACATTCAATTGGTGGGAAAAGAGATGTTACAGTAAAACTTACACACAGAATATGTATGTATTCAGCATTATACATATAACATCCAAAATACTACACTGAAAGAACATTAAGGTTGCAAAGTCAAGCACTCAGAAGTTAGAAAATGCCAGAATAAGTTGCCTGTGCAATGATCACATGCTATTTTTCCATAGGACTTCTGCCTCATTCAGTGAATGGATAGCTATTCAATGTCTCCCTTTCAACCTCTTCATTCAATGTGTGGCCTCAGGCCTATTTTCCACACACCATTCAAACTCTGCACTGAAAACAGAATTGTTAAACGTTCTCGTGAGCATTTCTATGGTGCTGTCACAGTAATAATCTATGTTTGTGAAAAAATTGGCTAATTTATCTTCGCAACACACCTATAAGATTAAGTGGTGTTGCTACACCCTGTTACAGCTGGGAAATAAAGCCACAGAGAGACCGAGGTCAAAATTGTCAAACTGCCCACTAATTTGGAGTCCCCAATTTGAGATGTTTGGGCCTGGTTTTCCAGAGTACCGTGCATTTTTATAGCACTTATATGTTCCAAGTACGTCTCCCATTGACTTCAGTTACAGCTGAGAGGGCTCAACAGTTCTGCAAGCCTGGCCGTAGGTGTCTTACACTGAGAATCCAGAAAATGAGGAATACAAAGCTAATGGCCACCTGTGAAAAGTCTGGTTCTGGTGACTTGCCCAGCATTATACAGGGACTCTGTGGCAGAAGCAGGGATAGAATCCAGTTCTCTAGAGTAACATTCAGCTGACTTAACCATGAGCCCTTCCTTTCTCTTCCTGCAGTTCCCTGCGCCTCAGTCAATACACACCTTCCAACCAAGACCTCTCTGAGCTGCCAGTCTTCTACCATGATCTCCTCAGGACCTGAAAGCTAGTTTCAGTGACTAGCTCTGTAGCAGCTCCTGAGGGGGAGGGCCTCCTAACCGAACCCCTGCTACACAATCTCTGTCAGTGTATGAAGGTGGAGGAGTCCCCCTTAGTGTGCTGCAAGTTGGTCTGGCCATCATCACCAGAGTCGGAGACCTTCTGGACTACAATTGGGGGGACTCGGTGAACCCTGTGACACTTAGCCTGAGCATGGGGCTGTACATCCCGTATGTCCCCGGTAATGTGCCTAGGAGATGAGGGCAACCTTGCATCCTGCTTCTCTGGCCTTCTTTGGGCCAGTCCTGCAGGAGGATGCTCCCTGTCCACTTCTCACTCCGGGCCCTCCAGATCTTGTCATCAGTCCCCTGCCCTGTAAACCTCTCTGGCTGCCTCCAATGGGCAACCTAACTTGGCTAAATTACATCCAGCAAGTCTGCCTCCAAACCACATCCAGGAAATATCAGTATGAGTTCATCCTTCATACCGTCCACTTCCTCACCCTGGTGTCTCACCCCAACACCAAGTCGTGGGACCTATTGCCACCTGCAGAGGTGAGGAACCCCAGTGGGCTAGTCTGTACTTCACTCTGGTCCCACGGCCCACTGAGGAGATCAGCTGGCAGCTCCTTCATGGAGCCATAAGCACAGGTGTGTAGTTGGCATGGTTCATGAACTCCCCCAACACTTGTCCTTTCTGCAGTGAGAGGGAGACCCTGGCATGCATCGATGTGGGGAGTGTGTCAGGTTGTAGCCCCTCTTCCAGCTTCTCCAGAACATCCTATTTAGGTGCTGGTTGCACTTCTTCCCACACTTCCTGATCCACTCACACCCCATCTGTGGCCCCACAAAAGTTGCGAGACCTCCTTGTCAACCTCCTTCTGGTGCTAGCCAAGACAGTATCCATCACACCAAGAGGAAGAAGGTGGGCAGTGGGGATGCTCTGTGACTGTGGGGCCTATTTCTAGTCCATTGTTCAATCACATCTCTGAGCAGAGTTCCTCTCAGCAGTATCCACTGACTCTCTAGACACCTTTGACGGGCAGTGGGCACTGTCTGAGGATCTCTGCTTGGTGTACCCTTCTGGCTGTCTTATCGTCAACCTTTACTCCCCTTCTTGTTTTCTCCTTCGTGGTCCCTAGCAATCAATTGTGGCTGGAGCTTAGGGGATCTTCCCCCTTAGTTGGGGGCACAGCCCTTTAGTTATGTTTGGGCCTAGACAAGCTTGTCCAAGTACTACAAATAGCACACCCCTTCCAACTTCTGCAACACACAAGATAGGAGTCCTACAGACAATAGCCTTCTTCACTGCACAGCCCTGATTCATTCCCAGAGCCCGGCCTGCCCTCTACACTGAATGAGGCAGTGGTCCTGTAGAAAATATAGTTTATGATAATGTAACTAAAGACCGTGTCATAATGCTCACACACGGGAGCTGAATTAACGTTGAATGGAAAAATCGCACGTTGGGCAGTTTCTACATCACTTTGCAATCTTAATGTTCCTTTAATGTAGCTTTTTCATATGTGCTTTCTTAAGTTTTGTCAAAAGCAAACTGAAAAAACCCCAAACTGTATAATATAGAAACATATTGACCGTATCATGGGTCATCAGCAGGACTGAAACCATAAGATCCACAGCATAGACCTCTGCCCCTGAAGCTAACGAAGTAACTGATAGCAGTAGAAGGTTGTTATTCTCTATTTGTACAGACAACCTTAATTCTTGCATTTCCTAACTGTTCAGTGCTAAACTTTGCAAGCTTAACATTCATTTAGCATAGGAAATTACATAAACAAACTAATTAAAAATGGAAAAAATAGAAATTCCATCATATTGACCCCCCCAACTTGAGTCATCAATAAGTCCCTTAGAGCCACAATACAGATCTGTGCCTCTTAAGATAATTGATTAAGTAGTAGCAGTAAGGTGAAGAAGGGACTGAGACGGACAGTGGATTTCACAGCTATTTGCTGACAGCACAAGCATATGGAAACTAAGGACCCATGAATTAAATTCCAGATCCTGAAAAGGAGTATGCTGTAGTGATCGTAAATCAGTCTGCCCCTGTGCCCCTAGCCAGTCTGTTCCTCCTTCTCCTATAGATCCCAACTCCTGCCTCCTCCTCTGCCACCTCTCCACTATCCAGACCATTTTAAAGGATCCTTAGTGTAAAGAAGACTGAGATCCCATGTGTGTATGTGTTTGAGTGATATCAGATGGAACCAGTTTAGTAAATGTCATATATGTGGCACATTATACACCTTTTTCCACACGGGTCCAACAGCTGATCTCCTGCCATTCCAAGAGAGTCTATGCAATAATATAGGAAGATGCCCTGCATTTGCTTGACGTTTTAACAGTAGCTGACAATCTTAGCATGAATTTGATGCACAGCGGGTGACCGTATAAAAATTGCAATTGGTTTAGCTGTGTATTTAAGTTCAATGTGATAGAGGCCTCTCCCTCTGGGGCAGCATCCGTGTCAGAAGGCCTTGGAGACGTTACCTCATTCATCTTAATGAGACACCCAGACGTGTGACTGACACAACCATAAATTGTCCATTTTTTGTGTGCGTGGGGGTAAAAGGACTCCCTGTGTTGCCCCATGAAGGGCTTGACTGTTTGATATGCTGACGTCTGCTGTTTATCCTCACTTCACTCTGGTTTCTCCACACAATTCCCTTTTGATACTTTGGCTGCCCCTTGTGAAGTGCCTTCATGCCTTTTCCACATACCCACCATATAACTGTTCTCTGGATCCACCAGAGGGGTTTACCTTCATCCCAAATACAATTCCAAAAGGAAGTATTGATACCAGCAGCCCAAGACACCTCTATTCAAATGTATGCTACCAGTAGCACATTGTTTATCCAACCAAGCAACCACCATTTCCCATAGTCTAGATTCTGTTCTCTGTATGTCCCCACATGCACCTTATTTTAACCTCTTACAAAGTGGCAAGCCTAGGATTTTGGCTCCATTTAATAAAATCTAGGGTATCCAATGATTCCTACAAACAGCCACAGAAGGGGAATGAGGGAAGGGCTGGCAGTGCCTGTGAGGTTTATAAAGGCACTTCTCTCTGACCATCTGGCCACGTTCCATGGCCAGTCCTGGAGACCCAGTCACCAACGTGAGCTATTGCAAAAGGAAAATCACTGGGTCAGAACTTCTGTCATGGGAAAGATGTAGCTTTGTGTGTTCTGTAAGAGAGGCTTGGAAAACTAGCATCCTAAAGGACCCAACCCAACTAGCATCAGAGAATCCAATCACATCAGTCACACCATTAGGGACTCATTCACCTGCACATCTACTAATGTGATATATGCCATCATGTGCCAGCAATGCCCCTCTGCCATGTGCTTTTCTACGTAAAAGAATAAATGGACACAAATCGGACATCAGGAATGATAACATACAAAAGCCAGTAGGAGAACACTTCAATCTTCCTGGACATTCTGTAACAGATTTAAAAGTAGCTATACTTGAACAAAAAAACTTCGAAAACAGACTTAAAAGAGAAACTGCAGAACTAAAATTAATTTGCAAATTTAACACCATTAATTTGGGCTTGAATACAGACTGGGAGTGGCTGGCTCACTATAAAAGCAACTTTCCCTCTCCTGGAATTAACACCTCCTCATCAGTTATTGGGAGTGGACTACAGCCACCCTGATTGACTTCATAGAATCATAGACTTTAAGGTCAGAAGGGACCATTCTGATCGTCTAGTCTGACCTCCTGCAAAACGCAGGCCACAAAATCTCACCCACCCACTCCTGTATCAAACCCCTAACCTATGTCTAGCTACTGAAGCCCTCAAATCATGGTTTAAAGACTTCTAGGTGCAGAGAATCCTCTAGCAAGTGACCCATGCCCCACACTGCAGAGGAAGGCGAAAAACCCCCAGGGCTGCTGCCAATCTGCCCTGGAGGAAAATTCCTTCCCAACCCCAAATATGGTGATCAGCTAAACCCTGAGCATGTGGGTAAGACTCACAAGCCAGACACCCAGGAAAGAATTCTCTGTAGTAACTCAGATCCCACCCCATCTAACATCCCATCACAGGCCATTTGGCATATTTACCGCTAATAGTCAAAGATCAGTTAATTGCCAAAATTAAGCTATTCCATCATACCATCCCCTCCATAAACTTATCAAGCTTAGTCTTGAAGCCAGATATGTCTTCTGCCCTCACTGCTCCCCTTGGAAGACTGTTCCAGACCTTCATTCCTCTGAGAGTTAGAAACCTTTCTCTAATTTCAACTCTAAACTTCCTGATGGCCAGTTTATATCCATTTGTTCTTGTGTCCACATTGGTACTGAGTTTAAATAATTCATCTCCCTCCCTGGTATTTATCCCTCTGATATATTTATAGAGAGCAATCATATCTCCCCTCAGCCTTCTTTTGGTTAGGCTAAACAAGCCAAGCTCTTTGAGTCTCCTTTCATACGACAGGTTTTCCATTCCTCGGCTCATCCTAGTAGCCCTTCTCTGTACCTCCTCCAGTTTGAATTCATCCTTCTTAAACATGGGAGACCAGAACTGCACACAATATTCCAGATGAGGTCTCACCAGTGCCTTGTTTAACGGTACTAACACCTCCTTATCTGTACTGGAAATACCTCGCCTGATGCATCCCAAGACCGCATTAGCTTTTTTCACAGCCATATCACATTGGCGGCTCATAGTCATCCTGTGATCAACCAATACTCCGAGGTCCTTCTCCTCCTCTGTTACTTCCAACTGGTGCCACCCCAGCTTATAACAAAAATTCTTGTTATTAATCCCTAAATGCATGACCTTGCACTTTTCACTATTAAATTTCATCCTATTGCTATTACTCCAGTTTACAAGGTCATCCAGATCTTCCTGTGTGATATCACGATCCTTCTCTGTATTGGCAATACCTCCCACTTTTGTATCATCCGCAAACTTTATTAGCACATTCCCACTTTTTGTGCCAAGGTCAGTAATAACAATAAGATTGGTCCCAAAACGGATCCCTGAGGAACTCCACTAGTAACCTCCTTCCAGCCTGACAGTTCACCTTTCAGTATGACCCGTTGTAGTATCCTCTTTAACCAGTTATCCATCTTTCAATTTTCATATTGATCCCCATCTTTTCCAATTTAGCTAGTAATTTCCCATGTGGAACCGTATCAAATGTCTTACTGAAATTGAGGTAAATTAGATCCACTGCGTTTCCTTTGTCTAAGAAATCTGTTACCTTCTCAAAGAAGGAGATCAGGTTGGTTTGGCACAATCTACCTTTTGTAAAACCATGTTGTATTTTGTCCCAATTACCATTGACCTCAATGTCCTTAACTACTTTCTCCTTCAAAATTTTTTCCAAGACCTTCAATACTACAGATGTCAAACTAACAGGCCTGTAGTTACATGGGTCACATTTTTTTCCTTTCTTAAAAATAGGAACTATGTTAGCAGTTCTCCAGTCATACGGTACAACCCCTGAGTTTACAGATTCATTAAAAATTCTTGCTAATGGGCTTGCAATTTCATGTGCCAGTTCCTTTAATATTCTTGGATGAAGATTATCTGGGCCCCTCAATTTAGTCCCATTAAGCTGTTCGAGTTTGGCTTCTACCTCGGATGTGGTAATATCTACTTCCATATCCTCATTCCCATTTGTCATCCTACCATTATCCCTAAACTCCTCATTAGCCTCATTAAAGACTGAGGCAGAGTATTTGTTTAGATATTGGGCCATGCCTAGATTATCCTTAACCTCCACTCCATCCTCAGTGTTTAGCAGTCCCACTTCTTCTTTCTTTGTTTTCTTCTTATTTATATGGCTATAGAACCTTTTACTATTGGTTTTAATTCCCTTGCAATATCCAACTCTACATGGCTTTTGGCCTTTCTCACTTTATCACTACATGTTCTGACCTCAATAAGGTAGCTTTCCCTGCTGATCACTCCCATCTTCCACTCCTTGTTAATTGTCCCTGTCAACACTGGTTCTTCACTTGTGAGGTAACTCCCTTCTCTCCATGTGTCAGTATAATAATGCCTGTATCTGTAATTTTCACTCCATGCATCTGAAGAAGTGGGCTTTTTCCCTACAAAAGCTTATGCCCAAATAAATCTGTTAGCTTTTAAGATGCCACCGGACTCCTTGTTATTTTTGTGGATACAGACTAACACAGCTACCCTCTGATACTTATCATCCTAAATGCTCTCCATTCACTAGCTGCCATGAATTCAAATCCTCAGTGTCTGCTGTGGGCTCTAGGTACCATCCACTTAAGTAATATTGCCTCAGGGAATAATGGGCTCCTGTCTCTATGGAGTACTAGTTGTTCTACCTTATATAATCAATAGTAGGAAAAGCAAAAGGCCATCTATCCCTAAATGTGTTATTTTTTAAAATTCTTATTGCCCTGCATTTCAAAGACAACCCTCTTTTCCCTCCTCTAGAAATAGATCTAGATATCTCTTGAGCTCTTTTCTTCAATTGATACTTGTAGTAACTTATTCTATAAATTGCTCACATCTTGCAGGGGTAGTTCTGCCTGTGGTTCTTCATTTACTCCTATCTTCTTCAGTTTTCTTAGGCCAGCAGTAGCCTATTACACAGTCTCTTATTGTGCTGTTGGTCATTTCCACCCTAAATCAGCACGGCGTCAATAGTCAGGTCCAGTACATCCAAATCTACAAAGATTGGGGTAAGATCCTGCTGCAGCTCAGGCCCCAAGGCAATCCCCAAAGGAAATTGCTTAAACTTACTTCTATCAAAAGGGAACATGAAGGTGCCTTTTCTGTATCAACCTGGACCTGACAAAGCCATTGGCTTGCATCGGAATCTGAAAATACTCTTGCATTTTGCAGTCTAGACATACCCTCAACTCTTTTCAGGGGATAGGCATTAGCATTTGAAGGTCCTATCTAAGTCTTTTGGATCTACACAGATCTTTAACTGATTGGTTTGGGTACTGTGAGCTTGATGTTAACTCAGGCACTGGATGTTTGCATTCACTCAGTAACATCTAATTTTACAATCTGGTCAAGTTTAATTTTGACTTTATCTCACAGTGCTAATGGGATTTTACTTGGTCACATGCACACACAATTTTATATATGTGATGTACACTGGAATTCATATCAATGAGATGTATTATATTCTTAATCCAGCCCAGCGCATTAAAAAAACCCACAAGTTCTTTAAGAACATGTTTTGCATCTTATTCATTACACAAAATATACACCTGCATTTGCAGACTTCAGTTCAACTCAAGCACACATAGGGCCTCATGTTCCACTATTTCAAATTCATGAGGTGGTATTTTGTCCTTGTACTAACATGCCAGTATAGGTTTGCCATGTGGACTGTTTCTGTGTCTGCTATATGAAACAAGCTTGCTTTTTTTATATTAACTTTTGGTTCTTAACTCCCAGATGTCTCTCTTACCAACTCCAAGCCGGTCTTGCTTCTTTCTGCCTGCAGTGTAATCCTTTCTGACTTTTTCACAGTCCATTGGGGGGGCCAAGGGGAAGAGAAAGAGAAAGGGTTACAACTCCCATCACACTCCATGAGCCCTCTGGTGGACTTTAGTGCAGAGTGAATATCTTAGCGACGGGATCTTTGAGTACCCAGCCCTATTGCCTCAAACTGAAGGAGCCACATTCACACAATATTCCACCTCTTAAATGACCAGGTTCTGCAGTTAAGTTTCCATCCCTGGGGTGCAAGTGAATTTAACTAGGACATATTCTCCAGTTCCTGCTTCTAAAATTAGATTTAAATCAGCAAATCATCCAGCTGGAACAAGCTATTTACAGCTGTACCTGAAGCTCTGATAAGATAATGGATAGGTTGTAAATACCTACCATGCTATGTTGCCTTTGGCTAGTGTTTAGGGATCACAAATAAACTGGATGGCTCTGAGTATTGAATAACATCATAGGGGTCCTGTCAGGAGCTATGAGCTAGTATTCTAGTGGGTTTAAAAAAAAATTGGAAGGCTCCTAGGCACCTTGTATGCATAACCCAATGGCATGGTGAACACTGTATCAGTTTGTGTTACAGCTGGATTTCAATGCAGGGGATCAGCGTGGACTTTTCATTAAATAGGTATACATTTGAAGTGAAATTGGCCTGACATTTATTGGAGTTAGGGAAGGGAGCGAGGGGCAAAGAAAAATGATTTTAGAATGAGGAAGCAAACAACAAGCAAGGCTGGCACGCATACCTGGGAGGAGGAAAGAAACCTTTGCCCCTTCCTCATCCCTCACCTAAAACAAAAGCTCTCTGCTTTCAGATAGTCCAAGCGGGAGCGGGGCTGGCCTCGCCTCATCCGTCCCGAGGGCTCTACATGGGGGGTTCAGTTCTATAGAACCCTGAGAGGCCTCTGGGGGAGATAGCGAGGCCGTTCGGGCTTCCCTGACATGAGCAGACCCCCAGCTCTAGAACTCTTCTATCTCACTAGAATGATCTGGCATCAGTTTTCTCCCAGGGCCCAGCCAAGACAGGATCCCTGGTTGTGGCTCATTCCACCTAACACAGCTATGATGCTGACTAGTTGGGGGATACTAACCCTGCCACGTTCTGTTTGTATCTGCCATACTATTGACAGGCTGTCCCCATTCCTCACCAAAAGGATTTGCCATCTAGGGGTACCTCTAGGCCTCAATAATTCCTGGATCCCCAAGTGGTTAGGGGTGCTCTATTTCATCTACGTTTGGCACAGCTGCTGTGATCTTTTCTCTGAGATGTAACCCTAACCCCAGACTCCCCCTGGATTGGATACCATAATACTCCATCTAGGGGAACACTTGTAAGCCACCCACTTGTAAGCTGCACCCAGTGTAGAGTACAATGGCCTATTTGCTTAATGGTGTTAGTCTGAGAAGGGTCATATTATGCCCATGTTCTAGAGACTGCAGTGGCTATCTGTTCATTTGACTGAAAGAGAGTCAGACTCTGTTAAGCTTTGGGGCCCCCTGCAGAGCTCACCAGGTGCTTGCCTTATGTGGTGATTGAGGTATATTTTCTATGTAGGGGGTGAGCTGGTGCTGTCTTGTGTTCTTTATTTATATTGCTGGGGTTACATATATATGTGCAAGCTGAGGAACTGAAAAATAAGCTCCTATTTCATTATTATTAACAGACAGATGAGGTGGTACTTCCCCACCCTTCCCATGAAACCACAATCATGTTCAGCTGGACTTATCCAATTTACATACACTGACACAATTAGTTATCTGCAGGTGGTGTAAACTGCTTCATGACCTAGGAACCATTAGGGGAAGCTACTAGCATCTGCTGCTGATTCTGGTCTCAGCAGACAGCTAGAAATAGAACCAAGCCAGGCAGTCAGGAAAACCAGAGAGCTTTATGAGAGACAACATGGGCTAATAGGGAGCACACAAGACTTGGAGTCAAGAGACCTCGGTTCTATTACTAGTCCTACTATTGAGCAATGTGCCTCAGTTTACCCTCCCACCCTTGGGCTGTTTTGTCTATTTAGGGATTAAGCTCTTTGGGTCAGGGACTAACTCTTACTGTGAATTTGTGCTGTGCCTAGAAAAGTGGGACCCCTGATCTCAGTAGGGGGCCTTTACTGTAATAAAGGTCACAAGTTATAGGGTCATACCACTGTAGATTGGTGGTTCAATGAGTCTGACCCACATGTTAAATGTGGTGAGATTACATTAAATAAGGGATTTTTAGTTTAAGATCCTGTAGTAAACATGTTAATTTGGACTTACAAGATTCTAGTAGCAGCTTCCCAAGAAATAGATGCCTTTTTGCCTCAAAGGAGTGTTTAACTGAAACCTACCAGCACTAGCCTGGCCTAATCTCCTAACCCAAATTAAGCTACTGAAACTGGAATAAGATCTCAACACTGGAGCAAGATCCCAAGCAGAAGTAAACTGTTAGACTAGATCAAGCCTGTAAGCTATACTGTACTCCCAAACTAGAGCAAGCTTCTGAGCTAGGCTAAACGTACTAGTAAGAATGAGGTCTCCAAGGCTACACTAGACTTCAAATCAACTACACTCCCAAACTAGAGTGTAGTAGTTTAGGCCAAGAGTCATTTATAGCTTCATAGTCTTTTAGCCCCACCCCTAAAATGTTTTGGCCAATCAGCCCCTTCATCTGATCCAAAATGGAGTCTCACAGACAGCAGCAAACACTGGCTTCTCCCAGCTTCAAAGAAAATGTCATTCATACATCACCCCAAAGTAAAAGTACCTCAGTTGTCTTTTTTTTTTCTAATAAGGAGGAAAAGAGAAAGCAGTTCTATAGTGCACACCCTGCAGCTTGGTTCTACTTTCCTATCTCTCTTGGGGATTATATAAGAAATTTTACTATGAGGAACATATATTACCCTTTTAACCTGTTCCTAACCCTACCCCTCTATGTTCTTTGGGATAGCTTGCTCTGTTGCATGGGCAAATATTCACATAGCCTTCTCAGTATGCATCTGAAGTGTGACTGACACCAACATTACAACTTCAGAGGTGGCCACAGTAGTTGCACCTACCTAGTCCAACCTGCATTTGGCTGAATTTGGTGCCACAAGTTCCTAAACCCCCAATAGTCTGTGGTGAAAGCACTGCATTGTACTGGGACGTGGGAAATCTGAGTTCAGTTCTGCCACAGACTTATGGCATGATCTTAGGCAAGTCACTTCTCTCTCTGTTTCTCCATTCCTTGTCTGTAAAATGGGGACGATGCTTCACAGTACAGCCATCAGTTCTTGGGAGGCACTCAGCCACTTTAGTGAGAGGGGCCATATAATTATAATGCCTGCTGCTTTCCTGTTTTGAATGACTCATTTCAGCTCAAAGAAATCCAGATTCCTTTGTATCTGAAGGAACCCAAGATCATGTTTTTAAATTCTAACGGGGTTATATTTGCCCATCACACACAGCTCTAAAAGTCTGGCTAGCACGGAGAGGGGAAGTGGGGATGTTATACTTAGAAACGGATTTAATTAACCTTGCTGTTTATTGCTTGCTTCCAGAGTTCAGCGAGGTTAGGAACAGAACAAGGGAATAGGTCACTCAGTGTTTACACTGAGATTTTGAAGAATAGACCAGTGACTTATTTCACCCCCCCTGTTTTTTTTAAACATTCTGAGTCTAAAGTTGTGGATTAATTTTGGAGCCAGGGTGGGGAATGTTGATTCAGAAGGTGGTAAATATGTGGTGTTAGGATGCAGTGTTAACTCCTCTGTTGTATCTTTAACTCTAGCACATCTCTTTACTTCCCTGGCTTTTTGTATGCTAAGAGCATTTTGGAGATCCCCAGCAGACTGGGTGAAATTCACCACTAGGTGAAGGGCCAGTACAGAACTTCGAGGGGGTATAAGTTTTGTGCTGTCTTTCTGCACAGGGGGTAAATTTCACCCATTATGAACCTTTAAGGTGGAATGGGTTGATATTTCTTTTTTAGAAAATGTTTCAACTAAACCCTAAGGATATGTCTTCATGGCAGAGTTAACCTGGGCTCTTCTTATTCAAATAGGTAAACACCAGATCTCTGGAGCACCCTGGTGTCATGCACCATGCTGGTGCATTGCACCTTGGTTTTTGTAAACTCTGTGGTCAACCAAGACATGCATAATGAGAGAGTAGTAAATCTCCTTTCTGGTTGACATATTCATTGCACCTTGTGGGGGCAGACAAAAGGCACGTGTGGCATTGATGGACCCAGCACAGTTCAGAAACCCCATTCTCTCAAATTCGCTGCTATTTTGGGGGCATTAGCAATCTCCACCACCTATGGGTAAACTACAGCAATAAGACCTCGCAAACCTCCGCCACCACATTACCAACAGTTGATTTGCCAACACCGAACAGATTAGCCTGGGGTAGTTGGCTTCCAGAAGGGAACAGAAACCCTCCTCTGCACTTCCACACTGGGGCCCAGGAAGGACAGACAAGTTCTCCCACTATACACTGCAAAATGAGTAATAAAGCTCTGCAGATTGAAGAACTATGGGATATGCCCCAGAACTCCTAGTGCCTAATCCAGGTTAATTCAGTGCTAGTGTTGACACAACTACATGAGTGAGTCAAGTGTTGCTTAGCAGTTTGGATGCTCACACCTAGGCTTGGCTAACCAGGTGCCCATACTCAGGCAAACTCTGCAGTGAAGACATACCCATAGCATTTAACAGACATCTGCTTAAGCATCATCCCTGTCTTTGGTTCTTTCCAAGTTAAGCCTTGGTGTCCTAGCTCGATAAGTCTGTCTGTGTGCCTATCTTACCAGGTGTATAAAGGTACAGACCTGCCACAGACTAGGGGAGATGGGCCAGTGAGTGTATTAATACTATGGAGGTTGCCAAGAATCAAATGGAATCTAACTCACAACTAACACACTGCATTTTTCCCCCTGGTTGCTTTTATTCTGGCTAGTCCTCTCATCTCTCATGGTGACCTGAGGGACAGCTACAGCTCCCCGCCATAGCCAGACACACAGACATGCTACAAGAGTTAAGCTAAGGCACAGGAAGATCTAGTTAAAAAGTGGGCTACATTTCCTGTTGCCTTCCACTTTTGCTCAGGAATAGAACATTTGAGTCAGTTTGGGCAGCTAGGCCAGATCTTAGAACAGCAGGCAATAAACCACTGAGCTCATTTCTTAGCAGATGGGTTATCTTGAAACCAGACTTCATTCCTCATTGGAAATAACCCATTGTACCAGGAAGAGGGAAAATAGATGGTGCCTCTCATGGCCCTGACTGATACATACGGCAGCAAGAGGTACAGTTGAAATGACTTCCATGAAGTTGGTGTGGCTGTGGCAAGTAGCTCCCTGGCTGGCTCCGAGTCTAATGAGCAACCCAGAAGCGAGCAGGAAAAGGTTAAATCAGCCATTTGTACTGTACGTGAAAACAAGGGAGGCAACTGAAGTGGGAGGATGAGCTAAAACTGGCTCTGGTTCTGTCAATGCTGGGGGTTTCACTGCTGGAGATGTAAAATATATTGTCTACCGATGGAGAAGGGAAGAAAGCTTTCTAGAAGTAATGAAAACACAGGAGGAGTGTCGTGTCCCTAGAATGAAATGTCATCTACTGTACAAGGGAGAGATGATCCACATAAAAGGAAATAAAAGAGGAATTTTCTACAGGCTTGAAAATAAGTCCTCAAAATAAGACAGATTCTCTTCCTGAAGACTGAGGAGCAGAGCCTCAGTTAGTGTAAATAGACTCAGTTCCATTGACTACACTGGAGATACCCTGCTTTATGCCGGCTGAGAATCTGATCCTATATGTTGATGGAGTG
This sequence comes from Mauremys mutica, assembly GCF_020497125.1. Classification (NCBI taxonomy): domain Eukaryota; kingdom Metazoa; phylum Chordata; order Testudines; family Geoemydidae; genus Mauremys; species Mauremys mutica. The sequence goes on along the minus strand of NC_059074.1, from coordinate 147,608,247 downwards.
TGAAAATAACAAGGTGTGAGAGGTTACCCAGGGACGTGGAGCTGATACTGGAAAAGGTATTGGCTCCAATTCTGCTCCCAATTACACCAGTGTAAAACTGGAGTAACTCCACTGACTTCAGCAATGAGCAGAGTTTGGTCCCATCTGTATTTGCCAAACAGCAGACAAACCAAATGCAAAAAAAAAAGGCCTTAGAAAGAGGCTACTAAAACATGACTGCAAATACCACTGCTAAAAAAGCAAAAAACTGTTTACAGAACATTTAAAAGAAACATAAATAAAATCCTGCTGTGACAGTTCTAGTAGGGCACGCAACATCTCACCTGCCTGCCTTAGATGGTCCAAAATGGAATCCTTCATGTGGCGTGACCACACACCTGTGGAGCATGCAAGGTCACACTCACCACAAAATGGTGTCCTCTATGGGAGGTGGATGGAATTGTTCCATGGGCCGCCAATTGGCCGGCGTGCTGCTGATCAGCCATGCAGGGCATAAGTAGACAGCACGCCACTGGAAATCCCTAATACTTGGGCATGTCATAAGCCCAACCATTATGCAATAACGTGCAAGTGGTGCAATGAGCTACAGGCAAGATACAGAGATTCCTCCAGCAGAGAGGCTCTGCCACTGTTCTGTGCTTTGTAAGCTTTTTTCTCTTGCCTTCTCTAAAGGACGTAGAGTAGACAGTTCTGGTGACATGCATGAATCCTGAAATTAAGGTGGTAATTGTATCACAGAAAGAAAGTTGTGTGTTCCAGCAACATAGGGGAAGTAGAGAGGAAGGATGATCTTGTGGCTAAGCGATCATACTAGCATTTAGGAGACTTGGGTTTGATCCTTTCCTCTGCTATAGACTTCCTGTGCGACTTTGGCCAAATCACTTAATGACTGTGTTCATCATTTGTAAAATGGAAATAGTCACCCCTCTCTTTGTTTACTTAGATTGTAAGTTCTTTGGGGCAGGGACAATCTCATTCTATGATTTTGTACAGTGACTAGCCAACGAGGCCCCAGTCTTGGTTGGGACCTGTGGGTACTTCTTTAATACAAAAATGATACTGACACAGAAACTTAAATCATACGACTCACAGTTTTCCACCAACAGAAGGGCTGTGAAATGGTGACTGGCAGCAAATGGCTTCATTTGCAGAATAGACGTGATACCCGACAAGGTTCTCTCCTTTGGAACTGTAGAGGAAAAAGGAAGTAGACATAGACTTGGAATAAGCCCTGCAGCTGAACAGAATAATTAAAAGGGAAATGTTCCACTTTTCAGACACCCACCGACTGCACACCCTTAGTTGTCAACAATATCCCGCAACAGAGTATCCTTAAACAATTACAGCCCATACTTGATGGAGACAGCAACCGAAAAGAATTCTTTCCTGAATCCCCTCTTCTCGCCTTCACTGGGTTTGATGATTTTTTCAATGGTTGTAAGCACCATCAGGGATACAGCAGTTACTGCTTGTTCCACATCATCAGCAACAGTTCATGCGAACATGATAAAAGCACTGTGTGCGCTATCTTCAGAGAAAATAGCTATACAAGCACCAATACAAGCTATAAGTGAAAGACAGAGAAACCAGGACTTCGCATACACCCTATACAAATGAGTTTTCAGAGTGAAATTCACTCCTTTGCAGAGGGGCCACAGAAGATAGACTAAGCTGAAGTGGTCCGGGGTGTAGCGTTGTATGTAACCATCCAAATATCCGTTGAAGTCAGTGGGTCGGATCCTCAGCTGGTGTAAATTAGCATAGCTCCACTGAAATCTGCATAGCTCCAGTGAGCCAGATCCTCAGCTGGTATAAATCAGCATAACTCCACTCAAGTCAAAGCCTGATATTCAACTGGTGTAAATCAGGGTAATTCCACTGAAGGCAATGGGCCAGATTCTCAGCTGGATAAATCGACATATATCCATTGAAGTCAATGGAACACCATCGATTTACAGCAGCTGACATTCTGGCCCACTTTGTTTTATAGTTAATGTGAAAGATAGAAGAATTGTCCAAAAAGACCAATTGAGACATATTCATGTTGCAATGATAGTAACTAAAAAAAAGGGAGGGGGCATTTTCCAAGTTCAAACATTGTAATTGTTAGACTAATTTATCAGTGTATTCAATTTAGAAGACAAACTTTTAAAAAAGGAAATGGTGTTATTAAAGGCGGAGCTAGTTGTGCCAGGCTGTGATGGAATACCTTACACACTACTGTAATAATCTTTGTACAAGGTGTGCCTTGTAAGATATCATTTGAAAACTCGTAATCTGCTTGTCGATACTGTCCTGATAAAATATATGGGACAACATTGTATGTGAAGTTACAAGATTTCCCTGTCTGGTGGTATTAACACATGTACCAAACCCCACAGCCCTGCCCAAACAGAAATTGGCAAATAAATCTGTCCTAAGCAAAGGAGTGTGGGCATGCCTTAATTTGCATTTGAGCAGTAAATAGAGTCCTCAGGCAGGAAAGGAAAACAAAGGAAGCTAAAACAGGTGAAAAATCATCAAGGAATATCCTTCCACATAGATTCTTTGGCTCCTGGGTCTCAGCTGGAAATGTTTTTCAAGAGGGGGACTGAAACTATTAAAAGGAGGGACAAACACCTGACGGCATCCTTCTCTCTCCCCATGCCCACCTCATTCTCTGCACCGGAGAAGACTAAAGGAACCAGCTGTTGGACACTGGGGGAGGGGTCCTGACCTGTAGAGTTTGGTCAGTAACTTTGCTGGAAACATGTGGTGTGAAAGTTTGCTTTGTAACTAAGATAGTTTCTTATGTCGATACCAGTAACCATTTTATCTTTATTTTTCTTGTAACCATTTCTGACGTTCATGCCTCATTACTTATACTCACTTAAAATCTCTCTCTTTGTAATTAATAAACTTGTTTTACTGTTTTATCTAATCCAGTGCATATAAATTGAAGTGTCTGGGCAACTCTTTAAGATAATAAGCTGGCATATTATTCCCTTAAAGGAATAATAGACTTAATATACTTGGACTGTCCATGAGAGGGCTGGGCAATACTGGTCTTACATTTCTGGGGGAAGATCTGGAACTGGGAGAGAGGGTGTTGGGGTCACCTTTCAGTATAACCAAGGCTGAGAGCTAGGGTGTAGCTGGCAGGCTGCAGTTACACACAGACACTTAGGGTGTGGCTTTTATGCTGGAAGGCTGTTTGAGTGGCCCTGGTGGGAGCTACTATAGCAAGGCATTGTAAAGCACCTAAGGTTGAAGGGCAGGGGTGACACAGTATCCCAACCCCTGGTCTTAATTGTACCCCAGTATGTCACACATGATAGTTAACATTGCCTAAAGCTTTTCATTATAAGTGATTTCTGTTGTCTCTAACTGTCAATCCAACCATTTGGACTGACATTTCCCATGCTGGGGAGTCTGCCTACAGATGATTTTTTTATCGTTGTTTGTTTTAAGTTTCAGTTAAAATGGTTCAACCATGTCCGAGAACAAGGCTAGAAAAACAGACTGTTTTTTCCATGTTACAAAATTACATCCTCTTCAGCTCTCACTTGTTCAGTAAAGGTTCATTAGAAGCTGCCAGCTAAATTCTCTGGAGATATCTTCTGTACTGGGTGTGCTCCATCCCCACACAGCTCCTGGGTGCCAAAGGGACTAATCATGCACCATCCCCACAGAGTGACCAACCATGCTGCACCCCAGGGCTGAGCACGAGTTTCCCAGAAGTGGCTCCTCCCTGCTGTAAGGGACCACTATGATTCTGGGCATGGTACTGAGAGCCGGGAGGCTGTGTATCCTGTATTCCCAGTTCCCTCCTGCTGGCACCTAGTCAGCATGGAGGAGAAGAAGGAAGACCTCTGATTCAAATATAGAAAGATGAGAGGAGACAGAAGCTGGAGCCAGAGCTGGGGCAAGAGACAGGGCGGGGATAGGATTGGGTAGAATGGTGTGGGGGCAGGGGCTGGAGAGAGGAACAAGAGCAGAACCAGGAGAGACTGAAGTAGGAACAAAGACAGTCGGGGCTACGAGAGACAGGAGCGGAAGCCAATGAGGACAGGAGCAGAAAGATTTCTAACTTTAAAGCGCACTTCCTTGCAGAAGCTGGAATGGAACCTAGGCTTCTCAGTCTCAACATTCCTCTTCTGTCTAACAAATAGCCGTGGAACCCACTGGCACAGAAAGTGTCCCAACCGCCTTTAATGGCTGGCCCAAATAGAGGCTAAACGGCCACTGTCCCTTAGTCTATTAGCTTAAGTGGCAGAGGTCTAAGCTGTGGATCTAATAGCTCCAGTCCTACTGATGCCTCATGCTGGTGTCAGTTTATTTTCCACATGATACAATTTCCATTTTTTTCAGATGGCTTTTGACAAAACTTAGGAAATAACATATGTAAAATGACATTTAAAGAACATTTAAGATCACAAAGTGAAGTACTCCAAAGTTAGGAAATGCCATAATGGAGGCCTTCCACGCAACATTAATTCAGCTCCCTTGCGTACATGGGTTATGATGCAATGTTTAATTACATGATTACATGCTACTTTTTCTGCAGCACCCTGGCCTCCTTCAGTGCACAGGGCTGACACACTCTGGGAAGGACCAAGTGTTATGTAGTGAAGACACAGACAATGAACGGTAGGACCCCTGCCTCATGTGTTGCAGAATTTGAAAGGTGCGTAGTGAATGAGACACAGGATTGCAGGAAGAGAAATGACGGTCTCATGGTTAAAGCAGTTGAATGCTGCCCTGGAGACTCGGATTCTATCAATGCCTCTGCCACAGAGTTCCTATGGAATGCTGAGCAAGTCCGTATAAACCAACATTTTCACAGGTGGCCACTGCCTCAGTTTTTTGGAGGCTAAACTTGAGAACACTTGGGGCCAGATTTGCAAAAGTTTTGAGCAGTCACAATTGAACTGAGGGAGCTGTGCTCTGAACATAGGAAGTGCTATAAAAATGCTGAGCACTCTTAAAAATCAAGCCTCTGGCATCTCAAATTGGGCATCCAGAATTAGTGGGTGTGGATTTAAGCTCTCTGTGCCTCAGTTCTCTACCCGTAAATTGGGGAGAATTGCACCACCCTTCCTCACAGGGGGGTTGTGAAGATACATTCATTAATGTTTGTGAAGCAGTTGGACACGGTAGTGAGAGCACCACAGAAATTAATGATTCTGTATTCCATACAAGGCTTCAGTAGTGTGCAGTACATAAGGACTGGGTTCGAATGATGAGGATAAAAAGGTATATTGAACAATCTATACAGTAAGCACTGTCTCTCCTGCACACTCCATGAGGCAGGGGTCCTGTGGAAAGAATAGTGTGTGACTGTGGAATTAAACACTGTATCATAATGTAGATGCACCAAAGGGCAGTTTTAAGAGGGCAAGGCCAGTCTTAATGCTGGCATTGCCTCACTTCTGAGTGCTTTACTGTGCAGCTGTAATGTTCTCTTAACATAGGTTTTGGTATGTAATAAAGATGTAAATTCTTCAGCAACTTAAAAGCTATTACACTTCCTGTTAAGATCTTATGCAACTAGCACACCTCCTAAAAGTAAGAGATGGAAAAGCATTACTGGGTCACCCTGCTCTTCTCCCTGCCAATACAAGATTGGACTTTACAAGAACTGTCACATTTTGGGATGCAATCCAGACCAGTAAGGAGTTGTGTCACCGCCTGCCCTGTCACCCTGGGAGCCTTAAATGCTCTGGTGCTGTGGCTCACAGCCAGGCCACCAACAGCCAGCAGACCTTCGAGGAGCAGTGAGTGCTCTCCGAGGTTCTCTGCTCGGTGTCCCCATCAGGTTCCCTTCGTTTAGCCCTGTGACTTCGCTCCTGTCCCTGTTATATCTTTAGTTCTCCCCTGTAATTAATTGAGATCCCAGACTTTGTGGATCCTCCCCTTAGGCTGGGGGAGGTCCTTTAGCAGTGGGCTTCCGCCCGCCCACTTCCAGGATCCCAACAGGACCAACAGCCACCAGACAAGCACATGGTATCCTGAGGGTCTATGTGCTGTGCAGCCTTACTTCAGCACTTCTGACCCTCAGCAGCCTACCTACACCACAACAGCCCCACCCTAAGAAGACAGGGGAAACTAGCACCTTGTTCTTCTGAGGAAAGTCCTGACTGAGAGACACTCAGCTACGCTGGACATAGAGTAATTGATGAATGAAACCTTTCTGAAAGAAAGACAGTGTCTTGCTGGATTAAGTTTTAGACTTTTAGATGCATGTTTTCACTTTTATTTGCTTGTCACCATTGCTACCTTTATATCTTTTACTTGGTGTCACTTAACCAAAGTCCTGTTGTTAAATAGACCTGTTTTATTGTAATCTAAACCAACCCAGTGCTGTGTTTGAATTGAAGTAATTGCTAACTCCAGTTAATGTGGCAAATTGCTGAGTATTGTCTCTTTAAAGGTACAAATAAAGCTTATTCTTTCTCTGAGTGGCCCAGGAGAGGGCTAGACACATCAGGGCAGATGGTTCAGGGGAAATTCAGAACTGGAAGTGTGCTGAGGTCATCTCGCCAGGTGTAACCAAAGCTGGTGGAAACCAAGGGTGTCTGTTGTGTTGTGGCAGACTGATGGGGGTCAAAAGCCCTGAAACAGGGCTGCAAAGATACTCAGGATACTGCTGGCTGCTGGTGTCCAGGCCATGAGCCACAGCAGCAGCACATTTAAGGCACCCAGCGTTACTGAGCAGACCCTTACTGGTCTGGATTGCACCCCAAAATGTGACAAAGACATATTCTAATGGCTAGTTTTTAAAAGTTCCACAGGATTCAGCCTAAATTTTTACTTAACACAATTTCATTCCCATTGTGCTTTGTTATGCAGCACATGAAATAACTGCTCTCCACCTTGGGTGTTCAAAACCGAACTGTAGATTTTCTCAGCCCCCCTCACCCCCCACCCCACGTCTAGCCAACGTTTAGCAAAACCAGACAGGTCTAGCTCATATATTCATTCTCATCAATCAGTCCTTCCAGCCTCTTGACCATTGGTATTGCTCTTCTCTGAAGTCCTTCAATATCTTTCTGCCCGTGTGGGGCTCAGAACTGAACGCATGACTCCACTGTTCTGGAGAAAGACTATTACTTCCCTACTCTGTCTAGGGATGTCTTTGTGTTTACAACCCAAAATTGCACTGGCTTTCTTTGTAGCCATATCACATTGCAAGATCATATATAATTTGTTCCATTTATTGGTCCATTTATTACCATCCATTTGCTGTGACTGCTCTCCTCTTGTTACTGTCACCCTTATGTTCTTTTGGCATTACAGCTTCCCAGAGTTCTCCTTCCCATGAGCCTGTGTATTTTGGATTTATTAGCTTGCGTTTTTCCAAGACAAATGCAATGTTATAGGATTTTTGGCTGTGTTTCTAATTCTACTAAGTCTCTGTATAATATTTCCCTCTCCAGAATTGTGTTTGCAATTCCACCCAGTTAAATATTATCTGTTAATGCCATTAAGGTGCTGTTGACTTCCTTCATCTGGATTAACAATGAAGATATTAAATCAGAACAGGAGTAACATTGTCTAAAGGCCCTAAGTGATTCAGGAGCCTACGGCCTGTTGACTTTCAATGAGATGTAGGCTCCTCAGTGCCTAAGTCAGTTCTGCAAATGAACTTTATATTTTACCCCAAACCTGACACTGACCCAGCAGGGGGCTGAGTGCCACCAGCTTCACTGTAGACAATTGAGACTGTACAGCACCTCACAGGAGAGGCTCAGATTCTCCTGGGATTAGGCTTTATGCTAGTTTACTCCTTTAATACAGTACTTCAGGTTGTATATCATCCATGCCAGTTGACTTGCACATGTTCCGATTTTCCTGATCTACCCATTATCAGTACCTATTGTTACAGGCTCTTCCTTTCTTCTTAATTGTTCTGTCTCACTATGTATAGTTTCCCTGAAGACACATTTTGAAAGGAAAGTTCTGTATCTGAAGCTATTATTTGAGCCATCCTTAATTTCATGCCCTGCCTCATTTATTAATGGATTATCTTCCCAATACTACTACTTTCCCCAAACTACATTTCTAAAGTCCCTTCATGTTCTCCTTAACCCCTTTAGCAGCAGTAACTCTTTTTGAGTTCTTGCTGCCTGGATCTTTTGCCTGCAGGATTTAATCACTCAGCTTTCTTATTTGGGTGCCTCCCCCTATGGCTGTGGACATTCACACAGCTAAATATATAAATCTGTTGAGGCAGGAGATAGACAGGTATCCTCAAGATATGGTGGTGACTCTGCTTCTTCTACTCCCCTAAATGCTTCCCTGTGCCAACAAACATCACTTCCAATTTATCTTGTCTGAATAGCAGCCACTTTGCTTTCACCCAGATCCTTGTTTTGGTCAGGTCCCTATCTTGACCTCTGTTCTGAGAAACCAGTGAGACTAGAGAAATTATACCAAGGCTTATACGTCAGAGATATATTTTCTGTTGCTCAATACATTTGCAAACTTCTATTCACTGATGGGATAATATAGCACCTGGAGGACACAATCAGCTTTGCAGAAGGGAGTTAGCTGCACTAGATGGTGTCAATGGAGGTCACTGTTGAATCCCACTCGTTGGGCTGAACGTTTACCCTCTAAAATCTAAGGCCCCGACCCTGAAGTAAGTTCTGTTCATGCGGACCCTTGCGTGGTGTGCATGGTTGGATTGGGGCCCAGATTTTCAGCTGTTTTATTCACAAAGAATACCCACAGCCAACTCCAAAAGACTCCCTGCTGCAGCACTCGCCATGATCATCGTAGATCACCATGACAGGGTAGGTTCCTTTAAGGAAGGAATTCATGCTGTTTCTCTGCTTCTTCATTGAGATGCCTAAGCAAGAAATCCCTGCAGGGACCTTTTCAAGTTACATTTTAATCATGCTCATAAATAACATGATTAGAGATATGAAGCTCGTGAATTATCCACTGTGTAAGCACTCACAGATATTTACTGTAGCAGCTCTGAACAGAAAGGCAGGCTGCTCAAGCAAGCCATGGTGTTACCCTTAGATGACATTAGTCTATGATTAAAAGTAGATGCAATCACTTTTGGACATTGCATTTCTTGGGACGATGCCAACGTGTATAGTGAAGGGATGCCACCTAAATCTCAGTCCATGTCCTTGCCAGCTTGCTCTGAGGTTCTTTATTTAATCAGACCAGTTTTTATGATACAGGACATAGGTGCCGAGTTTCTAATATGCTGCAGGGGTGCTCCCCCGCAGCTCCACCTCTTCCCCGCCTCTTCCCACCCCCATTCCCCGCCCAGTTCCGTCCCCTCCCCCGAGCACGCTGCACCCTCACTCCTCCTCCCTCCTCCCCGTGCCTCCTGACACCGCAAACAGCTGATCCACAGCAGGCAGTAGGGACTGGGAGGGAGTGGGAGACACTGATCTACAGGCCCACCAGCAGGCAGGAGGCGCTGGGGGGTGGGAGGGTTCTGGTAGGGGGGCTGCTCGGGACCCACAATTTTTTTCTTTTGGTTGCTCCAGCCCCGGAATACCCATGCAGTTGCCACCTATGATACAGAATTCTGGCTAACGGGCAAACCCACCAAATGTGGTGATACTGGTGCCATTCTCCTCACAGCAGGTAGCGCCCTCTGCACATGAAGGAATAGTGCTCCACGGGGGCCAGTTCTTCCCCCACCCATTGGCAGCTTTTTGGGGCAGGGCCACTAAATCTATGAGTTTGTGCAACCAGTGATGAGCTCCCTCCAAAAGCTGGGATGCAGCAATGGGAGACGCTAAAACATGAGGTTGAGGAGCTTGCCGTGTCATGTCGCCACCTTTGAGAATGATGGCCACACAAAAGGTGTTCTGTATCATGAAAAATGCATTAATTTAAATAGGCTTTGGGGACCAGTGTATAGTGGGCTTGACCTGGGAGAAAAGCAGTGTGTTCAGAGGATGGGGTTATATAGTCCAAAGGACTTTGACAAATTGGAGAATTAGTTTGAAATCAACATGATGAAATTCAATAAAGACAAGTGCAAGGAAGGACTTGAAGAAAAATCAAATGCACAACTACAAAATGAGGAAAAACTGGCTAGGTGCTAGTACTGCTAGTACTGCTGAAAAGGATCTGGGGTTATAGTGGATCACAAACTGAATATGAGTCAACCCCATGTGATGCAAAAGGCTAACATTATTCTAGGGGTGAATTAACAGACGTGTCATACATAAGTCACAGGAGGTAACTGTCCTGCTCTACTGCACACTGGTGAGGTCTCAGCTGGAGTACTGTGTCCACACTTTAGGAAAGAGGTGGATAAATTGGAGGGAGACCAGAAGACAGCAACAAAAATGATAAAAGGGTTAGAAAACCTGACCTATGAGGAAAGGTTTAAAAACCTGGGCATGATTAGTCTTGAGAAAAGAAGACTGAATGGGGACCCGAGAACAGTCTTCAAATACATTGAGGACAGTTATAAAGAGGACAGTGATCAATTATTCTCCATGTCCTCTCAAGGTAGAACAAGAAGTAATGGGCTTAATCTGTAGCAAGGGAATTTTAAGTTAGATATTAGGAGAAACTCTCTAAATATAATGGTAATAATCTCTGGAATAGGCTTCCAAGAGAGATTGTGGAATCCCCGTAATTGGAGGTTTTTAAGAATAAGTTGCACAAACACCTGTCAGGGATGGTGTAGGTTCACTTGATCCTACCTAAGCACAAGGGGCTGAACTTGATGAGCTCTCGAGGTCCCTTCCAGCCCTACATGTCTATGAATCTGTATACGCAAAACGTTCATGGTCATCAGCTGTTTCTGATTCTGGTTCTCTCGCCACAGAGCAGATACAGTCATGGTTAGTGGGAGAGCAAAAAGTGCTTTCAATAAGCTTCTAAAGTAAAACACGATGGTGAGCTACCCAGTGTAGCAGAGGAGAAATACCACTGGACTGAAGCATGTTTTCCACTGTGGAAATGTTAAGCTCAGCGCTGCCCTATCTCAGAACCCCACTGCGGATGTGTCTTTAATAAAGCAAAGGGAAAAAGGCTTTCTTTAAAAAACTGGAACAAATGTGATTTAAATCCTGTTTTCTTTTAATGGGCTTACTCATATACCACAGTCCCTTCTTGAAGTCAAAACATTCCCACTCGCTCCCTCTGGGGCCACTTCTCTAGGAGACAGGATTCTGATGTGGGATCACCCACAGCTCCTTCAGAATTCCACCGTGCAAGAGGAGATGGAGATTTTGGTGCCTGATTCACCAAGAAATAACACTGGTGTTGCTGCAAAAATGTCAACATGTTTTTTTCTTAACTGGACGGTTTTTGCTCAAGACAAACATTCGGTTCTACCCAAGGGGCAAAATGTCACCCATTTTCCCTGCAAGAGTCATGGTAACTAGTGAAAATGGCAAAATGTCACCCACAGTAACTGAAATGGATTGCACAGGTATAACCTAGTGTAATTCATCCATGTGCAGAGGCCTATGCACCACTTAAGTGAATTTCACCCATTCATACTAATGCAATCCCCTGTAGACCATTAAGAATTTAAATGGGACTTTAATAGTAATCATCATTTCTAAGGCGGTACCACTCAGAATCATAGAATCATAGAATATCAGGGTTGGAAGGGGCCTCAGGAGGTCATCTAGTCCAACCCCCTGCTCAGAGCAGGACCAAACCCAACTAAATCATCCCAGCCAGGGCTTTGTCAAGCCTGACCTTAAAAACCTCTAAGGAAGGAGATTCCACCGCCTCCCTAGGTAACCCATTCCAGTGCTTCACCACCCTCCTAGTGAAAAAGTTTTTCCTAATATCCAACCTAAACCTCCCCCTCTGCAACTTGAGACCATTGCTCCTTGTTCTGTCATCTGCCACCAAGGAGAACAGTCTAGATCCATCCTCTTTGGAACCCCCTTTCAGGTAGTTGAAAGCAGCTATCAAATCCCCCCTCATTCTTCTCTTCTGCAGACTAAACAATCCCAGTTCCCTCAGCCTCTCCTCATAAGTCATGTGCTCCAGCCCCATGACTTATGACTTATGAATGGAGCTCCCACTCAGAGTAGGGCTCCATTGTGCTGAGCACTGTACAAACCAATAACTTTAAGAACCTGTAGGACTAGAAACTGGGACTGTGGGTGTTATATCCTTGGGGCAGCCGGTGTAGGAAGCAATCACTTGAGGCCAGAGAGCAGACAGCTAACCAAAACCTCCATTTTATTTACAGATGCAGAGAGCTCACTCAGCCGGTTGAAACCGGCTGAGCTATCCCTTAATAGTCTAACTCGGTTGCCATAGTAACAAAACCCATGACAACCAAATACACAACAGTGGGGGTTCAGGGCTGCTAATACTTCTACATCACTATTGGAAGCTTAGGCTGGGTTCCCGCTGGAGGACCTTGGGATGTCAGGCAGTGCAAGAAGTACGGCCCAGCAGGGCCTGAATGACGGCTCCTCACAGCCCACTGATTGGCTCATGCCAGGATATAATCCAGGAAGCCATAATGGGGAGTTGTCTGAACAACAATGCAGACTGTCTACTTGCTTCTGCTCCAGACCTTCCTTTGCTGTGGACCCTGGACACTGGCTCCTGATTCTGGTTGGGCTTCAACTCTTCTGTTTACCCGCTGTCTGTAATTTAGTTCCTGACCCCGACTTCCTGGTCTTCTGACCTGGCTCGATCTCGTCTTCACTACTTGCCTTCTATCTGCAATTTGGTGCCTGACCCTGACTTCCTTGTGTCCTGACTCAGCTTGGCCCTGACCCCTGCTACTCACCTCCTGGATGCAACATGGTCACTGACCAGTGCACACAGACCGCCCACAGCCTGGCACAGACAATAACACAGTCTCTGCCTCAGAGAGCTCACAGTCTAAGATTAGACAAAATGCAACAGGTGAAAAAACAGGAAAATGGGATAAGGGCAGGAGTAGTAGGACAAGGTTATAATGGTGACAGGGGTGTGTGCATAAATTAGCTGCAACAGTGGCCGCAGTAGTCACCAGCCCGAAATAGTACATGGCCCTTGTGCTGTCCCTCTGCACAGGGGTTCATTTCACTTATTTTGGCCCTATCATTTCTTTCCCCTGTCTCCCTCACAGGTTTCTAATGGAACCGATGGTTAGAGAGCCCAGAGATCAGTGTTCCAGCTGGATGGATAGCTACCAGACTCCACTTTCACTTGCAGGTTTTTGCCTTCACCCTGTCCCAGTGGCTGGGGTGGGCACTGCAGACCCATAGCGCATGTGTGATTGGCACGACTGTTGCAAACCATCTGGCCAAACCTGACGTTCTTGGTTTGAAATTGGAATTTTCCTTCTCCTGGGTAGACTGCCTGCCCTGTCTGACAATCCCACTTGCCTGATAGAGGTACAGAGAGGTGACGTGACTTGCCCAAGGTCATCTAGCAGGGCAGTGGTAAAGCCACAAATGGAACTTGGGGGTCAGTCCCATACACTCTCCAGTGTACCATGCTGCATCCCTCCACTTTTACATGCAAGGCTGTTCAATAACATACTTGTTGCTAGCCTCACTGATCGGCTTTTCCAGAATGACATCAGCCAGCATGTGCAAAAAATAAATCTGACCAATCAAATGAGAGACTAAAAAAACACATATCTTGCTCTTTGGGCAACACTCTTCAGGTTGGTAAGTTATGAGTTAGGCTGGTCATTAGGAATGCACTGAGGCACAGCGTTCCGCAGCAACATAACCAGGGGAAATGTAGGATTCAGTTCATGGGAGTGGTGGAATTGAGGGGTGGGGGAGACAGATCCTCAAGCGGTGTAAATCAGCACAGCTCCATTGAAGTCCATGGGCCAGATCCCTACCTAGTGTAAATCAATGGAGTTATGACAATTTACAAAAACTGAGGATCTGGTCCAAATTACTTCTTTGCTGGTTCAGTTGTGTGAACTTTTACCATAAGCAAAAAGCGTATTTGTTGTTGTTTTGATAAGAAATACAGGCTGTTTCGCAAAACTTGACAGCAGAGAATGTGACACTGGCCAGAGAGATGTCAGGTTTGCATAACTGGGGGAAATGTTGCAAAGTGAAAACATGCTGTCTGTCTGGCGCCGTTTGCGGGCGTTCTGAAAGACAAATTCTTCAACACATTCCTACTTCTGCCAGGGGCCTGATCCTCCCAGATTTGCAGAGTTATCGAGAAATCTCTTGAAACCCTCTCCTGCCAGCCAAAGTGTTCTTTAACCTCAGTTCATCAAACCATTGGCCAGGAATCTGCAGTAGGGGATATAAATAGTAAAAAAAAAAAAAAAAAAAAAAGTCAGAGTTTTGACAATGAGTGTTTAAAAAAAAGTGATAGCTCTGTAGCCAATGGGTCTGCGGGAAGCTTGCCATCCCACGGTGCCAGAGACCAAAAATGCCGCCAATTTGTCCCTCTCAGGGCCACCCAAAATGTCTCGGTGGATGGCCACGGCATTGTGTGCATCCCTAAAATAAGATGACTATAATCGTGGTTAGACTTTAGTGATCCAGGAGCCACATGAAAGCACATGAAAGCCACAGAATAACTTGGCTACAACATCTGCTGGGTGCTCTGCCAGGACTATTTCTGAGATGATGAAATCTCCATCTCTGGAGAGCTTGTCCTCATTTCAGGTCCCCAGATTACTGTGTACTTGAGCTTATCAACCCATCACTCAAGCTGCTTTGAGTACACTTGTGTTCTTTCTCTGGCATCTGCATGAAGAGGGTACTCCACGCCCCAACACTAACCTCATCATGCCAAAGGAGTGACTCTTGCATGCCACATCCTGAACTCGTGAATACACTGAGGAAGTCCTCCTCTCACCTCTCCTATGAAGAACCCAATAAACCAGGAATATACCTAACAGGATACTTGTTTCACTTGCCAAGTGCCCAGCAGAGAGCAGAACATGGTTAGGGACTGTAGGTTCCAGTACACTGAACAGGAATGCAGGACTCTCCTGCTGAGTCATCAGGGCATAGTACCACACATAGCTATGCAGTTATTTTCGCTGACTTACTCTGATACCAGATCAAGTGAGAACTTTTAGTCAGCCAACCCAAGGGTATAAAAGGGAGGCAGAGAGAGATTTGCACCATAGAAGCAGTGCAAGCCGCTAGAGTGTACCGGTGAATCTCGTCCAAAGTCTTTAATTATCCCACAGTGTGGGACTCGTGATCTTGAATTTTCATCAAACTGAACAGAGGCAAAATAAATAAGAATTATTCCCTCTGAACCAGTCACCTAAAGCTTAGTGGAAGTGCCTGACGTTAAGTGAACCAGACCAAATGAAAAAGCAACAGAATATTTAACAGAAGAAGGAATCATTCCCATCTCCGGCTGAGTTGGCTAAGTGGGCTGGGCATGGCAGTTGTAACAATCTCCATGCCCTTGTGTTTCATTCCTAACTTATTAGAAATTCACTATGGATAATTATAGCAACAATGTAAACAACAGATCTATTCTGTCTCCAAGGCTCATGCTAGGCTGCTGTCCTCATCCTCTGGATAGTTTCAACTCCGATGCTCGATAGGAGGCCTCTGTCTCTCCTGAAAGAGCCTCACTGGAAGAGTACACCGAACTAACCCAGGGATTTAAGAAAAAAAACTCTTTATATTAGGGTGAACAAAACTCTCTCAGGCTGCGCTGCTGCTACACAACCAGCCACAAGAGGGAGTGGGGGAGAAGTGCTGCAATAGGCACCTGCCTCCCCAAAGCCTGCCACCTCTACAACCTGTTCAGCCACTGACAGCCTGAGACCAGCAAACACCAAGAGCACCAAAGCCATGGCGAAGGATGTACACCCCGAACCAAACCACTGACAAAGGCCAGTCTAGTCACAGGTTGGCCCTCCCACTGTATATCTGTTCTGCTTGGATCGTGGTCTAGCTTCCAGCTATTTGGGTTCCATAAGATAATTCCTCCCAATGCATGATATTGTGTATTACTCACTGTTTCGCACCCATTATGTCAGTCCCTATTGGAGTCGCCCGACACAGAAAATGCACTTGGGAAAACAGGGAGATCTTCAGAATGAAAAGCAACTACCATGGTGCATCTCTAAGGAAATGGCAGTTGTGCTGCTCACTTTTGTTCCTAGAAGCTTTTCAAACAGATGTTTTGTCTGGTAACAGCAGATGCTCTGGGACAGGATTCTAGCCACCTGCTAAAGATGCCAGAACATAGGCAGGGTAGTAATCTATTCTGATATGTGACTTACGGGATTTCGGCACACATACGGTGACTTTCCAGTACAAGGCCAATGCACCACTTAAGGGCTTAAGTATGATGTAAGTAGCATTGCCAAATTCCAACTCACAATATTTGGTGGTTTGTCTTTAAGCCACAGCTCCTTAAGTCATCATTACATGAAAAATTCAGTTCCCATTTTTCAAGAGACAAGGAGGGTGAGGTATATTTTTTATTGGCCCAACTTCTGTTGGAGAAAGAGAGATGCTTTCGAGCTTACACAGATCTGTTCTTCAGGTCTGGGAAGGGTAATCACTGTCTCAGCTAAATAGGAGATGGGACAGATTGTTAAAATTAAGAAGTTGCAGGAGACCACTTAAAATAAAGCAGGCAGTTAACATCTCTGCAGTCATAGAACAAAGGAGGGTTAGTAGGTTATAAATTGTCATAATGAACCATAAAACCAGTGTCTCTGTTGAGATCATGATTTTTAGTGTCTAGCAACAGAGACACTGGTTTTATGGCTCATTACAACAATTTGTAACCTACTAACCCTGCTTTGTCCTATGACTGCAGAGGTGTTAACTGCCTGCTTCATTTTAAGTGGTCTCCTGCAACAAGTGCTAACCCTTACGTTTAATAATCTCTCACATTGTATTTAGCTATGACATTCTTGTTGCCTTTCCCAGACCTGAAGAAGAGCTCCATGAAGCTTGTATACTTGTCTCTTTCAGCAACAGAAGCTGGTCCAATAAAAGATATTACCTCACCCATCTTGTTGCTTTCATATCCTGAGACCAACACGGTACAACACTACCACAAACTGCAAAGAAATGCTTGAAAACATGAAAGCAAAATGCTCAAAAACAAGAAGACAAAGAATCTAAAAAAAAAATCATTGTCTTAATTCTAACGATTTTTAAGACAAACACATGACTTTTGGGAGCTGACTCATGTTTTTTGAACAGCTAAGGTTGGCACTTAAGTAGTGCACAGACCTTGTGCTGTCCTTCTGCACAGAGCGTGACTAGCACCCACAAATAGGAATTTTATGCATAACCCCTCAATGTAGCAAGCTGAATATATACCTCCATAACCCAAAGAGGGCCCATGAACATATTAGTGTCTGAAAATCCTTGTACGATTTAACATGCAATACTGCTAGGCTTTGCTAGAATTTCCACTCGCTCTTGAGGAAGCTGAAAAACGTTCACTGGAAAACAAACAGGAAAAAATGTTCATCAAAAATTTACACTTGTGATTTTTGGGAATGCTGCCATGACAGGAAGCACAGCTGTCCAGAAGCCACACTGCAGTTTAAGCATTGCCTGGGTGGTGCACAAGGGAATCCTGAGTTGTCTTCCACTTTTGGTTTAATAATCCTTGGCATTTAAATAACACTGTATAAACATGATTCAGTTGCTATTAATTATGTAAATAAGTCATCATGCTTACCTTGCTAAAGGGAGGAAAATACTACAGGGAGAATTTCTCTCATCTATTATCTCTTCCTAGCCCACTGTGATACAACGGCACCATCGGCGTTACTCCTTCCCATCTATCCAGGCCAGCTGCTAACAGAGTCTTTTCAGGGGTGTTCTTCAATATCCATCATCAGCTGTTCTCAGCATTCTGGGGCCTCTTCAGTGCTGAACTCTTCCACATCAGTTATTCTCCATTTCCTGCAGTGTAAACTGCAATACCATTCCTATGGTGCAAGCTATAGCCAGAACCTCAACCCGCTTGGCCAGTGTAGAATGGGAGCGAGAGTGGGGCTGTGAGTCAACTCTGGCTCTTCCCATACCTCGCCACTAAGAACAGGCTTTCCAGGGTCTGTCACCCCAGTGGCACTGCTCTGGAGAGTTTGCCAGACTTATCGTTGTGTCTGATTTCTGAGAGAGGGCCTGAATGGACACCAAGCTAATCCTCAGCCTGTTGGACCAGAGGGAGGCTCATTACACCAGGGAAAGGTTTGTGTCCACTCTTACCTAAAGCCACTGTGATAATTTCTGTGCATTCAGCTCAGGGCTGAGACTTGTTCTGCCCTTTTGCAAAAGCCCTGTGTGTATGTTCCACAGCATGTAGAAGGGATAGTAAGGAACCACAGAGTATTTAAATAACACATTGAGAAATGGCTACGCTAGTTAATTATTTATCACGGTGTGAACTTGCTGAATAGCAAACACGCTAAAAATGTGTGTGATGGGGGAAGGGCACTGTCAGAGATTAACTAGGGACAGACTCAAAAGTCAACCAGAAAGGACTCGAGACGGGCCTGAAAAGGCTAAGGAAAGGTCATGGAGCAGACAGAAAGGGTACTGTAGTCTCAGCTCAGCCTCCCAAGAAGCAGGGGTGCTGGTTCCCGGTAACGAACCGATGTGCAGGGCAGGTACAGCATCATATTCCCAGCTCAGGCTTCCCCACAGCATGCTTGTCTGTAGTATTGGCTGGATAAGCAGAATTATGGTTCCATCTCATCTGCAATGGAATCTTAGCGCTTGTCTAGATAGGAGGTTTTTCGGTTTTGGTTTCAGTTTTCCTCTGTTTTTTCCACTTAAACCATTCAGATATAACTATTCTGAAGGAGTGCAGCCGCCCTGCTTTGTGCCAGCTTACGCTACTTCCCTTTTGAATCATTGCGTCCACACAGCCCTGTGCTTTTATGAAATAAGCACAGGATGTTCTGGGAAGACAGCCCATGGTGCAATGTTATGCCACTAGGTTTTATGCATTCTAGGATTTTTCTTCCAGTGCATTGTGGTAACCTACTAGACGCCACTGGGATTCTGGGACTTAGAGTGGGAGGTGGGGTCAGCTCACAAATTCCCATGATTCCTCTCTGGACATCCCATAATTCTTCTGGTTTTTGTGAGCAGCACCATTTTCAAAGTGCTCTCAGGCAGCCAAGGGGACCACAGCAGAGAGGACCCTGATCCTGACAGCCATTAACACAAATAAGCTGATTCACAGTATTGGCAATTGCCCAGCTGGATGCACAGCAGTGCAACAGAGATTCAGGTAGGGGAGGAGCAGAAGGCTGAAATCGAGCAGCTACTTGGGGATGAACTTTTCCTCAAAGTGTCACTTGGTGGAGTGCTGCTTCTAGGCTCAGCTAACTACCCCGACTGGTGGGACAGGCTAGTGCTGCAGGCGAGGGCTGATCAGCATTGGCAGCAGAACTTCGAGATGACAAAAGCCACTTTCATAGAAACCTGTGTGGAACTCACCCCAGAGCAGTGGCAGCAGCAGCACCCTAACAGGAAAACTCCCTTCCGAGTGGCCATCACCATCTGGAAGCTCACTGCCCCCGATTGCTACCAGTCTGTTGCTAACCCATCTCATGTGGGTAGACCCATAGTTAGGGCTGTTGTCATGGAGATGTGCACTGCTGTCAAGTGAGGGCTGCTGCCTTGGGTCAGAAACCATGGCAATGCACAAAAAGGTTATTGATGAATTTGCACCGTTGTGTGGAGGCCACAGATGGGACCCATATGCCTATTATATGCCCTTCACACCAGGCATTGGAGTTAATCAAAAGAAAGGGGTATTTCTCCAGGGTGCCACGCGGCTGGTGGGTTCACCCATATGAATGTGGGATGGTCCGGAAAGGTTAATGATGCCAGGAGCTTTAGAAACTCTGGCCTGTTTTCTGCAATGAGAAATGGAACTTTTGCTCCCTGAACCAGTGTGGACATCAGTGGCACTGTGATTCCTACTGTTTCCCTGGCTTTTCCTGGACTCTTTAACTATACCCTGAGCAGCTGCAGAACGACAGCGGAGCGTGCATTCGGAAGACAGAAGGGATGCTCAAGGTGCCTCTGTCATGACAAGGCTGGACACCCCTGAGCAATGTCAGGCCTCTTGTGCAGGTGCTTCCTGCAGTTTGCACAACCTCTGTGAGAGCAAGGGACAGAGCCTCACTGCAGGGCGGGATGCAGAGGGGAAGAGACTTTCATGAGTGTTCTCTGCTAATTGCTGCAACTGGTCAAGGACACAGGCTCAGGGATGAGTTGTGCTCCTACTTTGAGGCTGGGGCCTAGTGATGAAAAATGTACCTATGCTGAAGGATGGATGTTGTTATGCTTCGTCCAACAGTTTTGTGACATTTGTCAGCTGAGTTGTAAATAACTAATAAAACAAGGTGTACATAATCTAAAGCTTTATGGAACCTAACACAGCGCACACTTACAAGCAGTGGAACAGTGACAGACGTGTCTGAAGTGCTGAGTGTGCCCATGTTTGTGCTGAGGAGGTCACAACACAGTGCAGGTGGGGGGTGTCGAATGGTGAGGGAAGAGCATGCCCCTTGTAGCTGGTGAAGTAAAGGGGTGCTCCCGGCATGCAGTGCTCTCAAAGGGCTTCAGGACATGGCAAGTTGGTGTTGGCTGTGAACAGAGAGCCACAAAGTTCTCCAGCAAGGCTGTTTGCCTCTGCATCATCTCCAGCAGTTGTGCCTGCATGTCCTTTTCTCTGGCAGTGTGCGCCCTTAACAGCCTCTCCGACCGTACCCTGTCCTTCCCGCTCGCCTTCGTATCCTGTGGAATGAAACCTTCCTGCCACTCTTCCATCGTCTTCTCCCTCTGCTGGGATGCAGCCTTGAGGTCACTGAACATTGTCCTCCCTTGTCCTCTTCTGCCAGAGATGTGCCAGCTGATCAGAAAATGACAGCACTCCTGTCAATGGGGCCATGGCAGGTCAAGTGCTGGGGGGCAGGCGAAAAAGCACAGGTAGCGATGGCACCAGTTCTAGTCTCCATGTCAATAATGATGAAGTGTTGCTTTTTCCTCAAGTTTGGGATGCCATTCCCATGTGCTCTTCCTAGTCTAGGGTGAGTTTGGAGATGGTCAGATATTTCCCACCTTACCTACCCCCTTGTATATGACCCCTGGACCAATGCTGGGTTGATAGTGGCCTGGGGGATGGGTAAGGGTTGGGTGGGCAGCAGGGGGCAGATTAATAATTGCACACACACTCTGCAGGCTGTCTTAACGTTGCAGGATATTGCCCCGAGGCATAGCGACAAAAGGAAGGGAAGGCCTTGTTAAAAAAGGTGTTGGGAAGATATGCAGCACTGCTATTCACCAGGACAGTGCCCCTCCAGCTGGAGGAGTGAAAGGAAACCACAACCTCTATGGCAGTGGTTCCTAAACTGGGGTTCGTGAACCCCTGGGGGTTTGTGAAATATTACAAGGGGTTCTCAGGAAATTCCCTAATGGCGGACAGAGCTGTTCCTAGGACCCCAGGCAGCACGGGGCCAGAAGCCTGGAGCCCTTGGACTTCTAAGAGCTAAGCTGGCTTAACTCCAACTTCTGCGTAAATCTCTGTATTAATTTCCTTAGCTTCATCCCAACTTGAGCAAAGAGAGAACTCAGATACAAAGCTCACCAGGAAGAACTGGGCATCAGGGAACATGGAGCTACCTGCAGACTCACAGGCTGGCCAGTTGGTGGGCTGCGTACATTTTCATCTACCATGGAGGTTTCTTGAGCTCATTCCTAGAAGAAACATCTTCCAAGGAAGGTGGTGCTCCAGCAATACTGCTAAATGGCAGCTCTGTGAAATGTCCAGGTCAGTTCCTGGCTGGGACCAGAGGAGCAGGGAAGGGTGCTCCTTGCTGATCACAGGAGCTCAAGAGAGAAGCAGAAAATGGGTTCTCATGGTAGTTGCATTCAGTGAGGAGGAAGAGGCTCTGAGAACTTCAGCTTTGAGGTATGAGTGAAGAGAAAGGGGCTACATGGCTAAATGACCAGGGAAGCATTAATGAACTAGAAGCAGAGGCATATAGCTGCTGTTTATAAGTTCCATTGGCATAAGCCCCAAGAAGGGGGCAAGGCCTGTTTAGAAGACCAAGTGAAGGGCAGGATTTAAAGGCCACAGAGACAGGGATGAAGACCCTGGTAAGGGCAGATAGTTTTGATGGACTTTTGCAACCCCATCCACTTTGACTGTGTGACTTGGTCAGAGGGCTGAGTCACTGAAGACTTGCCTAGTGAGGTCAGCAACCTACAGGGGGCGCCAAGAGCAGGAAAGAAAGATTGCAGCACCACACCCAGATGACAGGAGATACTCAGGAAGTGAGCGCCCCCCCATCACATGCTCTCAACGTAGTATATGAGGCCAGGTTTACGCTACAAACATACATTCATACTAGGTTGCTCTAGGGTGTGAAAAATTCACACCCCTGAGCAATGCAGTTATATCAGCCTAACCCCCAGTGTAGATAGCGTTCTGTCAAGAGGAGCACTTCTCCCATTGACATAGCTACTTCCTCTTGAGGAGGTGGATTAACTACGCTGACAGGAGAAGCTCTTGCGTTGGCATAGTAGTGTCTTCACTGAAGCGCTACAGCAGCACAGCTGCACTGCTGCAACTTTTTAAGTGTATACTTGCCCTGAGTGCCCCACAAACATTAATGAATTTATCTTCATAAGACTTCTGTGAAGTAGGGTGGTATTAGTATCCCTGTTTTATAGACAGGTAAACCAAGACACAGAGCAATTAAAGCTAACAAAAGTTGTCAAAAGAGATCATTAATTTTGGATGTCCAGTGTAGACACCCAGGGTCTGATTTTTCAGAGCACTTTGCATTATATAACACTTGATATTTTCAAAATACAGCTCCAGTTGACCTCAGCTGAAGCAATGAGTTCCAAGCAGTTCAGCAAAGCAGACTCCAAATCTCTTAAGCTAGGTACCCAGAAAAAGTCCTGCTCAGCCTCAGAGCCTTGAATTGCAGCATGCTTAGTTGCTGTGTGGGGATGGTGCATGCCCAGTCTAGTCCCATGTAGGAGTTGTGAGGGGATGGAGCATGCTCAGTGCCGGTGGAATTCAGAGTATTTCGGAGTCAAACTCTAACAATTCTTCACTGAGCATGTGCCAACTGAGATTTTTCAGAGGCTTGTTTTCACTTGGCCAAATTTGGGTGGATTTTCCTGAGGGCAGCAAAGGGCACATCCGGGACACTAGGATGAGCCCTCTGGTAAATTTGAAGTCCTGTTCCAAAGCATGGGTGCTAGAGCTTCTCAATAAAAATGTTATGAACCAAAATTTAACATGGTAAAACAAACAATTTCCCTAACCTCATTCTCAGAAACAGCTGAATTATTTTAACTGAAACTTGTATATCAGCCTAAGACAGACATCCGGCATGGAGAATTTTAGCCTAAATTATTAAAGTTTGGCAAAGTTATAAGCAATTGAAAAAAGTGAGATAAGTGTTAGACAACCTTATCTACAGGTGTACCTACTAGCTCTGCCTATACTTGGCATAGCTAACAGCTCTACCTATAGTACAAGTATGTCATCATCATAACAACAACATCCTACCTGTCCACTTTAGGTGTCTATCCCCATGGTAACACCAAGACCAATTTAAATCAGCAGGTGTTTTGCCTGAGTAAGGCTAAGAAAAATATTGAATAAGGACTCTTGGATTTGGTCCAAGATAATTTTGATGTAAATAAGAGAGAAATTAAATACAGCTAAGCCTTGCAACTTCCCAGTACTATATTTCCTTATCAACCAGAAATCCCGGACAGTTTACACAGCACAGTGCACCAGAAAATTCAACAAGATGTGCCTGGAACTGATTCATGGGATATTTACCCAAGTATCATTCTCAAGAGCTGAATGACACAATTGCAGCTGACACCGTGTTAACCGCTGTACAATCTGTGGGCACTGTAATACATTTGTGGACTAAACAACATAGGATAATGATGGAGTTTCACGTTGATACTGACGAAGGATGATTCAGCAAACACTCTAGGTGAAAATGTGTATGCAAGATCAGACCAATGTGAGAACCACAAACACAGTTATATATGAGACAGACAAGGTTGTCTATGACCATTGCGGGCTGTTGTGAACAGTGAGAAGCAAGGATACATTTTCCACACAAGGTGTTAATTCATCTTGCTTCAAAGCAGTTAACAAAGATATGACAAGTCTGCCACCACCTCGCTCTGTCATAGATATTGCTTCCCAGTTGCTGAAATCAACTGACAGGTTTTCAAGTTTGACTTCAATTTGTCTTTATATAATTTGTACTGGTCACCATGAGAACAGGTGTGTGCTTTAGCTGACCATAAAATACGGTGTTAGGTATTCTCAAGTTGGCCATACCCACAAGATGCCCTGACTAATGAAGATGAGCTTTTATGAGTGTGCTTGGAATGCCAGACCTCTGACAATGATTAAGGATTTTGATACTGAGAATCTTGTTCCACCATTTGACCCTGCACACAAGGTGAAGACAGCATATGTGGAACTGATCAAAGTTCCGGATGTCATGGTTGTCCATGTCTCACAACCATATAGAAGCATTGGACTGCCCAATAGACATTTAGCTTAGTGCTTATTTCGACATCCCTATCATTCCATAGGTGATGTGACAGCATTCCAAAGGGAGAGCTGGCCTTGGCTATGCAATGGGTAATCTCATCATTATTGTGGCATTCTGGGACACCACACTCCCTAGGTGGCAAAGCTTTTTCCTGGACTTGAGAGGAGCATTGTTGATCATAACTGGGTACGCGTTCACATCCCACAGCACAGGTTGGTATGGTACTTCAGTTTCCTTTAGGCTGACTGTGAAATCAAAATGACTGTGTGAGTGAAGTGATCAGTTATAAACTGAATGTCATCAATCAAGTGAGCACCTGAAGTGATCAGTTATAAGCAATAAAAACACTTTAGTGAGTAAATCTGCCACTTTCATGCAAACACAGAAATGTTGCAGACTGAGCAACTTCTCATCACTGCAGAACTCGATAAAAACTCCTCTGTCAGTGTTATGAAATGCATCCATAAGCCTATCCGGAAAAAGGACAGAAAAGTGTGGGAGCCAGCATGCAGCCTTGCTTGGTGCCATGGGTGACCGGAAAGGGGTCTGATATCTCACTGTTTCCCACCACTTTGGCCATCATTCCATCACAGAAGGACCGAATGACAGAAATAAACTTTGCAGGGCATTCAAAGAGGAACACACATTTCCAGAGCTCCTCATGATTTACAGAATCAAAAGTTTTAGCAAAGTTGACAAATGCCATATAAAGACTACAGTTTGGCTCCCAGCACTTTTCCTGAAGCTGACAGGCTGTGAAGATCAGGGCCAGCTGCCCCAAGCAAAAAAAAAGAAAAAAAATCCTCCGGGAGCACACAAAAAAATCAAACAGGTGTCCGGAATGCCACCACTGAAATTGTGCCGCCCCAAGCACGTGCTTGGTTTGCTGGTGCTAAAAGCCGGCCCTGGTGAAGATCATGTCTGTAGTGCCCCGGCCAGACCAAAATCCACATTGAGACTTGGGCAGGATGAGTTCCTCAAGGCAGGTGTTAAGTTTAGTCAACACGACCTGTGCGAGAATGGTCCCAGCAACAGAGAGTAGGGAAATGCTGCAGTGATTATCAAAGTTTGCCCTATCACCCATACGTTCATAGAGGGGGACAACATCGGCATCCTTGAAATCTTGTGGCACCAACTCTTGCTCCCAAATACCACAGAAGAGCTGTCAAGGTTCCTCCCCCACTCTGAACTTTAGGGTACAGATGTGGGGACCTGCATGGACACTTCTAAGCTTAATTACTAGCTTAGATCTGGTAACACTGCCACCATCCAGAAATTTCAGTGTCTGGATCACTTTTTGTCCCCCCAAAACCTTCCCCTCCCTGGGCAGCCTTGAGAGGCTTTTTCACCAAGTTCCTGGTGAACACCGATCCAACCCCTTGGATCTTAACACAAGGAGAATTTAACCATCCCCCCCCCCTCCCTTCCCCCACCAATTCCTGGTGAGTCCAGATCCAATCCCCTTGGATCTTAACACAAGGGAAAAAATCAATCAGGTTCTTAAGAAGAAAGCTTTTAATTAAAGAAAGAAAGGTAAAAATTATCTCTGTAAAATCAGGATGGAAAATACTTTACAGGGTAATCAGATTCATATAGCCCAGAGGGACCCCCTCTAGCCTTAGGTTCAAAGTTACAGCAAACAGAGGTAAAATCCTCTCAGCCCAAAGGAACATTTACAAGTTGAGAAAACAAAAATAAGACTAACACGCCTTGCCTGGCTATTACTTACAAGTCTGAAACATGAGAGACTGATTCAGAAAGATTTGGAGAGCCTGGATTGATGTCTGGTCCCTCTTAGTCCCAAGAGCGAACAACCCCCAAACAAAGAGCACAAACAAAAGACTTCCCTCCACCAAGATTTGAAAGTATCTTGTCCCCTTATTGGTCCTCTGGTCAGGTGTCAGCCAGGTTTACTGAGCTTCTTAACCCTTTACAGGTAAAAGAGACATTAACTCTTAACTATCTGTTTATGACAAGAGCCATGTGAGGTGCCTTGTAGAGTGGCAGCCACTCTGCTTATAGATCTCCACTGGAATGCCGTCCAATTCAGGGGCTTTCCCTTGTGACATCTGCTTGATTGCTGTTATGGTCTCATCTGGTGAGAGGGAAAGGGGTTGCGGGGGTGAGCGGTGATTGAGAAGTGAACTGAAATGTTCCATTCATTGGTCAAGTATTTCTCTTTTGTCAGATACCATCCAGTATGGATACAGGAATTATCCTGTTGCATCTGGGGCCAGACACAGCATGAAGGCCAGCAAAAAAAGTTTATGGTGTCTTTGTGGTCTACTCCCCATTGTAATACTTCTGCTTTCTTTTCCCACCACTGGGTTTTCATTTGCTGAAGTCTGGCGTGAACCATCTGTTTTGCCTGATGATATTCAGCCTTCCTAGCTGCCAAATCCTTGTCTGCTGTGTAGGCTTGATGGGTAGTGTGCAGTGAGTTCAAGAGCCAACATATTTTGGGGCCATTCTCATCAAACCAGTCCTGATGTCATGCCTCAAGTATGTGTCCAGGCTGTCTCATCATCTGAGCCTTCTGTAACTGAGGGAAATGCTTCCATCAGGTTCTGATGAAATTCCAATTGTTTGTCACAGTTTTCCAAACTTGGAATATTGATTTTTTCCCACTGGCTTCAGTTGCTGTCTAGGTTGCTTAATAGCTTTGGTAATTAAACAAGATATACACACAAACCCACCCTTCATACTGAATGTCATTTACTGTAACTATGGTGGTGCCCAGATGCCATGGTGAGGGATATGCTAGAATCACAGAGACAAGCCTTCTATACATTATGGTTTGTTAGTAGAGTTTGCATGTAAAGACTCAACGGCAAAGTGTGGCTTTTCACAGATTTTGAAAAATAAGGTTAACGGGGTGGAGGGGAAGGGAATCGTCTCTGTCACAATTGCTCCAAAAGATGGAAGTCTCATTCCATTTTCAAACGAATGGCAAAACTGCCAAGAAACCAAAGCAATCTGGGGCTAACTGTGCCATTGACTCTTGGATGATCTGTCCAGCACTTAGCATCAGAGTGAATAGGCTTTGAATTGGATAAGGAGATGGAAAAGAGGTAGCAGCAGATGGTTATTCATTATTTATACTGCAGTAGCACCTAGAAGCCAACCAGGTTGGGGCCCCCTTGTGCTAGGCACTGTACAAACACTTAGCAGCTCCTGCCCTGAAGAGGACTAAGTGATTCCCTTCTCTAGAAAACTAGCAGTGCCAGAACACAACCTCAAGGAGTTGTGTTTACCATCACGACCGTTCAGTCAGTGCAAATAGAGGCAGTTGAGCCTAACCTGTGAGTTGGTCTATGAGCAGAGCGAGGAGAATCTTCATTGTGCTGGAAGTGTGAGATTAATCCATGGGAATCATGGGGAGCAGAGAGGGTTGTAACATTAACAACTGTGACTTGGCTCACTATTCCTCTCAAGGTCCCAGAAAACACTGAAAATAACTCCCAAGTTGACTGGTTTTTACCAGAGAAAAAAATATTTGTTTTCCACTCCAGAGTGATTCAGCTGTCTCCATTTCTATTTGCACCTTCACCGCAACCCATTTCACTTATCTTTGCACCGCTGGGGCAAATCCAGTAGAGTATACCCATTCCAGTTTAACCCAGCCAGACTTGCCACCTCTAAGAACAAGCCAGTTGGGAAAGAATATACCCCGGCCTTGATACAGTCAATCACGGAGGAAGAGACAGAGTTTATGTAAAGTCATCTTGGTCATCGAACCTGGGACCTGACGAGCCTGTATACTTTGGGCTAAAGGCTTTACTCAGAACCTACTGAAATCTATGGAAAGCCTCCGATTGACTTCAGTGGGCTTAGGGTCAGGTCCTAAGTCCACTCACTGGCAACTGTAGCCAAGTCATATTGTGTGGACTGGCAGAGAGCTGGATACATAATACACTGAACAGTAGGTTGCAATGACATTCTCCCCCAAACGGCTGTGTATTTTCCCCTTTTCCTTTCAGGAGCCCTGCTTCTGCAGACTTCAGGCAAAAGAAATAACATGCTTAGAAACTGTAACTATAAATTGTACTTTCTCCATATAGACTTGTATTGCACTACGGTGGCTTCTGCTTATTAGTAACCTCTCGGTTCCCAGCAAAAGTTGCCATTATCTGGAAGTTGCTAACAAAAGGAAAGCAAGGTTGTGGGGCTGCAGCCAGGGAGGGAAGCGCCAGGCTGTGTTTTCCTTGGCTGCAGCCCTGCAAACATGCCTGTGGCCTGTGTTTGCAGTGTCCCAGCACTTCCTTCCCTGGCAGGTAGGCTGCAGGGCTGCAGCCAAGGAAGGAAGCACTGGGACATGCCAACCTCGGCCACTGATGTCAGGGCAGGATGCAGCCTGGAGAGCATGCAGCTCTGTAGACCCCCCAGGCTGTCCCTGCTCCCTGTGGAAAGCCCTGGAATCCAGGCAGCAGCCCCACTCCCTGCTGGTGCCCAGTCCACAACATTGAGACCCCAGCCTGTTACCTCTTGTGTGGGCGGCGGGTCCCTGACCATAGGCAGGTTTCCTGCAGCCAAGGAAAGAAGCACTGGGACATGCTGAGCCTGGGCCCCTGGTGCCAGGGTAGGACCCAGCCCAGAGACCACAGGGAGAGACACTGTGCAGCGCCAGCACTTCTTTGCCTGCCTGCAGCCCTGCAAACCCGCCTGCCGCCAGGGTCTTTCTTCCAACAAAACTTGATAAGTGTCATGCCTGCTGCCAATGTTCAAATCCCACTAACACTAAAGTCAATGGGTTGGGTTTGGCTCCTGGAAAAATGTCGCTATTAACCTATTAAAAGGTTAATTTTATTAAAAGTTGTTAATATCGGGATTCCTATTAGGCAGAATCTACGGTACTCAAAACTTGTCTTTGATCAAACGCCACAAGGTAGAAGCCATCTTTATGTTAACAAACTGGCATGACTCCTTCCTGTTCCTCATATCTAATCAACTCTACATAAAAGTATGATTCCTTAAAGTGGTCCTTACAGATGAAGGGTAACAATTTTCAAAAGTGCCTATGAGATTTAGGAGCCTAAGTCTCATTGACTTTCAACGAGACTTAGGGACAAGGAGCCTAAGTGACTCTTGAAAATTGGATGCAGGCTTCTAAGTCACAAAATGTTACCGTAAATGTACTTAAAACATAGCTAGCCATACTTCCTTTCTTTTGTTTCCTATTTTGTATTAGCTTAGTATAAGAACAGGTGAGACTGCTGGAGCATGCAACTTGTTATGTATTATAAAGTATACCGTTACGCCTCATTGCGCCCATATGCTGTTCTCTCACACAAATATAATTCCCTCTTGGGAAATGATCTAGTCAATATATGTCAGATTCTGATACCCTCACTCATGTTGAGTAGCAGCCTACTCCTCAAGTGGTCGCACTCACTTTGATAGGAATACTCAATGAGTAAGATACCCTTAGTCACACTGAATAGTATGGCTACTCTGCAATAACACACCCACAGCTGGCTCGTGTCAGCTGACTCTACAGGGCACAGGCTGTGGGGGTACGAAATTGCAGTGTAACTGTAATTTTATAGCACTACAGCCCGAGCCCCGTGAGCCCAAGTCAGCTGACACAGGCCAGCCAGGGGTGTTTTATTGCAGTGTAGACATACCCTATGGGTACCAGAATCTCACCCTAAAGGAAAAATATCAGAAACTGTTTTCACAAGAGAATTCTTAAAGGTTATATTGTAGCAATGTGGACTACATGAAATATCATAATGATAAAGGCATCTAACACAGACAACCTTTAACACATTTAAAAAAAATATTTTTAAGAGAAGTTGATTTAGTTGAATTCCTTTTCATTTCAATTGATTTGGTTTGGAAGTTATCAGGCAGGCGAAGTCAAAAACTGTTGAGCTACTTTTTCCTCCGACAAAAATGGAACAGTGAAAGGTAGATGAGGAACTGGTGCCATCTACAGAACACTAAAGGGAATGCAGTTCAGGCCCTGACCATTAAGGTCCCGATCCAGCAAAACACTTCAACATGTGCTTATCTTGTTTCAAGTCAAGTCAAGTCAAGTCACACGTTTGAGTGCTTTGCGGGACTGAAATCTAAGGGCCCAATTTTCAGAGGTGCTGAGCATTCACAGCTCCCACTGACTTCAGTCAGAGCCTCCGGTGCTGCTCGAAAGGTGTGTGGCAAACAGTCAATGAGACACCAGGGTTATGACGGGAATATAACATACACGCTAAACTCACTCAGCATCAATCACAAAACGAAGCAGCTGGGCAGTGGAGCATCCCCATTTGCCCCAGATCCTGGAACAAAGTTGTTAAGGCAGTAGAGTTCTTGTTTCAGAACTTGTGAAGAGCCCCTGACTCAGCAACGCATGCCACACCAGCTCCCGCACCTGCCCTGAGAAGCTACATTCAGAACCCAAAGGGCAGTGGGGACAGCAGTACAGTTGCCTGTTGGATCTTTAGGCCGTTTAACTCCTACTGAAGATCCTGGGCTAGATTTTTTCAGTCCATGCACGCACCAGACACAGGTATGATGGCAAGCCACAAAGAGTCAGTTGTTGGCTCCCTGATCCCATGTTGCCGGGCACCAGTGTAAACTAAGGAATAATTCTAACTTACACTTCTGTCTATGCCCCTTGCCCCTTAGTGGTATCTGAGTGCCCCCAAAATCTTCCCTGACAACATCCCTGTGAGGTAGGACAGTGTTACCAGCTCCATTCTACAGACAGGAACTGAGGTACAGAGATACTAAGTGACTTGCCCAAGGTCACTGAGAGAATCTGTTGCACAGCATGGATTTGAACTCTGGTTTCTGAATGGACCCATGCCATCTGCTGTGCCTGTATCTCCAGCCATGGGCAGTGACAAACCAAATATCCATCATGTGACTCGTGCCAGGAAAGGAGCATTTCTCAGCTCAGTATGTTTTCAGAAAGGGCATGTATGAGATGCAGAATGAGGATCTCACCCGACTGTAGATGTTGAAGACATTAGGAAATCTGACCCTATATCTTAGTGCAGTCTATGGGGAGATTGATGCCTGTTTTGCTGTCTATATTTCTCCTGTGAATCAAGCAAGTTATCCACTCAGTGTATACCTCCCCTGAAGACGCCGCTCACATATTGGCATACATGTGGGCATGGGCTATACTCTTCCTGAGTGACTCTGTGTGCTCCCAGGTCACTATCAATAATGCAACTAGGATTCATTTGTTATCTTTAAAAATAAATATTTCTCTTGGATTGAAATCCACGCAGGAAATGGCATCTCCTTGCCAGGCAGCGTTTCAGAGGAGGCAACCTGACAGTCTTCCATATAAGGCATCCTCACTGCTGCTCCCACAGTTTGAAATGTCTGCATTTCCTTCTCCCTTCCCCATTTGATAGCCCACTGTCTGACACCTGGTCGACTCATGTACCTACATGCCAAGTGAATTCTCCTTTTGCCCAGGTGTAAATGGCTCCACAGATTGCAAGGCAGGGGAGACGCAGGCCTGCAGCCTGGAAATCCATCAGTGTAGATCGGCATATTCAATTCTTTGTGGTTACTACAATGTTCAGCTGAGTCTTTCTGAAGGAGGATTTCAACAGCACAAGGCCTTTGAGGGTTGACAAGGTAAAGGACAGGAAAATAGAGGAGATCCTAGAGTTCCTGCTCCACTCTCCTGACCTTAAGGGGAAAAACTCTCAGAGGAGTAAACACCCTCACTTCACTCAACCTTATATTGATTAAGACATGGGGCACTATCGGAATAAAATCATGACTATTATTTGAATTACAGTAGATCCTAGAAAGCTCAGCTCAATGACCCTTTGTGGTCGGCCTCCCTAATGTGCAAACACACGGGAAGAGTCAGTCCTTGCCCTCAAAGAGGTTACAGCCTAAATACACAAATAGTGTGAAGGGAAACAGAGGAGCAGTGATGTGTCCCAAGTCACACAGCAGGTCAGTGGCAGAGCAGAGAATAGAATCCAGGTCACCTTTGTGATGGGATCCGTGGGGTGCAGCCTGGGACCACTGTGCCCCCTTAACTCTCCAGCCTGGGCTGTCTCCCACAATGTTTTGCTAATGACAAGCAGCAAACCCCTCCAGGTGCTGTTATCACTCAGCACAACCACATGTGAAGCCACACACCCAGCTAAATTGCATGATGCTCCCAGAGCCACTCATGAATCATGCAGAGAAAGGCACCAGCCAAATCCCTCCAGCTCCCAGTTTTGTACCTTAGGGATATACCATCTTGTACTGCTCAAGACCCTTTCTTGAGCAATGCAAATGTATTAATTGGTTCACCACTTCATCAATGGAAAGTGGATATACACCAACCTTTGTAAACCTGAGCAGATTTACCAAACATTTCAGGCAACCTCACTGGTAAAATTAGTCAAATTTATTGACTACAAAAGATAGATTTTAAGTGATTATAAGTGATAGGCAAAAAGTCAGTTACCAAAAGAAGTTAGTTACCAAAAGAAAAGAAAATATAAGTATGCAGTCTAAACTCTCAACCCTATTAGACTGGACAACAACTAGATTAAGCAGTTTTTCTAACCCCACTGGATACTGCAGTTCATAGTACACAGGTTTCGCCCTTGAAACCTGGGCCAGTCTCCTCTGTTGGAGTCTTTAATTTTCTGAGTGTCCTTGTTGCTTGCAGCATAGGTAGGGGAAGGAGAAAGGCCAAGCATGTGGTCACTGTGTATACCCTTAGTCCATGTCCTTGGAGAACACAAGTCCAGGCATGTCTGGTGGGCACTGCTGAGTCCCCAAGCAAGGCTGAGCAATTCCCCTGGTGTGGCCTTATGCATGTGAGTCAGTGAATTGTAGCTCCCTTGCTGGATAATGGCTGTTGATGGTTATTTGACACCCACCCGGGTGTTGGTTACTTTCCTTGCTGTTGTCTCTGGGGAGCTGTTTCCCCCAACTTACAGCATGTTTAATTGACCACCATACAACACAATCTCATAACTTTATATGCTTTAAGGATACACATATTTAGATGGAACAGTAGGTTTCAGCAGATCATAACCTTTCCCATGATACCTTAGAAAGCATGTTTTATATGCAATATCACATTTAGATACAAATGATGAATATGGGGGTTACAGGGTGCTCCCCTGGGGTGTAGAGTGTCACAAACTTACTCACCCTCCAGGGGCTTCCTCACTTGCTCCTTCTGCTTTCCATGCCATTACCCCACTGGTGACAATGGTCTGATCCTGCTCCATAAAGCTTGTGCTCATTCATGTTTCTGGCTCTCTGAGATGGAAAATTAGAGTCATTTTGCAAGTGCCTCTCCTCAAACCCTCATACTGGCTTATTTTCCTTTGGCAATTCCAACCCAGCCTCTCTTAGTAATAAATATACATCATGTGCAATGACAACAGAGATCCCAAGATCCCAGGACTAATTTACATACCTTAGCAGTGACACACCTAATTTATCAGGACATCTACAGTGCATTTTTAAGATGCCAAAAGTCATGTCAATGAATCATCTGTTGCCTTATTATAATTTACTTCTGCCAGAGATTGGGGTTGCAGAACAGGAGTAAATCATGTCCCCTGAAAAACAGAAATCAGAAGAATGGTATTTTCTCACCTCTCTCAACATATGTGGATTGATTAGCTCTATGGATAGTCTCCCAAGAAGCAGTCAGTTTCAAAGAAATCTGCCCAGACCACACTGTGCAAGTATGTCAGTCATTACATGATCCTGGGTACCTTTGGGCCATGTCTGGGATGCTGAGTTAGAAATCTAAAAGCAGCCTGCTCACTCACTGAATGACAAGGGTTTTCTGTTTCAGTCTGTTGACAGACTAAAGAATGGGAGAGGGGAACTAAGAGGAGCACATTTGCACTCTGTGACACCCAGAACAGGAACCACAGAATACTTTTACGGCTAAGGAGCTGGACTAAGACTCAGGAGATCTGGGTAATGGAATAAATTGAAAATTTTGTGGATGTATAACACATCTGCAAAATTTGCTATTTAAGCCATAACAAACCCACGAAATGTGTGTGATTTCTCCGCAGCATTTCTCAAACTGGGGGCCCTGACCAAAAGGGGATTGCAAGCCTATTGAGTGGGGTCATGGTATTGCCACCCTTACTTCTGCATTGCTGCTGGTGGCAGCGCTGCCTGAAGCTGGGAGGCGGGAGAGCGGCGGTTGCTGGCCGGGTGCCCAGCTCTGAAGGCAGCACCGTGGCCAGCAGCAACACAGAAGTAAGGGTGGTGTGGTATTGCCACTCTTACTTCTGGGCTGCTGCTGGTGGCGGCACTGCCTTCAGAGCTGGGCACACAGCCATCAGCTGCCATTCTCCGCTCTGCCTTCAGAACTGGGAGGCCAGAGACCAGAGACCAGATTTCACGGTCCGTGATGCGATTTTCATGGCCATGAATTTGGTAGACCCCTAGTTATAGATACCTTTCACATAGTTCTCAAAGCTTTGTCTGTATGTCTGTGTCAAGCATGATGAACTGAGAGCTCTCAACCCATCCTACTTTATTCCCAGAGGTCTGGTTAAATACCCAATTAGATGACAAACTTCATGTTATAAATTCTGATGATGACTCTCACACACCCTCTCAGACGCCCATCCTGATCTGCCCAACAACCTAATTCACCTGTATAGTCAGTTCATAGTTGTTAGCCACATGCTGAAATGTTGCTATGGAACGAGGAGATAATTGTGTGAGCATGAGGGGAAGTGAGCCATTTATGTCAGTGACACTGGTGTTGATCAGATTCCATCACTCAGCAAGGCAAAGTTAGGAGAACTCAGAGAGTCAATCTACTGGGGGTAGCTGCTGAAAGAGTGATGGTGGGGCAGGTTCCTCAGCTAGTGTAAAGTAATGTGGCTCTATCAACTTCAGTGACTTCCACTGAAGACGTTAGCCAAATCAGTTGACCCCAGCTGATAAGGAGATGCAAAACTGGCTGCTGTGCCTCCCGCCCTCTGAGGTTTGCACCTTCTGTGCTGCAATTCATGAAATATGAAGCCTTGAATCTGACTCAATGAGTGTTTACAGTTTATATACCTATAAAGAGTTGTTTCTACAGCTAACTTGACATGCAAAGATTCTAAAACTTGCAAATTATTCCATTTAAGTTTTATGGGGCAGGACCTCCCAACCATAGTTCATCGGCCACACTGGAACACGGGACTTCCAGTACCAAAGCACTGACCTTTATTACTTGAGCTAATGGAGTAAATCCGTTAGCTGACAGCAGAACATAGGAACAGCCATATCGGGTCTGACCAATGGTCCCATTAGCCCTGTATCCTGTCTCCAACAGTGGCCAGTGCCAGATGCTTCAGAGGGCATGAACAGAACAGGGCAATTATTGAGTGATCCATGCCCGGTCATCCAGTCCCAGCTTCTGGCAGTCAGAGGTTTAGGGACACCCATAGCATGGGGTGGCCTCCCTGACCACCTTGGCTAATAGCCATTGATGGACCTATCATCCATGAACTTATCTAATTCTTTTTTTAACCCAGTTATACTTTTGGCCTCCACAACATCCCCTGGCAACAAGTTTGATGAGGTGTGTGAAGAAACAGTGTGAAAAAGTATCCTCTATGTGGCTTATGGAGGAACTGGAGCTCCTGGTCCGAGAATTGAAACCGGATATCGTAGGAATAACCGAAACATGGTGGAACGATAGCCATGACTGGAGTACAAATAGCTGATGAATTCCTCCATCAAGTAGTTGCTGAACCGACGAGGGTAATCTGGATGATTAGAGGTCATTAAGAAAAAACAGAAAGCGTATTATATCAGAGGGATAAATACCAGGGAAGGAGAGGAATTATTTCAGCTCAGTGCTAATATAGACACGAGGACAAACGGATATAAATTGTCAGTCAGGAAATTTAGGCTTGAAATTAGACGAAGGTTTCTAACCATCAGGGGAGTGCAATACTGGAACAGCCTACCGAGGGAAACAGTAGGGGCGAAGGACCTCCATGACTTTAAGATTAAGCTAGATAAGTTTATGGAGGAGATGGTATAATAGGATAACGGGCTTAGTCAATAGGTCAATTAAGTGCCACACTGGTAAATAGTACAATGGGTCAATGATATGATATTCTTAACCTTTTTCCAGAGGGTATGGCTGGAGAGTCTTGCCCGCATGCTCGGGGTTCAGCTGACCGCCATATTTGGGGTCGGGAAGGAATTTTCCTCCAGGGCAGATTGGCAGTGGCCCTGGAGGTTTTTCGCCTTCCTCCGAAGCATGGGGCAGGGGTCGCTTGCTAAAGGAGTGGGTAGATCGGCTTATGTGGCCTGCATCTTGCAGGAGGTCAGACTAGATGATCATAATGGTCCCTTCTGATCTTGAATTCTATGATTCTATGATTCTGTGATTAGCCTGTAGAGGGGGGGATACAACATATACTGTACTTGCATGTTAATCATACAAGTAACTTTAGGCCTTGATCCTAAGCCTATTGAGGTCAATGGAATGACTTCCTTTGACTTCAGTGGTCTTTGGATCTGGCCCCTTTGTGCATTTGATTAAACCTGCGTTACCTCTTACTTAGAAATGAACCTTCTAACAGATGGTTGCATTGAGCTGGTTGGGAATTTTCCACCAGAATGATTGTCCAATGGAAAATACACTTTCCACAAAATCAAATTTTTCCACAGGAAAATTTCAATTTTGCACCTACATTTTTCAATTTTCCATTGGAAAATCCCAAACAAATGTTTCATTCCCAGTCAGTTTGACTTGAATCTAAATATTTTGGGTAGTTGAACTGACTCAATATGCTCGGAGTCAGCTCAACATTAACTTGTATTTCCTACTAAGGCACAATGCCTCATGGATGTTGTATTCCAGGCCCCTACTCTCACCTATGGGTTAGGCTTGCTACGTCATTAATGCATGTCAGTCTTCCTCTGACTGAGTGGCATGGTACTTCATGGCAGTCACGTAGTTGCAAGTACATCATGTGAGATGTAGTCCAGCCAGGCAGTCTGGCTCATAGGAAGTATGGGGGCGTGAGGCAACCCACACTACAATAAGGCAACATGCCACCACAGAGAAATGCAGTTTAATGTTGAACTGACTCAAAATGAAGCACTAAAATTCAGTTTAAAAATTCAAACCAAACCCAAACACTTCAATTCAGGAACACTGACAGTTTGTTAGCATTTTTTTATTGAAATTAACCGCTTCTGGCAGCGTGGTAGCCTTGCTGGTCCCAGGATGAGAGAGAAACAAGGTGGGTAAGGTGGTATCTTTTAGTGGACCAACTTCTGTTGGTGAGAGAGACAAGCTTTCAAGCTTACACCGAGCTGCATAAGCTTGTCTCACTCACTCACAGAAGTTGATCCACTAAAAGTTATGACCTCACCCACCTTGTCTCTCTAATAAACGGTTTTGACATTTCCAAACTGAATTTTTTTTCAGAATGTCCCATTCTTCAAAAAGGTTTGATATTTCAACTTTTCCTCCCAGTCCAGGACTAAAACAAATGTTGAAATACCAGAATCACCCTTGGGATAGAAATTTCAATTTTCACTCAGCTGTACTGTTGCACAGCAACAAACTTACAAAAATAATATTTTTTCACCCCTCAAGTTCTTAGATATTAGTATTATTAATATAGATATAGTGCAGTAGCCTTCTCACTAGGGATCAGGGCCCCATTGTTCTTGGCATTGTACAGACCAGTAAGAGAAATGCAGTCTCTGATGCAGAGGGCTCACAGTTTAGATATTTATGTAATTTAAGATACCCTTAAATCATTCTTGAAAGGTTTGTAGGCTTTATGCTAAGAAATCCACATATTTGATATTTCTGCTTAGAAAGTTCAAAGCTCACAATTGCTGCATCCTGACACATTTCACTCTCTTAATCCTGCTTGTCTCTTTATAACAAACAAACCACCTACAGTGACATTAAACTGGAACATTACAACAACATCAGATCATAGCATTTCTGTCATCATACAATTCAAATCACACCCTGGGAGCTCACATGCAAACTAGCAAGGTTCAGACACATGGGCAATCAGTCTGCATATCTTTCTTGCAGATGAACTATCCGGCCTTAAAGGCACTTTTCACTGTACTGTGAGAACAAGCAGTTTGCACTCTGTAATCAAATTTCTCTTGAGGAAAGGTGACTAGTATTTTTTCAGGGGTTTGAGAGTTAAAACACCTCTAATATTTACAACTGAATCTCATTCTTAAGGGTTAAGAGCACATTCCCATCGGACAGATGGAGATTTTTGGAAATATTTACAAACTCAGACACAGTGTAGGCCAAACATGAGGGTTTAACTACACTATCAATTTTGAGGCGTTTGTGGATAGGTCTGGTGTTCCTTGTTGTCCTCTCCAGCAAAGCAGACAGATCCAGGTAGAAACAGCATTTGGAACAAGGCCTAAGAAATTAAGGCTAAGAAAGGGAAGGCACACTAGAAGCAGGTAGCTAGTCGGGATTCAGTTAATGGGATGCTGAGTGTTTTGATTTCAACATTATGGGCCAGAGACTCAGCTGGTGTACATCAGAACAGCTGCACTGAAATCAATGGCCAGACCCTCAGCTGGTATAAATTGGCTTCACTCCATGGACATCAGTGAAGCTACACTGATTTATACTAGCTGTGGATGTGGCCCATTGACTTCAATGAAGCTATGCTAATTTACACCAGCTGAGGACCTGGCCTTTTAAAAATCAATCCAGGCACAAGCTGTGCAGTGGTGTCATTCTGATGGTAGTTCCAGATAGTATGTCATGGGTCTGTGGGATCATAATACTGTCAGCAGTTTCACCACGGAATACCGTTGGACTTAGCACGATAAGCAAAAGAATGTAACACACACAAAAAACCTCCAACAGCCACACTTTATTTTAAGTAGTGAGAGGGGATGGGGTGAAAATGAGTCGCTCTGGGTTAGCAGGGGACTGGTTTTGTTTTGGATGACAGCCCCTTGCGGCTGCAGTTTCCGCAAGGACTCTGTATTTCATCTGTTTCAAGATGGAACTAGCCCTCAGGATTCCTGAAATAGACCAAGGAAGCTAGACTGGAGCTATTTTAATAACTGGAGCTTGTTCCCTTTCAACTTTGTCAAGCGACGGGAGAGCGAGAGAGCAGAAGAAGACAAGCAAGAGTGGGGAGTGTTATTTTAACATGTGCAACCTAGTTGTCAGTATGTGGTGGTTAGGCTGCGTTAGCACACATTCCACCCACTAGTACGTGCAAGGATTCACAAACATATTTAGCACCAGCAAAAACCAGAAACAGTCTCATAGGCAAATGCACACACAAACACGTCATTGGGAAGGAATAGAGGTTTCACTTGTTTCCACACCAAGAGGAAAGAGTGAGTTAATCCATCTTACTGGACACACACAGTGATGAATGAACGGAGAAAAGGAGAGAGACCTTTGTGACCCAAGAAATATACAAATTGCAGCCCCCCCCATCATGCAACTACAGTGCATAGAGCACCAAAGTTCCGCCTGGAGGTTAGCCCTTCTCTCCCTGGACTGATACAGATGCAATACTGCGTGAAGACTGTGGAATAGTTAAACAAGCAAAGTTCCGGAACACCTGATGCTCTTTCAGCAATAGCGGCTAGAGTCTGGATACCATCCTCTACCATGTGTCTGGGAATAACTTTTCATAACGCTCATGCATGTCATGTGACTGGTTTCCAAGCACTCTCTTCCCCAGTGTCTCGTGGGTCACATCTTCATCACAGCCCTGTGCACAGCCTCCTCTCAATTCTCCAAAACACAAATTTGCATCAGTAAAGCCAGGGCCAGCTCTAGCTTTTTTGTCACCCCAGGCAAAAAAAAAACCACAAAAAAAAACACCCGCCCGCTCCCTCCGCCTGTGGGCAGCCAGGCACTGTAGCCTACTTGCAGCCGGGCGAGAGGGGCTCCCCCCTCCGGGATGGGCATCTTTTAGGATGCCTAACACAGGCAGCACTGGCTGGGGTCTGCGACCTCCGCGCGGGGCTGGCATTGCAGCGGGGCTCGGCACAGTGCAAATGGTGCCAGGATCAGTGGGGTCCGCCCCTCCGCTGCCATCCGGGCCACCGCAGAACCCTCCCTCCAGTGTCCACCTGGTGCCACAGAACCGTCCCTGACACCGCTGCCCACCGGGCCACCACAGAACCCTCCCTCCACTGCCCGCTGGGCCGCCGCAGAACCCTCCCTCCTTCCGGTGCCCAGGGGCTGCAGGAGGTGGTGGCTCAGCCGCTCCTTTAAAGGCGGCTCGGCCAGGCTGGGCTCAGAGCGGCGCGGGAGGCGGAGGCCGGTGCAGGCGGCGGGGAGTGGCGCCTCCCGGGGAGCCCGGCTGCATGATGAGCGGCGCGGATTGCTAGTTCCTGCCCCGCCCCTCCGGGCCAGGGTCCGTGTCCCTGCAGGGCTGGACTGGCCACCCCAAGATTGGCCGGAATGCCACCCCCTTCAATGTGCCACCCCAGGCACGTGCTTTCTCGTCTGGTGCCTGGAGTCGGCCCTGGGTAAAGCTTTAGAACATGTCTTGAAAACACGATACGCTTCTTCCATACAGACTGCCAGGTCGTTTAAAAATCTCAAGGCAGAGCAGGTCTAAACAGCAAGGCCCAGGTCCCTTAATGCAGGGAAGAGTGGAGAAGTGTCTTTAAGTCACCTTTGTGCCTCTTTACTTCTGGGCCAGGCTGGAGACTCAGCCAGCCCCTGACATAACTTAGAGCTTTCCCTGGATCTCTGTAAATTATGCTGGCTTGTAGTGGTCCTTCACATGCTGTTATGGTGGCACAGAATAGCCAGAGCGTACTGCACTCCAGTGAGGCCGCTAGCTCATCTTCACTCTATTTTCTTTGGGGGGAGGGGGAGGGTCCACAGAGAACTATTATGACAGCTCCACACTGCTCACAGAAGCACTTGCTACAATTGAGATATTCTGTGGGGGCCAGGTAAGCCTCTTTCCAGCCACTTAAAAGTTGCCAAAATAACATAAAGGGGCCTTATGGCAAGAGAGAATCTGGGCCTACACATTTGCTACCATAGTATCTTGATTCCTCACTATCTTTGTCTGTCCTTTGTATAGTGCTAACATTTGAGTCCAAACTGATGGGCCTAAGGTACAGGAACTCAGCCCAAAGGCATCAGTCTATCTTGGCATTTCTTCTTTCAAGGTTCACTTGATTCCTTGTGTAATGATGCTGCCTTTGGTGGGACACTTCTGAGAGTATCAAGTCAGGACAAATTGCTCAGAGCAGGGCAGTTACAGCCCAAAGCTGGGGCTCCTTTCAGGGCCGGCTCTGGCTTTTTTGCTGCCCCAACCAAAAAAAAAAAAAAAGGCGGGGCCACCGGAGCAGCAAAGCAGGGGAAAAATAAACAAAAAACGGCACAGCTGGAGCAGCAAAGCAGGGGAAAAATAAACAAAAAACGGCACAGCTGGAGCAGCAAAGCAGGGGGGGGAACACGGCACGGCTGGAGCGGCAAAGCGGGGGGGGAACACGGCGCGGCTGGAGCGGCAAAGCGGGGGGGGGAACACGGCGCGGCTGGAGCGGCAAAGCGGGGGGGGAACACGGCGCGGCTGGAGCCGCAAAGCGGGGGGGGGACCCGGCGCGGCTGGAGTGGCAAAGCGGGGGGGAACACGGCGCGGCTGGAGTGGCAAAGCAGTGGGGGACACGGCGCGGCTGGTGCAGCAAAGCGGGGGGGGGACAACACAAAAATGGTGCGGCTGGAGCAGCAAAGCGGGAGGGGGGAGTGTGGGGAGAAACAACTGAGTGGCCGGTAAAGCAGGGGAAAAACAAAACAAAAAACCCTACAGGGCGGCCGGAGCCAGGGGACTCCCTGTGCTGCAGCGTGCGCGCCCGGTCTAATGGGGGGAAGGGGGAGAGAGAGAAGGGGGGTGGCCAGCGCTTCAGCGGGGCGCTCATCTCGCGGTCCCGATCGCTGCGCCGCCTGCTGGGAGGGCTCCGCTCCGGTCGGAGGGGAGGGAAGGACACGGGCTGCCCTGCTGAGTTTGCTGCAAGGCGCGCCCCTCCTCCGTGCCGCCCCCCACACAGGGCGGCCGGAGCAGCGGAAAAAAAAAAGCGGCCATGCTGCCCTAGGTTTGAGCGGAATGCTGCCCCATAGAATCTGCTGCCCCAAGCACGAGCTTGCTCAGCTGGTGCCTGGAGACGGCCCTGGTTCCTTTACTTCTAAGGCACACCAAACCAGCCAAACAGAAAGGACTTTGGTCTGATCCCACTGGCTAACCGTAAGTCACACAAGCAATTTCCTTAGACATTCCAGTTTCCCAGTATCGCCACCAGTGCCACTCGTAATGGGGACAAATGGTTATGAAAGAAAAAAGAAAAAAGGTTCTCCCGATCCCAAAGCCCAGATCCAAATCAATATACAAGTCAGATCTTATCCACAAATCACACTGTTGCCAATCCTTTAGAACCTAAAATCTAAAGGTTTATTCATAAAAAGGAAGAAATATAGATGAGAGTTAAAATTGATTAAATGGAATCAATTACATACAGTAGTGGCAAAGTTCTTGGTTCAGGCTTGTAGCAGTGGTGGAATAAATTGCAGGTTCAAATCAAGTCTCTAGAGTACATCCACATCTGGGATGGATCATTCAGTCCTTTGTTCAGAGCTTCAGTTTGTAGCAAGGTTCCTCCAGAGGTCAGAAGCAGGATTGAAGATAAAATGGAGGGGTTTCTAGGGCCTTTTATATTCTGTCTCTTGTGGGCGGAAACCTCTTGGTTCCCCTGTGCAAAATCACAGCAAGATGGAGTTTGGAGTCACATGGACAAGTCACATGTCCATGCATGACTCAGTTCTTTACAGGCCGATGCCATTGTTTACATGTTAGTTTGAAAACATTCCCAGGAACGCTCAGATGTGGATTGGCATCTCCCAAAGTTCATTGTCAGTTAAGTGTTTTTTGATTGGGCACCTACTGAGAATAGTCCTTTCTCAAGAAGCTGACCAAATGCTTCACTGAGGCTACTTAGAATCAAAACACACTGAGATACAAGTTCCTAGCCAGTATTAATAACTTCAGCTACACAATGATACACACATACGGACAGCATAATCATAACCAGCAAATCATAACCTTTTTATAGACACCTCACACAACAACCTTTGTACAATATTTGCTGCAAATATATAACAGTGGTTGCAGTTTATGTCAATAATGTCACACCTTGGCCTTGTAATCATGTCTCTCAGACTCATTCAGCGGGTGAAGTAATCTTCTCGATCAGGTGGAAAGAGCTAAAACGTGACACAGGAGATCTCTGCTCCACTGGCTGCAGCCAAAACAGAACGTTTACCTGGTCTGCCAAGTAAAAATACTTCTTGTGGACACATTCCTCCCAGGGTACGTGTGTGTGTGTGTGTGAGAGAGAGAGAGAGAGAGAGAGAGAGAAGGAAACAGAGGGAGAAGAAAGAGTCTGTGATCAGCCTAGAATGGGAGGAGGGAGATAGATAGAACTCCCTGAAAGAAAATGAAGATAGAGACAAGTGGAGCATAGAATACTGCTGTTTCATTAGCAATAACTGTCATGGCAAGCAGGCAGAATTGTAAGATACAGGGTTTATTAGACATGTGGAGTGAATAGTGGCCCCATTGAAGTCAATGACAAAATTCCCATTGACTTCACCCTCTGAGGCCACAGTTAATACTGAGGCTCTGCTATTTGTCTCCCAGAAGCCAACCCCAGGTTTGTATTCCTGAGCCTCTAGTCCCACACCAATTTAGGTCCCTCCTGGAACCTGATCCTTTCTCCATTTCCACTCCTGAATGTGGAAGGGTAAAGTGAGAGATACTTGTGAATGCCCTGCTCTTGATTTCATGGGAGACTGATGAAATAAAGGGTGTAGCTTAGAGCAGAATTTGGCCCTCAAAGCCTGTGAATCCCCACCTAGCAGTTCAGTTTTCAGACACCCCTCTCTTCACCTTTCTAGTTCTGTCACACCATGTGTCTGTGTAGAGGGGCCTATGTTTGACTTACGAGTGCTACAGAGTACGTCACTGGTAGCTCCAGTACCTCAGTTGCTTCAACTAACTCAGGGCATGATCCAAAGTCAATGGAGAGACTATGGGATAGAGATGATAGTATGGGAGGGAGAACATTGCATTATGGGAAGTTGACCTCTTGCTCCCCGTCACCCATGCGCAAGCCATTCCTGCCCCACCAAAACTACCCAAAAGACAACATGCTAAATGGTAGCAGGTTGCACACCGGGATACCTACCCATGGTGCACTGCACTGTGCATCAACACAAGCATTTGTGGCGAGTATGCGTTGTGCCAACACAAGGATCCAAGTATGCACACACACAAGAGATATACTAACTGTGGCAGCTATATGCTGACGTAACTTATGTCGGCAAAACTTTGTAGTGTAGACATGGCTTTAGACTTTGGATCAGTCCCTAACACAGAAAGGCACCATCTGCGCTCATGATTCCTTTAGGTTCTGCCTAGGG
This sequence comes from Mauremys mutica, assembly GCF_020497125.1. Classification (NCBI taxonomy): domain Eukaryota; kingdom Metazoa; phylum Chordata; order Testudines; family Geoemydidae; genus Mauremys; species Mauremys mutica. The sequence goes on along the minus strand of NC_059074.1, from coordinate 147,563,335 downwards.
AAATACAAGCCAGTGGTCTGTACACAGGCTGGCAGAACATACAGTGGTGCTGGAGTGCTAGAGAATAACACACCGGAATAAGAGCATGAGGTCCCATTGTTAGGTGGGTTTTGGGTGCTTGCTCTGTTATCACACTCACTTCCACCAGCTGAAACTCACCATGTGCCGCATTTCTGTGGGTAGAAGCCCTGTTTCCTTTTTTTAAAAGTGCACCTTATTAAATAAGTGAAGCAGCTTTACACACAATTGGGGAATTTGGGTTGTGGTCCTGTGCTCACAGACTGCCAGGGGCTGGGGACTTTGTAGCAGCAGGTCCAGCTCCAGGGGAGAGGGTGCAGAGCACAGAGTTGTGCTCAAGTCACTTCTGTGACGTTGCACTCTATATGATTTTATGAAAGTATGCTGATGAGTGTGAATATAATGTAACTAAAATATGCTTCATGCAAAAGGTCTCTTGTTAAGGTATCATCACAAAGCTTATAATCTATTGAGTGTGGTCATCCTATTTGTATCAATGTATCACTCTTGTATTTGAAAATAGAAATATGAAATATAACTCTGAGGGCCTATTGTAATTATGCAAAGTGTGGGCCATTAATGGTGGTTTGGAATCTTGATGGTTCCCATCAACCAGGACAATTGACTGTGGATGGCTCTGTTTGCAGGCAGGCCTTCCTGTGAGTCAGGCTGGGAGGAATGAAGGCTTGGGGTCTTACAGTGACGTGTGATCACGTCACCTGAACTGGAATCCATCTTTAACCTGGTGTTTTTCCATTGAGGAAGAGGGGTAGGAACCCAGAGGGACGAAGGATTCCCACTTTATGAGAAAGATATATAAGTGAGTGGAACAGAACAAAGGCAGCGGCAATCATGAGAAATCCCCTAGCTACCACCTGAGCTGGAACAAGGGCTGTACCAGGGGAAAGGGTTGTGCCCAGACTAGGAAGGCATCTAGTCTGTGAAAGAAACTTATTGAAACATCTCTGAGGGTGAAATTGTATCTGGACTCAGTTTTATTACTGTACTAGGCTTAGACTTGCATGTTCTGTTTTGCTTGGTAATTCACTTTGTACTGTCTGTCACTACTTGGAACCACTTATATCCTACTTTCTGTATTTAATAAAATCACTTTTTACTTATTAATTAACCCAGAGTATGTATTAATACCTGGGGGGGGGGCAAACAGCTGTGCATATCTCTCTATCAGTGTTATAGAGGGCGAACAATTTATTAGTTTACCCTGTATAAGCTTTATACAGGGTAAAACGGATTTATTTGGGGTTTAGACCCCATTAGGAGTTGGGCATCTGAGTGTTAAAGACAGGAACACCTCTTAAGTTGCTTTCAATTAAGTCTGTAGCTTTGGGGCACTCTGGGTCTGTGTTGGAGCCGACTGGCGTGTCTGGCTCAGCACGACAGGGTGCTGGAGTCCCAAGCTGGCAGGGAAAGCAGGGGCAGAAGTAGTCTTGGCACATCAGATGGCAGCCCCCAGGGGGTTTCTGTGATCCAACCCATCACAGCTTCATCTCACCAACAAGCACAAATGCCAGACACCAAAGGAAGCTATGTCCAATGCAAGGCTTCTGATGGTGTGGCTGGCCTGGGAAACCAGAGGAGGCCCAAGAGATCCCTCCAAAACAACATTAACTCTGCCATATGGGAGAAACCTGCTTCAGAAGAGATCATTTATTCATCCTTATCCTATCAGGCTAGCTTTACCTGGGTGTAGCTCCAGTGCTTCAGTAGAGTCGGTCCTGATTTTCACCAGTGTAAATAAGAGGAGAATCTGGCCCCCTTGCCTTTACTCCACTTCAAGTCTGTCCTGTGTCAGGTAAAGCACCTCATCACAAGGTGACCTCTGAAGATACAGCACTGATTTACCCCAGCTGAGGATCTGGTCCATTGAAAAAAAAAACAACACTTTACTGGCATGATCAGCTCAGAGTATTGCCTGACTGTAAATGACAGTAAACTTGTGAGATTCATGTCTCGGGATCTAGGTGAATGTCACTGTAGAAACATAATAGGAAATTAGTCTGTTCTGGCCATAAAAGGAAGAAGCGAGGGGAGACCCAGAAGGGATCACAACATGATAGCAGGTACTGGAGATTTCTCTTGGCTTCAAGGCTGCATTATTTGATCTGTTCAGCGTGTCATGCGCCAGCCAGCCTGCTCTGTGTGTGTGTTCAGCCAGCTACTGCATGTCTGAATTTTCCTAGACAGATGGTTGGTTTAACTCCTTTGGCTGTGAGCCACCTTGATCATAGGGGTAAGTGCATTTTCGAGGCAATGTTATGGAACCAGTTCGGGTCAGGCAGGAATGCTTCTTGAGCTGGTACTGGGTTCTTTAAAAGTAGTTTCTGCATAGGATGACCACCTTTATTGGATGGAAATAAGGGAAAACCACATGAAAAATAAGGGACAACACTTTATTTGAAGAGACATTTTAGGGAAACATGATTTCCCTTAGCATATCATGTATTTTTTCTCTCAAGTATACAGTGCAATTATCAGAAACTTCAATTTAATGTTTAAAATAGTACTTATTTGTAAGTTTTAATACATCATAAAATAAGGGACAGGTGGTCACCTTAAGGAACAAATCGATGAAATAAGGGATGGTCCCTTATTTTAAGGGACAGGGGATGCCCTATCTCTGCAATGGGCCCATATGATACAAATGCACTGCATTTGACAGAATATCTAAAAGCAAATGAAGCTTAGATGTTACAGCTCAGTCCAATTTCTGTTCACCACACGCTAGAACATCCTCTGAAAATGTCTATCAACATAGAGATAGTAAATGTCTATCTCTGTAGAGATCAGGATAAGTAGTAATCACATATCACTTCTAAAATGGCAACATCATATACAAAGGTTATGTTGCACACACTGCACTGCCAGGCAGTCTTCATGGATGTGCAGGACAAAGATGCCTTTATTCGGGGTGACAGTGTCTGAAGAAGCCGAGGACACAGTAAGTTTCCACCTCTATAGATCCTCCTCTGTGACTACAAAGCCTCAGTTAATTCACTGAGCTCCTCAAAGATGCCAAATATGTATTTATTTATTTATTTATTTGTTTGTTTATCCATCCAGGGACCAGGCTCATATAACACAGCCTGATTGGAAAATTCACTAGGGAAAGCTAAAATTTCTGCTATTCTCTCAGACTTTGAAATTCTGCTGGCCCTTCCCTCCCTCTCAGTACGTGAGCCTGTAATCCAGTCACAGGCGTGAAAAGGGAGTACAGTGTACAGAGGGGAGGAAAGCTCAACCTGATACCAAGTGAGTAATCGGCAGAGGGAGGTTCTCAGGCCCACCATGTCATTAATAATGGATTTTATCAGTGGTCTCTCAGCACCAGCCTAGCAATCTCAGGTAGAGTCACTACAAGGGCGCACTTCTGCTACTGAGCAGCTGTCAGAGAGCGGTGGCAAGACAAAGTCTGAGGAAAGCGAGCAAGAGAGGGAAAGGAAAACACATGCTCCTGTCGTTAAAATCACTGGGCCCAATTCAGAGAAAATTCGTGGGAAAAGCTTTGACGTCAACGGGCATTTCGCCTGCATCTCCAAGGGCAGGGATGAGCCCACCATCTCTCTTCTTTTGTTTCTTTGGTTGTATGCACCATTAGTAAAACCATATTCCAAGCCTAAAAAAGCCCAAAGAAGTGACACTCTTAGGCTAAGGACCTGAGGAATAGGTCACTCCTCTATTCATCTTTCACTGCCTCACCATCTTCTCATCTTGCTGTCACCTATTATTTCATTATTGTCTATTAGCAACTTATTCTCTATGTTAACAGTGCATCTCTCTAGTTAGAGAAGTTCCCATTGACAGTCATGCAATTTACTCCTCCTGGGAGAGTTCTCCAGGCAGAGGATGATTGCTGCACCCTGTGTTTCCACAACCTGCACTCCGTTGCCTTTACCTGTCACCTCACTCACCGCTATTGGGAACTCCAGAAGGAGACATGTTTGAAGAGCTCCAAGTTGTTATTGCTAGCTAGCAACACCTCTTGTAAAATCCATGCTCCCTGTGGGTCTTTGAATCCTGCTTTGCCAAGTGGTCCCCTTACTACATCCTCTGCCACTGGCCGGTATTCTGCTCTCAATGTCTCTGGTATAGACCCAGAGTCACTCCGCCGACTTCAACTGAGTTGCTTTGGATTGACATCACATCAGTGTCACTGGGAGCAGAATTAGCCCTGTTGTTTCTCCTCTCTCCACATCTGGGTGTGAATCAGGTTGCCATGTGGTCTGTGACTTCCCACTGTTTAGAAATCCCAGTGCTGTGTTTGCCACTCACCACGCCCAGGAGTCTGATCTGGCATCCTGAGAATTTCAAACAACATTTGTTAAGACTTCATTGTTCCTTTGACTCCTGTTTCTTTCATGGAGTCTAGGGGTACATCTATACTACCCGCCGGATCGGCGGATAGTGTTCGATGTATCGGGGATTAATTTATCGCGTCTCATCTGGATGCGATAAATTGATCCGCTAATCGACGCCCGTACTCCACCTCGACAGGAGGAGTAAGCAGCGTCAAAGTGGGAGCCACGCCAGTCGACTCGCCACCATGAAGACGGCCAGGTAAGTCGAACTAAGATACTTTGACTTCAGCTACGTGAATAGCGTAGCTGAAGTTGTGTATTTTAGTTCGAACCCTCCCGCTAGTGTAGCCCAGGCCTTAGTCCTTTCTGTACTCAAAGCTGAAGGGAATGGAAATGACTGTTAGAACTGATGATTTGTGGCCACTTCATGCATTCTAACAAAGAAATCGCAGAAACCTGATCATTTCACCTATGAAGATGAGCTGGGAAAATACTGCAGACAATGTGAAATAAACAAGGGATAGAAATGTTGCTCCCCTTGGCAAACAGAACTGGTACCACCCAATCACACTATGCACAAAGAATGTTAATAACACTGGTAAACAATCAGAAACCAGTTCATTTGTAAAAGTGCAGTGCATTTTTAAATGGTATTTTCATGAGTAAGTTGGTTTCTGATTTGCTGAGAAATAAACCAAGCCAGCTCTCTATATGCCACTGAAGTCAGTAGAGTCACATCACTGTATAAATGGTATAAGTGGTATCAGAATCAGGCCCTACATTTTCACTAATGTTGGAGTGATCAATCTTCGCTCCTTCACCTCAGCATCTACTAGACACAGAGGATCTGATTTTCCTCTCGCTTACACTAGTATTGCATCCGTGCAACTCCATTGTCTTAGGTGGAATTATCCCTGACTCCAGAACGAAATCAGGACCAAAATGAACAGAGGAGGAGCCTGCAGTCTCTTTTTCAGGGCCTACTTGTTCCTAGGAGAGACTATGTGTTAGCAGGTGTAATTGGCCTGGAAAGGAAGGAGGGAAAGAGAAAGACAAGTACATAGCCTCCAGCACTTCATTTATGACAACATCCTTCCAGTGATCCATGCCTACTTTGCGCGGAAGTATGGTGCTAATTCTACCCTTGACACAAGGATCAAGCAGTGTTGTCAACACGTTTTTGTCTTTTAAAGGTTCCCCTGATTCTGGAGTGTGCCATTGGCTCAGCGACTTGGATTCCTGCCAGAGGAAATCACTGAAGCTGGGTCTCATTCAGTTTCAAATGAGTTGTTCTCTATTTTATAGCAACTGGGGAAAATACTGAATAAGGAGCAGCCTGTGCATGCTGAGCGTAGCCAGTTCCAGTGGGTGGAGGATGATTGCTAACTAAACTGGTGGCCAGGAGACTGAAATGGGTAAAGGCGAGGGAACAGGTACCTCTCCAATCTGTGCTTTAAGGATCTTCTCTGTTGCAGACATTGCCACAGTTATCCAGGTCTGTAGCACCTCCAAGTTGGATTGATGAAATGTGTTCTTACTCGGGTCTACCCTCGAAGATCATCCAGATGCATTATCTCCATGCTTCCCTGAAAGAGACAGGCTGCCATGAGCAATATAAGTCCTGAGAACCATGTCTCACACTGCTTACCCACTTACTTCAGAGTGTAAATCAAAGTGTAGGCTCTGATCCACATAGCCATAACTGATCTGTGACATGGCTGCTTAAAAACCAGCCTGTTTTTCTATGTCCTGTCACAGTGGTTGAGATCAGCTTGGATGTTTCTGCTGACAGCTCCTAGGACTGAACTTCTTGGGACTGGCAGCACGACTGAATTCCCAGCCGAGGCGCCTCACCCATGGATCTCACTGCCACTGTTGGTTTGCCAGAGCGAGGGCTTTGGGGGGGGGGCCTTCAGAGCACTGTGAAAGGCACAAGAAATCTGTACAGCCTGACCTTTGTGCATGTGGCTTTCAGGAGGGACCTCTCACAGAAGGCTGCAGCTGCCAGGTCTGAACAAACCCTGCTGAGTCTGTTTGCATGGGTTGGCATCCCAACCATTGTTGGGTATTACAGAAGATGATGCTGGTTAGTGACCATATTAAAGCTCCTGTGGCATCTGTGCCCTTGCTATTTAGTGTAGCAACAACTGCAGCAAGAGAGGAAGTTCCCCCACTTCTGCTGCCATGTGGAGATCTGGCTTCTTCCTTCCTGCAAAGGACTTCCTGGATTAGAAGGGCTAGTGGCTCTGACCAGGTGGTTTCCTGTAGCAGGAAGCTAGGGGATCAGAGAGACAGCATTCTCTAAAATCTGGGGAAGGAGTTACCAAGATGGAGCAGAGAGCCCAGGACACCAGTGCCCCAGAATATATTGTTGGCCCAAGTGGCTAGCCAATTTTTGGGGCCTTGCTGGGTTGTTTCCATGAAGAAGAGAAATTGATGATGGGGGTCAGGTATGTCTTTGGTGCAGTCCTATTTATTTACAAAGAATGTACTCAACACACTAGAAACAAACACCTTCAGGCAGTTTCCTTGCTCACAATTTCCAAATCTGCCTTTCCAGCCAGCGCTGTGCCCCATTGACATTTGACTCTGCTCCCTCTCAGGGAGCAAGCTCACAATTATGTCTCTCACTATCTGCTGGCTCTCAAAATAAATATACCTATCTCATAGAACTGGAAGGGACCCTGAAAGGTCATTGAGTCCAGCCCCCTGCCTTCACTAGCAGGACCAAGTACTAATTTTGCCCCAGATCCCTAAGTGGCCCCCTCAAGGATTGAACTCACAACCCTGGGTTTAGCAGGCCAATGCTCAAACCAACACACACACACACTCACTCACATAGCCAGGAAGCACTGTGGCCCATGTGGCGTGGGCCAGGTCTACACTACAGAACCTACCTCGGTATAACTGTGTTGCTCAGGTGTATGAAAAAATCATACCCCAGAGCAACGTAGTTACACTCACCTAGCCCCCTGTGTAGACAGTGCTACATTGGCGGGAGAGCTTTGCCCATCAACATAGCTACCGCCTCTAGGAGAGATAGATTAACTAAGCCAATGGGAGAGCTCTCTCCTGTCGACATAGGAATGTCTTAAGTGCTACAGCAGTGCAGCTGCAGCCATGCAGCATTTTAAGTGTAGACCTGCCTTTAGTTCCTGCTAAAGCCTTGCCATGCTGCCCAGTGCCTTGTGTGGTAGTTTCTAATGTTTCAGATCTCACTACACAATGGAATATTTAATTGCTCTTTCGGTTAGCCTGAATGAAGGGTGCTTAGTACACCCACTGACTTTACCCAGGTCTGTAATTGATGACAGCCACTAACATCTTGGAGCATAACATTTAAAATAAGTTTGGGGTTTCCAGGGGCTTCAGTGAGAGGATGGCTGCGGGCAAGGTCTGTGCCAGCAGAACCTCTTGGGAACCTGACTTTTCACAGATTCAAGTCTACCACTACCCTGCTGGAAAGGGAACTTTATAGTATTCCCATCCAACAACAGTGAGAATAGCATCAATGCATGGATTATTCGACCTAGATGAATTTCAGGGCACAGATCAAGGCAGATTTATCAAATCAAGACAGTTTTTGATGGTGAGTATATTTCCTGGTCAGGGTAAAATCTCTCTGAAATGTTAGGAATGTACCATTTTTATTACTGACTGTAGCAAATCGAGCACTCCCGAGCACGGCACCTCCTGCTGGTCCTCCAGGAATTAGCTCATTCCAGCACTCAAAGCATCTCCGGCTGGACGGGGTCTCTCCTGGACCCTGGTGCCCCTTACCCTGGGGTTCTGCCCCACAGCAGTCCCCACACTCTGGGTCTCCCCTCCCAATCCCCTATACCCACCTTGCCTCAGTGACTACTGCCAGTCATCATCTAGCCACCGCTCACTGGGGCAAACTGCAGTCTAGTGGCCACTCATCATTGGCAAGGGGATTGGACCTGCTGCCTTTCTAGGCCCAGTTGTCTCCATGCAGCCCCAGTACCTCCTTTGGCCTTCAGCAAGGCCTCAGCCTGGGGACTGACCAGAACAGAGCTCCCGTGCTCTGCCTGCCCTTCCCCAGCACTGCTCTGCTCTGCTCTGCTTCAGGTCCCTGTGCTCCCAGGCAGCTAGGTCCTTCCCACTCCAAGGCTGGAGTGAGACTCCGACTCAGCTCCTCCCTCACAGCCCTCTTATCAGGGCCAGCTGGGCCCTGATTGAGCTGGCCACACCTGTGGTCAGCTACACAGCCAGCCTCCCTCAGCTGTTCTCACTCCTCATATCCCAGGAGCAGGGTAACCACATCGCTACACTGACAAATCGTTACAAAAATTGTGATTTTTAAAAGTCCAGATAACTTCTTGGCTCCTCCCAAGAGATCTCATGAGTGCTGTGGAAGATCCCAGCAGGCAGTTTGTGGGCCAACCCATCAATAAACAGGAAACGGATTAATTTCTACTGCCTAAACATGTTTCTTTCAAAAAGCATTTTGATTTCTGTGTAAGGTTGCGTTAGTGTAGTTGTAGCCGTGTCAGTCACAGGATATTAGAGAGATAAGGTGGGCAAGATGATATTTTTTATTGGACCAACTTCTGTTTGTGAGAGGGACACGCTTTCAAGCCACACAGAGAAGAGAACAGCCCTCCTGAACAGAAGTTGGTACAATAAAAGATATTACTTCACCCACCTTCTCTCTAAGTCAGAGCAGACAGTTAAGTGGTGAGAGTTGAAGTTATCTGTCTTATCTAAGTCACTTCATATGCCTGATAAAATTCCTCTTGTTAATCGGGAGCAGCCTGTGAGATATTACAAAGCAAAATCAAATATTTGCTATCCTTGTTCCTATTGTCACACATCATGATTATTCTATTTAATCTCCCAAACAGACCAGCTGTTGGCTAGAATTTCTTCCTCGTATCAAGCTGTCCAAGTCATGATGTAATATAAAGCATACAAGTCTTGAATGCTCAAGAGGTATCTCAACTTCCCTGAGCAAATGCCAGATTTTAGTTTCTTTTTTAAAAAAAATTCTGTCTGTATGGGAATCTTTTTCTCTTTTTCTTTTTTTTTTTAGTGAGTGACTAAATGTATAGGCTAAAGCCACGGATAGTGATGGTGGTCAACAAGCAAGTTTCTCACTCTGGCTCTGCTGACATATCTCATTCCCAACCTGCAGCTCTACTTGCCTTGTTAGTCCTGTCCAAGTCTCTCTCTCCAGCTCTGCTGATGCCTCTCACTCCTGACCCGCAGCACCTCCTGCTATTCCACTTCCAAAGTCACCATCCAGCTCTATCAATAACCCTCGGTCCCGACCAGCATGATTCTTGGTGTGTCTTTGGAGCAGAAATTAATAACCATGGGGAATTATTTCATGGTTGTTTTGGTTTTTTTTTAAAGGAAACACAAGTTTACCAAGAACTCATTTCACTTGTCATCTGATGCCAGATCTCCCAAGACAAAATACCCTTGTGCATTAAACACTTGTTCAGTTTGACTCTGAAGTGCTCTTATGTTTGTCATAATCATGAGTGACACCGTGACTTCATCTTCTATAATACTACTAAGTGTCAATAAGTAGGAACAGTATATTCCATTCAGAGTCCAGTAAGCTATCCAACATGTATTCAGTACTCCTCTGTCACCTCCTAATCCTACCACTCCTCCCTCTTCCTCTTTCTTTTCCCCTCTTTGGTGAGATTCACGCAACCATACGTATCAGCTCTGCCCCTTTTGGAAATGTTGCATTGCTTGCACACATGTAATATCACAGAGCACACCTGGGGAGCATGCACACATATTGCCCTATGGACTCAGTCTGGAAAGTGCTCCCTACTCATGTGTTAGCACAGACTGCTTTTTAGGGAGCCACACCTGAGAGCAAACATGCTGTGGTGAGCCACCTGTGGTACCAGCTGCCAGATTAAATCACGCCAGCTTGCAAAGTCAGGCCATCCCACAAGCAGCTCACTTATCATTGTAGCCTGCTTGATTCAAGTGATCTAGTAACTCTTTCCCTGATATCACTGAAAGCATTGCATTAGGCATAGTGTGCAGGAATGATGACATCTGTACACACAGCCTTGAAAAATGCTGCAAAGCACCTTAAACCCCAGAGGTGGATATCCTGTCATTTGCAAACAGAATAAAAAATGTTACACTGATCTATGCTTCTGTTATTTTTGCTTTGACAGAAGATGTACCTTATATCCTGACCATGCACATGTTACAATATGGACTAATTCTAATTTCACTTGCATCGGGCTAAATCAGGAGTCACTCCAAGGAATCCAATGAAAATACAGCCATGTAGAGCCAGTATAGAGAGAAGCAGAATTATGCCCTATATGTTATCATCTGTACGCTGAGCTATATTGTACATATACACCAACCTACTTGACTACATAGAAAATATATTTAAAATGAGCTGACCCATTGGTTTACTCCCTGCTGTGTGTGGGATCCAGGATCCTGGTTCTGAGCTCAGTGCCTCAGTCTTTAGCGCTGGCAGGGGTTGGGACATGAAGCTAAAATGGCTTGTTGGGCCCCTTGGGGAACAGAGCACCCCCACTGCTTTTTAGCAGTCCCCTACAATCAAGTAAAGGAGCAGCACTGACTAGCTTCACAGGGAAGGGCAGTGTGATGCATGGTCTTCAAAGGGCCTGGGAGGAAATGGAATCCCAAGGGATGCTCTGAAAAATGGGTAAAATATTAACAAATAGGCTAGCCTGGTGGCTTAGTACTACTCACTGTGCTGTCACCCCAGCACATGTTGCAAGGCCTACCTACACAGACTGGGATCAGCTTGTGGGGACACTTGAGTGGCTTTGAATTTCTCTTCTGGCTCAAGGAGTTTCCTGTGAGTTCTCCTGAGCTGGCACTTTGTCAGAACAGTTAGGCATTAATCTGTGTGGTTTTATAATTGATGTCTGTGTACCTGGAGGTTACAATAGCACTTTACACCATTAAAATAAAGTTCACCAAAAAAAGCCCCAATCATCTCCTGTACCGCAAGGGAACTGTCTGGGTCCCACAAATGACTCAGCACATGAGTAAGATTGACTATGGACTTCTGGCATCCGCCTGGCAATTATGCCGTGCTCTCCATTACATTCCAATTACCCACTCTCCTCAGACAGACTCATCAGCCTGAGACACTTTCCTGTCTCTTTAAAAGGCAGGACATTTGGGAATAAAGCATTGGCTATTATTACTCATGTGTATTGCATATACATATACCACTTTTACCTTTCACTCTCTGTAGGGAAACAGAAAAGCCACACTATGACAACATTATCTTCCCTGCATTCTCCATGCATGTCATCCTTTCCTGGTATCTTCAGTCTATCCTCAGACTGTGACACTGCGATTTTCAGTCGCCTGAGGAATTTGGGTGCCTATGCATTCAAGTCTCTTAGATGGTTTTGAAAATCTCCTCCTAAACCCCTCAAGGTAAAGACCACAACCCTAAGGCCTCCTAGTGTTTCACAGGAACATCCAGTAGCAGCAATACCTGGTGCCTCAGAGTTGTGGGATTAGAAAACATAAATCCAGAATTGTTTTTAATGTGTATGGTGGGGATGAGCTGTAATCCAACAAGATGCCACTATGAGCAGATGTCCCCAGGCTAACACAGATGAGCGAGGGCAATATGGGTAGGTTTGGCAGAATTTTATATTATAAACCTACCCATCGGAATTATATATATATAAATTCCGATGGCTAATATCTATGTTTATTTTTAAGCATTTTTTCAAATTTTATCAATTTAAATTTTCATGGTTGTGGGAAATTACAGGGGGGAGTCAGGCAATAATTATTTAATGACATTAGACATTGAGATTTAAAACGTTAAAGCTTTATAACCATTAAAAGACACATGTCAACATCTTGTCAAAATGTTAGCCTTAAATCAAATTTTAATAAGGTCTCAAGTAGCATTTTTATTACTGTATGAATCTGTAAATTTTGATTATTATTGATGGAAATAGGTTCTCATTGGTTTGTGAGCGTACGGTGAAATTGATGTTTTATCGATATTTACTGATAAAAATCTGATCCTTCCAAGTCTAAATATGAGGGTTTTATCATTGCTTCTAGAGTGACAACAATGGCCAAAGAGGAGAGGGAGTGGAATCTAGGTGGACACACGAAAAAAAGCAACTTGCATATCCAAACTCTGACTAGAGATGCACCGATCCCAACTAGGGGGCACCCCTAAGAACTCTAATCCAAAGTGAATAGTCTGTTTTAATTAGCTGAGTAAAATATTCATGGTTTCATGAGAGATTTTCAAGGCTGAACAAGGACTAGGAAAAAACTCAAAGACACTGGGATTCAACAATAGGGCTTGTTGGAACCTGGTTTCCCATCCTCTGGCAAAGTCTGAAAATAAAAAAATCATTCTGCATCAGAATGAAGCCAAGGCTCCAAGGACATCCAGAACTGGCAGGCTTCCTAGAGGGAGCCTCAAAGACCTGAGGACTCCAGGTTAAGCCAGGGCAACCAGGGTCCCATTTCTTCAGCAGCCCATGAGATGGGTGAGCCAGCAGGAAACCAGGGAGTTTTCCCTTTGAAACCTGCCTGTTTTCCATCAGATTTGACAAAAATCGACACATTCCTGTGAAACATTTTGATTTTGACAAATGGGCATTTTCTGACAGAAAAATGGTCTGACAGAAAAATTCAACTACTCAGCTGACACAGGGACTTGAGAACAGGGCCTAGAAGGAAGGACTGAGGGAATTTGGATAGCCTGGAAAGACATCATATGAGAGGAGAATAGCAACGCTGTGGAAATATCTACAGGGTGATAATGTAAAGGAGATGAAGGAATTGCTCATACTGGAGATTAGCATCACAGGGTGAACTGGGCCAGTAAGGGGTAAGGTCCCAGCTCTGATCTGTGCCTGAATCAGGTGACCAAGGGTCCGTGTGTGATGGCAGCCCAGAAGCAGCACTGACTATTAGAGGCTGCCCCTCTCATATAATGAGAGAGACCCACAGGGAGCAGAAAGTGTTGGGAGGCTGTCCAGCCATAGAATCAATGGAAAGGACTGTGTTGGCCCCAAGGAGAGCTGAGTGGTGACAGGAAGGGGGAAGGAACTGCAAACCTAGCCCCTGTGACCCAGAAAGGATTAGGCCCAGAGGACTAGAGGGGATTAACTGGGAAACCCTGCTCACCAGAGAGAGAGAAGGACCTGCTTGCACTTCGCGGGCCCAAGTGAATTATTTCATGTTATGTTTCAATAAACTAAGCCACAAGAAGAGGGGAACCTGATTCAAAACCTGTGGGATGGATGTGTTTAGTCCTTGGAGAGTCAGAGGGTCTGCTCTAAATGCCTCACCTGATACATCCCAGGATCTCATTTCCCTTTCTCACAGCCATAGTTCAGGTGTTCCCTTAACTGTATGGTGCTCTTCTAGTGTAGACAGGTGGCCTCGAGACAGGACTAATCAGAAGAGTGGAGACTGAGTAACACCCTGGATTATTCCACTAGCCTTCCACCTGTGAAGATCCAGGTTCAAATTTAGATTTGTTTGATTACTTCAACACAATCTTTAATGGACATTTTATCCACATTGCAAACCATCTTCGTAACAGGGAGTCTGCTGAAGAGAGAGCCCTGATGCAAGAATAGCAGGAGCTGCAAATTAGAAGGGTGGTACAGTGTGATAGCCAAAGAGTGGAAGAGAGGAGTCCAGGGGAATGCTGGAAGTCAAGTTTGAAGCATTTTGGTCAAGCTCTGTACAAGAAGTTTACACAGCCCCTATCTGACTCTGTTTTTATTAGTCCTCCTCACTTCCATGAGCACTAGATTCATACTAATTTGCAAGGGAGAAGCAGATAACATACATAACTAACTGCCCATTTCCCACCCTTTTATAATTCTGTAGTTCCTTCTTAAAATAACCATGTGAATCTGTAGTAAAGATCCCAGCTCACGTGGTTGGTTCTGTACTCAGAGACACAGCATAATAAAGGGGGCAATAAAGGGAAATGTGGCACTTTAAAGTTTATCCCGTAAGGTTAGAGTGATGGTTATAAAAAGAAACTGACCTCTCACCTATGCTATTTCCAGGTAGAAAAAATAGTGGTGCTGGTTCTTTAAGTGTGTGTGTCAGATGGGGGGCAGGGGGTGAGGATCAGTGACAGTAGGTTGGCCAGAGCAGAGTATTAGCAGAATTGCAGAGTAAAGTCCAATGTTCTGCACCCTGGACCATACAAAGAGCATGAGCTGGGAGAAAAACAGGCAAAGGGAAGGCACACAGGGGCTTTATTTTCACAGGCCAGGGCTTCTCAGGTTGTTCGTGGCAAGTGGTTTTTCAGTGGTGCTGATCAAATAATCCAAAAAGTAATTCACAGTATGTTAATGAACAAGCTGGTGACCAAATTTTAACTAGCAAGGCCAGTGGTTCTCAACCTTTTCACACTGTGACCCCATGCTACAAAAGAAAGAAGTTTAAGGACTCTTCTCCCATAAGTTCTAGTATGTCCCTCCCATATAGCCATAAAGAAAGAGAGGATGGTCATGACCCCCTGAAACCTGTTCAGAACTCCCCTGTGGGTTGCAATCTCCAGTGTGAGCGTGCATGATTGGAGTGCTGTACAGCCCTCCCCCACCCCCACATAGTAAACGAGCACCTCTTAGACATCAGTGACTTCATCTTCTCAACACCTTGTAAGACAGGGAAGGATAGTTATCCCTATTTTACAGATGGGGAAACTGAGCAGGGGCGGCTCTACAAATTTGGCCGCCCCAAGCAGTCATGCCCGGGAGGCGCCCCCGAGCCGCGGGAGCAGCAGACCTCCCGCGGGCATGACGGCGGAGGGTCCGCTGGTCGCGCGGCTCGGCTGGACCTCCCGCAGCTGCGGGCGGTTCGCTGGTTCGGTGGCTCCGGTTGAGCTGCCGCAGGCATGCCTGCGGGAGGTCGAGCCGAGCCGCGGGACCAGCGAACCGTCCGCAGTCATGCCTCCGGGAGGTCCACTGGAGCCGCGGGACGAGCGCCCCCTCCGCAGTCATGCCTGCGGCAGGTCCGCTGCTCCCGGGGCTCCGGTGGACCTCCCGCAGGCATGACTGTGGCAGGTCCGCCGGCCCAGCCTGCCGCCCCCCCGGGAAATTGCCGCCCCAGGCGGGTGCTTGCCCCGCTGGGCTCTGGAGCCGGCCCTGAAACTGAGGTACGGAAAGGTGAAATGAATTTCCTAAGGTCACACAGAGAGTGTGTCACAGCCAGGAATTAAAGTCATATCTGAGTCCCAGTCCAGCGCCTTAACTCTATGGGCTTCTGTGACGGGACGGGACTCACCACTTCAGTGCCTGCTGCTGGCCATACTGAGAATTAGCTCTTGGTTGCTGTTGCGCTTTCCTTTAGTGGTGTCTCACCACTGTCACTTCTGCTCCACCTCTAAGACCCAAGTCGCTCCCCAGACCGCAGCCTCGTCTTCTGGGCACGTCCCTCCAGCTGTGCCCCACTTCGCTTTCTCCCCGTTTCTGGGGAAACCGGCTGTCTCTAGTTCATCCACTTGCCGCTGTGGCCTACTGCAGCCTTCCATCTAGCCCCTCACCTTAAGGGGTAAACTGCAGTCTGAATACTGGCCACCCCCTCTGTGACAAGTGAAGGGAAAGGGGAGGGGGTGAGCCCGCCGGCTACTCTGGGCCCCGACCCAGGAACCCCAGAGCTGGCGGCCATGTGCTGCTGCTCCTCCAACTCCCGCTGCCTATTTGCCTGTGCCACTTCCCTATAGCCGTAGTCCCTTCCTGGCCCTTTGTATCAGGAGCCTCAGTCTGGCAGTCCTCAGGCTGGAGCTCCCTACTGCTCCCCTCACCCTGCCCAGCACTGCTCTATCTATGGTACTCCTCTAAGGCAGCCAGTTCTAAGGCAGACTGCCCTGTTGAGCAGCCCTTCTTATATGGCCCTCCACTGGCCCTGATTGGCTGCTCCAACAAACCTCCTCACTGGCTCTCTACAAGCCCTCCTCCCATTGGTTGGGTTTTGTGCAGCCTCCCTGAAGGCTGCTTTAACCCTCCATCTATCTGTATGGGGCAGCCACCCCACCACAGCTTCCTTTTTCCCCTATTCTTTTTCAGGTCACATTATTCATTTTTCAGGGGTATTTGGAAAACCACCAATTCGCAAAAATATTCACAGTTCCCAACGCCTTCACCAATGTTCACAAAAGTGGATATTTCACTGACAATTTTTACAGGAAAGGGTGTTGTCCTTTATTTATACAAGGCCTATGAATCACTTACAGACTTGACACAGGATGTATGTGGTGTGTAGGCCTTGTTTGGGCCCTCTGCACAGAGATGTATATCACTGCGGGCCCAGTCCTGCAGCTTATTTCCATGAGTAGCTCTGCTTTGGTCAGTTAGAAAGTGGAGAGAATAAATTCAAAATAAACAGAACCAAACCTATACCTAAGTCTAAGGCTCCTCGGACTCTCTTATCCAGACCCATCTTGAAGGTTCAGCAGGTAGGATGCTCCCACCTTTAACATGTTTGCACCTGTAACAGCACGGCTTGCTCCTTAATGGGTGAAAGGCTGGGGCTAGTCAACCCTGATTACAGAATGAGCCCCACCTGAGAGGAAGCAGGTGATTCCAGTATAAACGCAGCAGAAATCCTTAGGGAAAGGAGGAAGTCCAGGAAACTGGGCCTATGCTTGTAAAGAGTAAGATGGCACCTCAGGGCCCTGAGTCTTTATGAGGGAGGACAAACTCCAGGTGGGAAGTGCTGGGAGGCCTTATTGGAAATCCTGGGAGGTGTCCGCCCACATCTAAAGGCCCCTCCCCCAGCCTTGCGTGAGGGACCACTGGACCCGGGAACCAACCAAATGCAGGGGACAACTAATAAATGACAGGGTCAGGAGTGAAGGTCACAGGTTCAAAACTAGGGATCCAGAGGGGGACACCAAGCAGAGAACCCCAGACAGCACCCACTGCTCCTCAAAGCTGTCCAGGGAGCCAGCGGATGCCGCCCAGAGGAACTCTGCCCAGATGCATGAGACTAAGGAGGAGCGGAAATAGGCCCCACAGTCGCAGAGCACTCCCTCATCTAGCATCATCCTCCTGGTGTTGAAGAGGGCCAGGAGGAAGTTGATGAGGAGGTCTCGAGACTTCATGGGGCCATGGACAGGATGTAAGAATATAAACAGGTGTGGGGAAAAGTGCAGCCAGAGCCTCAGTAGGAGGCTCGGGAAGAGCTGGAATAGGGGCTGCAACCTGGTGCATTCGAGATAAGCGTGCGCCAGGTTCTCCCTCATGCCGCAAAAGGGGCAGG
The DNA here is from genome assembly GCF_020497125.1 of Mauremys mutica. Taxonomy (NCBI): domain Eukaryota; kingdom Metazoa; phylum Chordata; order Testudines; family Geoemydidae; genus Mauremys; species Mauremys mutica. The sequence continues at coordinate 147,545,741 of NC_059074.1, read as the reverse complement.
CATAGTGGATGGGGGTGAACCGTGCCAGGTACATGCCCATTCTCATGGCTCCATGAAGGAGCTGCCAACCGATATCCCTGGCAGGCCGGGGGACCAAGGTGGAATAGAGGCAGGCCCACCGGGGTTCCTCACCCTCCACAGGAGCTGGGAAGCAGAAAGATAGATTCTCAGGGAGGAGAGGCTGTACTCAGATGAAACTAGGACGAGGACTGTGTGAGCTTATGTTCTGGTTTGAAAGACTTTGTGTTACTTTGGATTATTGGGAAAGATGCTGAACTGGGCTTAGAGCTGGAGGGCCAGTAGACCCGAGGGCTGAATAAATTAAAGTTTAATTTCCTTTGGGCTGTGTAGAGTTTGTTTGAGAAGCCCCAAAGAAGGGCAAGAGAGAGGCAGGGCACTGCAGGAGCTCCCCAGGCCATGAGTGGTGTTCTAGAAGCAATAAGTGTTACACTGACAATCAGTTCCTTGGGCCCTCTCTTCATCTCACCCTCTCCAAGCTCCAGTCCCTCTGTCTGTGACATACCCCCTAGCAAAAGGACTTGCCCTCAGTCTTTCTAGGATCTCTGCTCTTTGTCATTTCTCCTGTACCCTGGGAATCTCCCTCTTGGAACTTGAGCTGGGAGCATCTGGCATGAACAGTCTTGCCTTGATGCATTTTCACATTGACAGAGGCTGCTCAAATCCCAAACCTATCCATGGTCTTGACTCCAAGCACAGTACCCATTGCATGTTTTGGTTTTATTTAATATGATTCCCTGGACAAGCATACTGGTTTTTCACCTCCTGAGCCTCAACAAATATTGTTTCAAAAGTTCCTTTGAATTTGTACATATGGTCTTCTGTCTTTCCCCCACACAAGGATTTCCCATCCAACTCCTACCCTTCTAAATACTGGGCTTTAATATGTGGTCAGTTCTTCTTGTCCCAGCCTAAATTAGCTTCATTTCCCTCCTACAGTCCCCAGATCACCTCTTGTTAATTGTTTCTGGTTATTGCCCTTCAATCAGCACCTTGAAGTTCCCTGTATTTCCAATAATTCCCTATTTCTCAATAATGCCAAATGACACATGAATTCATGAAAGACAGGGATCCGTCCTGCCTCCCTAGAGTAACTAGGATCCAATCTAAGGGACAGCCAACTGGTGTTCATTTCATTACATGAAGAATTGCAGCATTCTGCCATGGTGAATTATACTACAACAAGAGAATATCAATATGAAGAGCTATAGTGCTTAGACAGAAGCAGTTACTCCATCTATCCTTCCCTGGAAAATTAGTTTCCAGTTCTAGAAACATTTCTGAAGAAATGCCGGAAGGACACACTGAGATCACTACTTGATTGCAAAGCCCCTGTGAAATAAGGAAGGGTCGGAGACCTCTAAACTGTGCCAACAGATATTTCTTTACCCATGAGCAGCAACAATAAGAATGGATTTAACACCATTATCTTTCCTGTACATGTTAGCTGCCTGCATAGCTTGAGCAACAGCACTAGAGCAAACAGCGAATAATTGGAGCAGCAGCAGCAATCTGTTTTTCTTCTGTGCTAGTCTTCTGCTTGAGCTCACCTTTGCCCCCTCAGCAAATCCTTACAAACTATATGGCACTTGCCTGAACAGCTGAACTGTAAACATAAGGCAAGAGAAGACCAAAGGTGAGACAAACATGAGGCTGTGAAAAGCAAGCAACATATCCCAGCAGCTCGTAATGATCCAGGAACAGGAGACAGAGCTGAAGTCCAAGAACTGGACTGAAACTGATGTTTGCTTGCCCCTACGATCATAAAACACAGTTTGTTTTGAAGATCCACTCCTACTATGAAGTCTATAGAAAATAGACTAGTAACAGCAAGGTTGGGAATGGGAAATAATTTAGATAGTTAATAATAGTATTTATTTTATGTTAAATGCATGGCCAGTTGTCACCCTGGCCATTTAACATGTATGTTGTACCCCTTTTGTTTACCCTTTGTCTGCCTCTTTTATATTATAAGCTCTTTGGTATGGGGGCTGTACCTTCTTCTGTATTTGCATAGCTTTCAGTACACTGTGGGGCCACTGGAAACAAATAATAATAACTACTCGTATTTCTGAACATAGACTTCTGCATACTTTGCTGCTCTTGACAGCGTTGGATACAGTTGACCATAGAACCCTGTTATCCTGTCTTGGGGACATGGAAGGGGTTAGCAGATTGCACTGAGATGGCTTCCATCATTTCCCATAGGCTGCTCTCGGATGGCTATCTGCTGCTCAGCCTCCAGAGCTGTCACCTGTGCAGCCCACAGGGATCCATGTTCTTCCAACTTCAACCCCAGATGAAACCATTAGGGGAGACTGTGAAACAGCCTGGTCTAAAATGCCTGTAATATGCAAAGCTCTACATCAACTTCTCCCCAGAGGCAACAATACACCTCTGACTAGTGCTGTGTCACCTTCACATCACATCTACCAGCCCTCCAAGAAACTGGCTAAGAGCAGCGACTGAAGGAGAATCGACTGAGGGAGGTGTTTTGAAGAACTTACCATCTCTGTATCATCACCTTCCAGAGCGATCCTGCTTCCTCAGATGACAAAGACAGTCCACAGCCTCAGTGTTCACCTGGAGATCTCATTGCTTCTGGAGACCCAAATAGCCACATCTGCTAGATACGCCCTTTCCCACCAACCATTGGTAAGAAGACCACACCCCCTCTTGTCAGATTTAGACTTAGATACAACACTCCCAGCATTTATCACTTCCAGGCTTGCATATAGTAAATCTGTACCTAGGTATGAAAACACTGATCTTAAATATCCCCACTTGCTTCAGAGCAACACAGGCCCCCTAAAACTCATCAGCCCAGTGCTCTACTGTCATCACTGGCTCCTGGTCAAATTCTGGGTGAAATTTAAGGTTTTTGTCCTCATCTTCAAACCCATCCACGGGATTGGCTCTGGCTACCTGGGAGAACCACCTCACCCTCTATAATCAATACCTCTGCTAACAGCCACGGGCCACTGGAAAATGTCAGCTCAAGGGGAAGAGACTTGCATGCAGCAGATGGGAGTCTTCTCTGCAATTGGCTCACACTTCTGAAAGAGATAAGGATGACCACATAGCACCTTCAAAGCCAAGTGCAAATCTCAATCCTTCAGTCAGCCACCTCCCTCCATCACCCCACAGTATCACTACACCCACACCAAATACGGCCCCAAAGTCCAGTCCCTGCTGCTGAGATGGAAGAGAAAGAGAAAGAAGGTATAGCTCATGTGGGCACCATAATTTTAGACGCACCAAATACAATGGTGATGGGCACTTTAAAAGAACCCAGATAGGTAAACAGGGAGTGAAAAAAACGTGGATCACATCAGAAGTCCATCTAGCCCACTATCCTGTCCCAGTGGCCAGTATCAGAAGCTTCAGAAAAATGTGCGAAACCCCCATAATGGACAATTATGTAATAACCTGCCAAGAGGGAAGATTTCTCCTAGTTCTTGACTGTGTGGTTTATGTCCTGAAGAAGGAAGATTTATCTCTCTTGTAGATTTTCAGCTAACTTATGTAAGGATAGATGATATTTTTGTTATTCCTATAAGGCAAATGTACAGTGTGTTTTTAGCCCCACAAAGCTTGTTGCCTCAATGATATTTTAAGGCTATTAGTTCCATGGGGTTCACAATATATAAAAAGTTCCTTTATTAGTATTAAACCTGTTGTCTTTTAATTTCATTGTATGTACCTTTGTTTTTGTCAAAGGGTAAGTAGTAGCGTCCGATTCGTCTTTTCTAGAGCATTCGTTATTTTGTATACAGGTCTGTCGCATCTTAGGCGCATTTAACATGCGCGATTTCAGCTTTACGCGGTTGGCAAAAACAAGAAGAAAAAAAAGAGAAAAATAGCAATTTAAATACTGTTTCTGTAGTGTACTGTTTCTGGCGATTTTGCCCGCCATTACACTCAATGTAATTTTGATTATACGCGATTTTCGCTTTACGCGCTAACTGCGGAACGTAACCCCAGCGTAAGATGAGACAGACCTGTACCCCTATTAGGCCCCCACCTCTCCAAACTAAATGGTCCTAATCTTTTTCAATGAAGCCCTTCCAGACTCTAATCTTTTTCCTTTATGTCCTTCAGATAGGGTGACTAAACCTGAACACAGCATTCCAGATGAGGATGTACCTTTGATTTATAGCAAGGTATTATACTATGTTCAGTATTATTTTCTTTTCCATCCTTTATGCACCCTGACATTTTGTTTACTTTTTAACCACACTGAGCAGGGATCTGAATTCAGCCTGAAAGAGGCCTAAGTATTTTCCGGCATAAAAATAGTTACTTCAGGACCCATCATTTTGCATGAGTAGTTCAATTTGATCCTTCCAATATGCGTCACCTTGTACTTGTCCATGCTGAAATTAAACTGCCAGTTGCCTGCCTTTAGTGAGTCTTTCTCACAATTTTCCCCACTCTTGTCTGATCTAAACAATGTAATTAAACCCTGAATAAGAGGGTTAATGATACCGAGTCCTGTGGGAATGCACATCTCAGAGCCTTTTTATGAGGAAGAGCACATACCAACACAACCCTCTGGACCCACCGCAAAATCATGGCAACATCTATGAAGGTGGCTTGGAAGACCTGGTATTATCAGGAAGGAGAGTTGACCTCCATCCATTGCTGAGGAGATCATTGTCCAGCTCTGTCTCTGCGCCACAAACAAGACTCAAGACTGAGTGACACGGGTCCAAAAATTGGAGAACATTAATTGCTATTAGAGTTCTTAGATTCATAGTTTTTAAGGCCAGAAGGGATCATTAGCATCATCTAGTCTAATCTGCATAACACAGGCCAAAGATTATCACCTAGCAATCTCTGTATCAAAACTATTGAGCTACAGCATATCATTTAGAAAGATATCCTATCTTGACTTAAAAACTGCAAGATATATAGAATCCATCACATCTAGAGGTAAGTTGTTCCAATGAGAGGGCTCCAAGCCTAGTGAGGGGTGTGTTTTGGTTGCTCCCGTGATGAGAAAAGGCAAAAGGACATGACAGTCTGGATCACGCAAGATTTCCAGCCCCCACAGGACTTCCAGAGTACACTTGAGGTCTCATGGGGTTTGGACCATGATTTGGAGCCATGATAAGAGTCATGTGCTCAAAGCCACTTCCCATTTGCTGGTTTGCAACAGTCAACCCACCGTCCCCCAGTTATCTAGGTCGCTGTGAACTGTGTTAGTCTGGGCTGGGAAGGCATTTTTCCCCATACCACCAGATTGGTCAAGGCTGGTTGGATTTTTTCACCTTCCTTGCAGTGAAATCTAGGGGTTGGGTATTTGGCAACCAGAGGGCTGGAATTTTCCCCCTCTTGGGGGCGCCCAGAGACCCTCCTAGTGTGATGGTTGGCTCCCCCTTGCAGTGGGAACCCCCAAGAATTGGCAAAGGATCAATGGGGTGTGAGTGACTGCACTGTCTGTCCCCTGATGGGAACCTTGTAATTTGCCGTATAAAGTTGCAGTCTTGTTAATACGCATACCACATGCCATTGCCTTTTTCCATGCAGTGAGCGCACAAAGTAGTTACCCTCACTGCTAAAAATGTGCGCCTTATATCTAGTCTGCATTTGCATAGCTCAGTGGCTCTCAACCTATTCACCATTATGGGCGGCATCCAATAATACCGGTATGGCCCTGAGGATGTCACATGGACTGCAGCTCTGTGCTGATTGGGCCGCTAGTTTGAGTGTCCAACCAGTGGTTCTGCACTAAAAGAAAAAGACAAAATGTGATTCAATTATTAGAAGCTCAATTCACACTAGAAATAATAGGCAAAGTTTTAACAGTGAGGGTTAAACCTTTGGAACCTCTTAGCTAGGGACATGATAGTTTGGTACCATCTTCTCAATTAGAGATTGGATGATAACTTGTGAAGACCTGAGTGACAAGTGCTAGGTAGGCAGAAGATGACCATATCACTCAGCTAGGTCTGTCCCCAGATAAGTATGCCTACTAGCTTGATAAGAGAGCTAAGTAGAGTTGTTTAGATTTACTTGGCTGGATCCTTCATTGTTAGTAATCTGCATAAATCCAATGAATTCAATGAAGCTATGCCAATTTAAACACCAGCTCAGGATCTGTCCCACTCTACATTCTTGAATCCAGCCAGTTCATGTTTTCCACAAATACCTGGCTGGCATATTTTTTTTTTCAGCCAGATTCCCTGCACATACCTCCTCTTGGAATCCAACAAACACCATATTCTCACTCACTTATTGTGCATGACATAACATCTCAGTGTTAACCCCATAAATAAAAGAAGCACACATGTTTTCACAACAGAGACCCATTAGCAAGTCAAAGCAACCGCTTGGAATGGTGGAGGCATGAACCTAAAGAATCTGTGGTATTTGTGAGAAATGCAGATAGCAGAGTCTTTGAGTTACTTCCAAATACTTCAGCAAGTATTCTCCTAATTCATATGGCCTGCTCGGCCAATTGCAGGGCTTGATACCTTCTGTACCAGTAGATGTATGTGTATGGAGCAATGGGGCGTTCAGGGAAAGGAGGGCTAGAAAGGTCTAGGGGCTTCTTATGCCTTAAAGTAAAAAAGCAGTAATTCATTCTTGTAAAGCATCTTTCCTCCAAGGATCTCTGAACACTTTACACACCTTGTGAGGCAGCTAGTGTTATTGTAGCAAAAGAGAGGTTAAGTGACTTGCTTCAGGTCACACCCCAAGTCAATGGGGGAGGCAGGAATAAAACCCAGAACTCCTGACTCTCAAGCCCCACTTCTACTCTTTATGCAACACTCCTCTCCCAGAGCTGGCAATAGAACCCAGGAGTCCTGACTCCAAGCACCCAGCTATAATTACTAGACCACACTCCCTCCCAGAGCCAGGAATAGAACCCAAGATTCTTCATTCCCAGGCCCATCCTCTAAACCAATAGACCTGTTCCTTTTTAAGAAAGCTTTATAAAAGAGCCATCCATTTGTTTGTAACTGTTAAAAGATCTAAGACTCCGGTTTTTTAAAGACAATACGGTGAACTGCAGGCCCAGTCTCTTTCACCCATTTCTTCTGCTTTAATTTGTTTTGGAAGGGATACCCGGGAGAGGAGGAACTCAGGCCTTCCAATGAGAGCTTGCTGAAATTGCCTGCCTAAACCAATGTATGTGTTGAACCACAGACTAGTCACCATGAAATCATAATCCTTGCTGGGCATTTGACTAGGGCATTTCAACCCAGCTCTCCCTCTTTGAAGAAAATGATCATTCCCACCCTGTTGGCATCTCCTGATCCTACTTTCTTTTTCCTTCTCTCACTCTCCCTTTGTCTTTTGCCTTCTCTCCCCAACACTCCCTCTCCCTCAGCAGCCAGCCCCACTTGTCAGCTCATCCCGAGTCCGGCAACCCCCAAGCTTCGAGAGCTGGGCTCCATCTTGGTTATTAGTGGCAAATGCTGTCACCTGCTGTGCAGCACCCCCCGGCCACTGCTCCAGCCCCTGCCCTTCTCGCCTCGCCGGGAGAGGGATGGCACCTGCAGCCAGGGGCCGGCAGCGAATGTACAGAAATGCCACATGCAGGCACGTGGTGGGCTCTTGCAACGTCAGCGCTTTCCTAAACTCAGTCACAGTTTCTCGGCTTGACACAAGCGTGTGGTCAGTGCTGGGGCGGGGTTCGGGATGTGACGCATTAGCCGTTGCAGGGCTAGCTGGGAGCAGAGGAGCCGTGGGCAGCAAAGGTGGGGGAGAGAGAACGGGCCCTTGCCAGGGATGCTAAAGAGTGAGGGGAAGCGCAGGGCTAATGTGCGGGAACGCGTTCATCCTTCCCTGTCCCTCAGCCACTCCCATCCTGCAGAGGCAACACATGGGACAGTCACATGCCCCCCCCCTTTACATTGTGCCCCCCACTCTCACCACTTATATGTCAGCTCTGGCCAAACTCTTCTCTTTTTCCCCTTTTCTTTCTTTTCTGTGACTCTCCTGGTCCCTCTCCATCCTTATCTCTCCCTTCACCACCTCCTTCTTTCTTCGAGTCCAATCCAGTGTCCACTGAGGTCATTGAAAGTGTTGGTGCCACTAGGCCTGAGTAAACCAAAGTTGTGACTTTGGGCCTATGTGACCCAAAGTACCTTTATGTAAAGTTAGCCTTACTAAACTTTTGTAACCTTTTGTGTTATGTGCTAATTACTGGCAGTGGCAAGGTTGCTTGATACTAGATGTAGCCAATATTAAATAAGATAGGCGGAAAGCAGGTGCTGTAATTAAAGTTATATGCATGAGAACGTAGCCCCCACGGTGGGAAAGTACAGATAACTGATCACAGAAAAGTTGCTAACGAGCTAAGGTGTTTTTTTTGCCAAGTATGACTTAACTGCTTCATGTGATTGCTATTGCAAAGTGTATTTGCTGCATGGGAATGAAAGGTGGGGGGAGAGGAGGAGTGTGGGGGTAATGGGAATGCTTAGCTGAAGTTCTGTATAAAGAGAGGAAAACCGCTTGTATCGGTGTGCAGGATTTGAGAATGCTTTTCTCCCTGGCACCTATTTGGGCTCAAATAAACCTGGTTTTGCTTCTCCACCCTGGTGTAATAATTAGTGCAACGCACACCGGGCAACGAACCCTGCTGTTGCTCCGCCTCGGGCTCTTTGAGCCGGCAACAAAAGGACTCCCACGGACTTCAATGACCTTTTGTCCCCAGTTCTCTCTATCTATGTTTACCGCGTCTCCCCGTTCCTTCCTCACAGTTTGGGTCTGAAATTCCAGGTGCTTCCGGGTCACACATGAACAATGCCATGAGGAGTGGAATTCCCTCCTTTTCTTTAGCTTGTCTGTAAATATTTGTCCTCCTTCCAATGTTTTTTCATCATTACTATGTATGTTACAGACGTGCCTAGAGACTCCAGCTGAGCTACTGCGCAAGGTGCTGAATACAGTAAGAAAAAGTCCCTGCTCTGGAGAGCAAGCACTCTACATACACCCGGTGGGCACAGAGTCTTGCCCAAAGTCACATGGCAGAGCTAGGAATAAAGCCCAGTTCCCTGACTCCTACACCAGTGCCCTAGCTACTACACCATGAAAACTCCCACCTCTTGCTCTTTTTTCCCATTCCTCTCTCCCCACCCCCAGCCACTGCCCTCCTCTCTTCTTTTATTTTAAGAGTTGACTCTACCGTTTCCCATCTATAAGGTGACAGACAAAAAACTTCCTTAGAAAACAGTCATAAAAGGAAGAAGAAAATGAAAAAGAAAGACCCGATGGAGAGCAGAAAATTACAGTGTCTGGGGCAGTATTTACAATAATTATAACTATTATAAAGTACAATAGGCTGTAGAAACCCATAATTCTCCTGGTGCTTTCTGATTTTTAGCTCTATCTTTAGAAAGTGCATGCCAGAGAAAGAGTCAGAAACGGAATGTCACATTCCTCACTGTGCTGTAAAAGTGTTGGGGTGGGGGGAGGGGAATGTTTGTGTCTGCAGAGACACAGGGACAGGTGGCTTGGAAATGGGAGGCGTGGCCATTGCTCCAAGTCACCGGCAAGGGTAAGTAAACAGCCTGGGTATCTCTATACAGAAGTAAGGAGTTGCATCTGATGGTGGCTTATACCCATGTGACCTTGCTCTGACAGCTCATTGGTCTGGATTTCCCTCACTGAAATCCTCCCTGGCTTGTTTTACAGTAGAAAACTAGGACTTTGACTTGTTCTTTGCGCTGCAGGTCACCTGGTAAACTGCAGCTCCAATGTCTTTGATAACTCTTTACACAGAGGGGATTTAATGTTTCTGACTTCCCCATTTATCACCTCCTGGAAGCAGGGATTATTTCTTGTTTCTTGGGTCACTCTGAAGCCATCTGTTCTAGGTTCTTGTACCACCTTCATCACCGTAGTTCCCGAGCACCTTCCAGCAGTGCACTAACCAACATTACTAATATCCATCATGGGTGACTCATTCTATCTCTCCTCCTCTCCCCTGGGGCAGAATTAGGTGTACCATGGAGGGGGTTGTTCTGGGCGATGGGTTCTCTGCATGTACACATTGCTCTGTGTTTGCGCTGGAGAAGGCAGGTTGAAGCAGTGCCCCTTGCACTTGGAGTGGAAGGTACAGAGGTTTGTGATGGCCCTGAGCTTCTGGGGGAGTTTGTTCCACTGTCTAGGACCAACCCTCAGGAGAGCTCTGTCTCCTGCACAGACGAGTTTTCCCCTTGTGGTAGAAAGTTCCCTGGGTCCTGAGGAGTGGACATGGTGACTGTGGTCCCATCCAGGAGTTTTGGGTGATCTTTCAGTTATCCTGGGCTCTGGCTTTGAACACCTTGAAGAAAGAGACTGAGACTGAACATAGTGACTTGACTCAATATTGTATGGCAGGGATCGGCAACCTTTGGCACGCCAGCATATCCCTCAGCCCGCGCCACTTCCTGCAGCCCCCATTGGCCTGGCGAACCTCGGCCAGTGGGAGCTGCGATCGGCTGAACCTGCAGATGCTGCAGGTAAACAAACTGTCCCGGCCCACCAGCGACTTTTCCTGGCAGGCCACGTGCCAAAGGTTGCTGATTCCTATTGTATGGGACGCCAGTGTAGAAAGCGGAGGACAGGTGCGATGTACTCACAGTAGTCCATGTTGCTGAGGAGCTGTACTGCAGCATTCTGTACTAGCTGACATTTCCTAAGGTTTATCTTCACGACACTCATCACTGTGGCATCTGAGCACTGTCCGTAGCGCATTACTACTCCTGGGGGCATTCTGCATCAAAAATTGAAAATTCTGTGCACAATATTTTAAAATTCTGCAAATTTTATTTGTCAAAATAATGCTATATAATCATACCAGTTTCAATTATTTTGGTAATTTATTTCAAAATACCTGTCAGCAACAATACAGACACACACAAAAATTCCCCCAAAAGTAGAGAGTTAAAGAAACCCCTATGATAACCCAGTTCCTGTTTCTCTGCCCCCTTCCCTCCCCCCCAAACCCAGACAAGGGGCCAAACACCCACAACCCCCGCCCCCCGAGCTCTGCTGCAGGGCCTCCCCTCGCCCAGATACCCTCCCTTCCCTGTCAGAGCCCAGCCGTGCCCCCCCCCCCGCCCAGACACCCACCCCCTCTCTCCCAGGGCCCAGGGATCCAGAGGGAGAAACAGACTGATGTTCCATCCCAGGCTGGCAAGGAGTTTCCTGCACGCTGCCCTCTCCTTCCCTCAGCGTGTGCTGGGAACTGCAGCTGTCAGGAACCCTCTAGCTCCCTCTCCCTACCCCCAGGCAGTGTCTTCCATGTGCAAGCTGGGCTCTGCTGGGCCCAGCATCCCCTAGTGACAGCCAGCAGCACTGCAGCCCATTTCTGTGGCGGGGGAGGAAATTCTGCATGCACATTAATTTCTGCAAAATTCTGCATTGCGCAGTGGCGCAAAATTCCCCTAAGAGTATGCATTACTTAGCAACGTGAATACCAGCTGACATGTGGGGGTCACTAAAGGCTGCTACAATGCTACTTCCTAGTCAACAGCAAGAATGGTACTTGAGATCCACTGAAAGACGCTGAGCCTCCCTTGAGGAAAGGAGAGTTATCATCTTCTCTGTCTGTATAAATCCCTTTGAGGTAGGGACTATCTCTTACCATGTGTTTGCACAGCATCTAGCACAGTGAGGCCCTGCTCTCAGCTGGAGCCTCTAGGTGCTACTGGAATACAAAATAATCACTTGGAATAACTGCCAGTACTAAACAATAATACATCATCCTCACTTCCTGCAGTGCTGCCTTGGGGAAATGGGACTTCTGGTGATAACATAGCAATATCTAAATAATTGATGTGCTAGAACTATGATGTCATTCCTAAAAGAGCCTGTTCCTAACGTTGGCTTTCCCAGGAAAGATATCAGAACATAGTGAGTAACTGGGACCTCGACTGAGTACCCAGATGTACGTGCTGGGATATGGTGTGATGAGAAGCCCAGGCAGACCTAGGTTCTTTCTTATGCTATGCAGTTGGAAGCAGACCTCAGTACATATTAACATAGCTGTTACTCCACTGATGGCCTCTGGGAACTTTATAAACAGCAAGAGCAAAGTTCGATTAGAAGTTCATAAAAGAAATGAACCCTCTCCCTATAAATATATGATTGGGTGGTTTTATTTGAAATGTATGTGGAAAATAGGAAAACACATCCAGGCATGACACACATACCCATGCAGTTAATGTAGCTCTATGGTTATCAATTATGGACCAACTCCTCAGCTGGTTAACAGGGCTATGCCAATGTACACCCGCTGCAGATCTGGCCCAATATGTAGGAAACTGACTGGGTACAACAGCTGGGAAGGCCGATGAACTCTATTTTTTGGTCAATGTACTAGTGCAGTGGTTCTCAACCAGCAGAGGGGGTACGCAGAGGTCTTGCAGGGGGTACATCGCAGAGGTCTTCCAGGGAGTACATCGACTCATCTAGATATTTGCCTAGTTTTACAACAGGCTATACAAAAAGCGCTAGTGAAGTCATTGCAAACTAAAATTTCATACCGACAATGACTTGTTAATATCGCTCTATATACTATACACTGAAATGTAAGTACAATATTTATATTCCAATTGATTTATTTTATAACGATATGGTAACAATGAGAAGGTAAGATATTTTTCAGTACTAGTGTGCTGGGACACTTTTGTATTTTGATGTCTGATTTTGTAAGCAAGTAGTTTTTAAGTGAGGTGACAAATCAGACCCCGGCAAGGGGTCCAGTAGTCTGGAAAGGTTGAGAGCCACTGTACTAGTGTAAATATACCCTTCACTCAACAATTAAGTGTCAGTGTGCATGTGAGTGTGAGCATTTCTGTACATGATGTGCGTAAGTATGGACTTCTGTGCATGGCTAGCCCCATGTGTGTGATGTGTTTGTATTGAGCAAGGGAAGCATGGGACCCACAAGCTGCACACAGAGTAGACAGTAATAGCCACAAGTGAACAATGTTTGCAGTATTAATGGTCACCTGAAAAGTCTCTTCCTAATGTGAAATACAGCCTGGGCACAGAATCATAATCTTCCGGGTGAAAAAAGCCATGTGACTATCCTTCACCCAATCACATTCTGCCAGAATCATTACAACAGTGTCGCTTGTGAGTTCTTTCCATGGCTCTCTAGTGAACTGGCCATGACACCAGAGTGTTATATAATGAAGGGGATGGCAGTGTTATGTACTGAGTGCCATCAGGGCACTTAGTGCTGCCCAAAACAAAATGGAATAACCTGCCTTGGAAGCTTGTAATCTAAACCCAATGGACCACGTGTAACTTGTACATAACCATCAGGGTGGCTCGCTACTGAAAACACTTAGGGGCACGTTAGGGGTTCTCCCTTTTTGTACCTTAGTATTGTCAATGCCAAAAAGCATGAGATTGTTTTAAAGACTATATTGTGGGTTTTGCTCTGTCTTTTGATTTTTAAGCTCCCCCTGCCCACCCCCAACGTGTGTGAGAGAGACAGTTCATGTTGTCACTCTCCCAAAGATACACACTATGGTAGGTAGATCATGCCAAACCAACCTGATCTCCTTCTTTGAGAAGGTAACAGATTTTTTAGACAAAGGAAATGCAGTGGGTCTAATTTACCTCGATTTCAGTAAGGCATTTGATACGGTTCCACATGGGGAATTATTAGCTAAATTGGAAAAGATGAGGATCAATATGAAAATTGAAAGGTGGATAAGGAACTAGTTAAAGGGGAGACTACAACGGGTCATACTGAAAGGTGAATTGTCAGGCTGGAGGGAGGTTACTAGTGGAGTTCCTCAGGGATCGGTTTTGGGACCAATCTTATTTACTCTTTTCCTTACTGACCTTGGCACAAAAAGTGGGAATGTGCTAATAAAGTTTGCAGATGACACAAAGCTGGGAGGTATTGCCAATACAGAGAGGGACCGGAATATCCTACAGGAAGATCTGGATGACCTTGTAAACTGGAGTAATAGTAATAGGATGAAATTTAATAGTGAAAAGTGCAAGGTCATGCATTTAGGGATTAATAACAAGAACTATTGTTATAAGCTGGGGGGGCATCAGTTGGAAGTAACAGAGGAGGAGAAGGACCTCAGAGTATTGGTTGATCACAGGATGACTATGAGCCACCAATGCAATATGGCCGTGAAAAAAGCTAATGCAGTCTTGGGATGCATCAGGCGAGGTATTTCCAGTAGAGATAAGGAGGTGTTAGTACCGTTATACAAGGCACTGATGAGACCTCATCTGGAATACTGTGTGCAGTTCTGCTCTCCCATGTTTAAGAAGGATGAATTCAAACTGGAAGAGGTACAGAGAAGGGCTACTAGGATGATCCGAGGAATGGAAAACCTGTCATATGAATGGAGACTCAAAGAGCCTGGCTTGTTTAGCCTAACCAAAAGAAGGCTGAGGGGAGATATGATTGCTCTCTATAAATATATCAGAGGGATAAATACCAGGGAGGGAGAGGAATTATTTAAGCTCAGTACCAATGTGGACACAAGAACAAATGGATATAAACTGGCCATCAGGAAGTTTAGACTTGAAATTATACGAAGGTGTCTAACCATCAGAGGAGTGAAGTTCTGGAACAGCCTTCCAAGGGGAGTAGTGGGGGCAAAAGACATATCTGGCTTCAAGACTAAGCTTGATAAGTTTATGGAGGGGATGGTGTAATGGGATAGCCTAATTTTGGCAATTAATTCGTCTTTGACTACTAGCGGTAAATATGCCCGATGGTCTGTGATGGGATGTTAGATGGGGTGAGATCTGAGTTACTACAGAGAATTCTTTCCTGGGTGTCTGGCTGGTGAGTCTTGCCCACATGCCCAGGGTTTAGCTGATCACCATATTTGGGGTCAGGAAGGAATTTTCCTCCAGGGCAGATTGGCAGAAGCCCTGGGGGGTTTTCGCCTTCCTCTGCAGCGTGGGGCACGGGTCACCTGCTGGAGGATTCTCTGCACCTTGAAGTCTTTAAACCATGATTTGAGGTCTTCAATGGCTCGGACACAGGTTTGATACAGGAGTGGGTGGGTGAGATTCCGTGGCCTGCATTGTGCAGGAGGTCAGACTAGATGATCATAATGGCCCCTTCTGACCTTAAAGTCTATGATTCTGTGATTTGGGCCCTGGCTGCAGGCTGCCTGATGGTGCAGGGCTTCCAGCTTCTCCCCAAACCCCACCGTCCCTCGGCCCAACAGTTTATATCCTAAGTCCCACCTCTGCTCCTCCTGCAGCTCCAGGGCTCTTCACCCCCCTCTGCCAGGCCTGGGGGGCAGCTGCAGCGGGGTCCTCTCTCCCCATTCTCATGCCTGGGGCAAGGGACAGCTCTGGGGGCTCTTCACTCTCCTCTCCTCCTTCCCAGGCCTGGTGTTGCTGGGATGGAGCGGGGAGGGGGAAGGATCAGACTGACCCATTATTATTCACAGGAGGGGAGTGGGGAGAGGAGCTTTTTCTTCTTCCAGGGGAAGAGCTCTGCCTGATTCTTGCAACAGCTCTGATTGGCTGCTCTTCCCCAGAGCTGGGAAAGTGGGAAAGGCAGCCAATCACAGAGGGCTTTCCCCAGGTAGGGCTAAAATTCCCAGGAGGGCTGGAGCTTCTCACATCATTGCAAGACTGGCTCCAACCCCCAAGCAAAATTAGGCAGGATGGAATGAGTTGGAAGCAGGTTGTTGGGCACCTCCAATTCAACCGTGGGCCAGGGCCAATGAGACACAGGGGCCAGGAGGACATGTTTAATTTTCCTGAGATTTTTAGCTAGATCAGAAAGTTCAGCTATATAGAGAAACCAAGTGAAATTGGCATCTGCTCATTTCAGCTGAGCTGCTTAATCACCTGGTGTACCCTCATCCCATAAGGGACAAAAGCAAAATATCATGTTCCTTGCCGCTGCTGACATGTTCCAGCAAACAAGGCTTGACTGCAAAATGCAAGGTGAACAGCAATTTAATAAATAGCTAAACCGGGCAAAAAGAGTTCACTACGTGCTACTGCAGCCAGCTTACAAATACGTACATGTCTGGCTGCTTCACATATGTGAGTCAAACTTGAACCAAGGCTGATTGAAGTGCTTTCAGGGTTTGGGCTGAGCAGTTCATGAAGCTCTGGCATGCCTGTGTATGTGGCAGCTTACTGGAGTATGGCATGTCATTGATGTGACTTGTTTTCACATGCGTGCTGAATGCAAGCACATGTGAGAGTCTGAACACATGGGCATACCTATGACAGAGAGAGATGGAAGGACACAACATGCACCAAGGGAAATAGAATCAGAGGACTAGATCACAAAGATCCTCCTGACAAAGGAAGGACATTTTGTGGGGGACATTTTCTTCCTTTCATTACCTTCTTTATTCCAATTGGCTTAACTGTGTAATAGACTCATAGACTTTAAGGTCAGAAGGGACCATTATGATCATCTAGTCTGACCTCCTGCACAACGCAGGCCACAGAATCTCACCCATCCACTTCTATAACAAACCCCTAACCTATGTCTGAGTTATTCAAGTCCTCAAATTGTGGTTTGAAGACCTCAAGCTGCAAAGAATCCTCCAACAATTGACCCGTGCTCCATGCTGCAGAGGAAGGCGAAAAACCTCCAGGGCCTCTGATGTCTATGGAGTTGTGTCTTCCCAGCTCAGAGGAAGAGGTTCATTTTGCACACTGAATTCCTACTCTGCCCATACTTTGGGACTCAAGAGAAGCAAACCTGGCAGCTTCCAGTTAATTGCCAGTATCTGGAGCAAATGCCCAGTTTGCTAAGCTGGGTGAAACAATGAATGAACACTTACTCAGTCTTTTCCCTCTGTCTCAAAGGTCAGTGCCGTGTTCTTTTGCTGCTTCCCCTTCCTCCCAGGACCTTGGATCCCTGTTTAAAGAACTTGAAATGACAATAACATGTAAACTGTTTGGCCAGGGTGTATAAGTAGAGGTCTTTGTGTATCATAAATACATGATAATGGGGCAAAGGAGAGGAACAGAACAGTAGTACTCTGTATTGGTAGAGTCTTTTTCTATGGGCTCTCATTCTCACCTACTCATCTATGTGAAAAAGTCTGATGATATAGGGCTGGGTCCTCAGCTGGTATAAATCAGTGCAGCTCCATTGAAATCCATGGGCGACATCCCCAGCTACTATAATCAAGGCAGCTCTGCTGAGGTCAATGGAATGACACTGATTTAGGAGGATGTGGCCTATATGCTGAAGAGAAATGAGAGGAGAACATATTCAACTCCATTGTTTTTATTAAGAAAAAAAAACTTATCCCGGGAATAAAGTGGGGGCTGTCAGGGCTGTGTTACTGCACAAGCCCAGACCTGGCATCCATTAGTGCAGTGTGGGGCCTGCTCTAATTTATGCCACTGGCAGCAGCCCCTACAGGACCTTATGCTAGGAGAGGATCAGCAGAGCCAGCAGAGATCCTCATGAACCTACCCCTCCATACCGCTCCTTCTCCCAACACACCCCCTTCGGTGGGGGTGCTCTTGCTGCAGGAGTCCGCTTGGCCACTGTTACATCAGTGGGAGTTCCCCTCTGCCAGGGCCGAGCAGCACAAAGGAGCTGGATTATAACAGAGGGCCTGGCCCTTGGTCCCTGTCTATCTAGGCACATCTATAGCCCCAATCACCATAGTATCTGAGCAATTAGTACAAGTTTTGACAACACAATGGTCTGTTTTGGTTTTCTGGGAGGTGGAAACTTCATACATTCGGCTTGCATCCGAAGAAGTGGGTATTCACCCACGAAAGCTCATGCTGCAAAACGTCTGTTAGTCTATAAGGTGCCACAGGACTCTTTGCTGCTTCTACAGAACCAGACTAACACGGCTACCCCTCTGATACTTCATACACAGTAACACTACATTTTGTATCAGTTAAAGTTGCTGCACACATCACATATTTAACACAAATCTCAAAAGCAAGGATTATACTCTCAACTCCTCTATCCAGAGACACATTCTTTTGCACTTGCACAGCTATTTATAGACTACAGACAATGAACCATAACCTTAACTCTGCCCTAGTAGGAATGCCAGCCCTCCAGCACATCCTTCCCCAAACTCCCCCTACCATTACCATCACAAATGGACCAGGCTTCCCCTTCTACTGTTCCTTCTGCACAGTTCTAGGAAATTGCGCTCCCGTTTTGGGAGTGGGGTGCTGGAAGGCTGGCTCAGTGGCAAGCCATCACTGGAATATGACGTAAGTGTGCTGAGGAGGCAGTGTGGGCCAGTGGCTAGGGTCCCAAACCAGCACTCTGACCACCTGGGGTCTATTTTCAGCTCTGCTGCTGACTGCTCTGTGACACTGGACAGTGACTTCACCCCTCCTTTCTGGTTTCCTTCCTATCCTTTGTCTGTTTGGTTTATTTAGACTGTAAGCTTTGCAGGGCAGGGACTGTCTTTCACTATACATTTGCACAGTGCCTAGTACAGTGGGATCCCGGTCTTGACTGGGTCTGCTAGCCAAGACTGCGAAACGAGTAATGAATATTCAATCAGTAGAGGCCCGACAGGGAAAAGATGGCCTCAGTGAGAGCAGACAGTTCTGTGATGCTCTTTTGTCTTGTCATGGAGCAAAAGTGAAAAAACGTTCACATTCTGGTTTAAAAGCCTAGTCTCACCTCTGAAGGGTTTCCAGCTTAGGGGATTTTCAATATTTAGCACCATGAAAGCAGGACATCAAAGCTTTGCTTTCTCAGGAGCTACAGGATGCAGCCACAAATGCTACCATGAAATAAGCAGCTCTGCGCTGAGTTCTGTGGACTTGCCTGAGAACACAGAGCTGAGATCCTTTGTCAAGCTTTTGGGACTATAACACAAATGCCTTGTAATTTCCCAGAAGATCAGTGAAAGGCTCCTGGCTCCAAGCCTATCATTCAGGTAGTGGCACAGGAGAAACAGACAGAGAGTGACCCTGACATGGTTCTAAACAGGGGTGAGGGCCACTTGCCTGCGTCACTATGGAGATAACATCAGTCTGTTGGAGATGGCCTTACAGCAGCCTAATCATTCCTGCAGACAGAGGTGAAGCTGGACCCCGGGAGTAGCTCCCCTTTTCAGCTAATCTCTGGGCAGCTGAAGGATCAATATGGGCGGGGACACTGTTTCACTGGTTTCAGCTCAACTAAGCCAGCCAGTCTCACAGCCTCACAGGCTTCTGAAGATGCCACAGGTGCTCAGATACCACAGTGACAGGCATAGTGTATGTACTAGGGGCTCTAATGGATGGGGTGGTCTTTGGTTTTCCATATCTGCACTATGTGGAAGAGTCACTGCTCAGTCTCTTGCTCCCTTTGGTGGGGAGGGGAGGAAGTGGGCTGGCAGTGCTGCAGAGGCGGCCTATGCTCAGCTTCTCAGGGGAAAGGGAGCACCTACTCCTGTCCAGCTTTAGAGAGAGGCTGAGTTCTGCAGGGTGTCCATGGCCAAAACATGGATCCCAGAGATAAGGGGCCTTGCTGGTGTCAAGGGTACAAAAGAGGGGACCCCGAGGGCTCCCGAATCACACAGAGGACCGTCTCCAGGCCTTTGCTACCCTCATAATCCTTTAATGGTTTCTGCACCTTTCTGTGTGTGGCTCTGAAGCCATCACACCCAGAACATGTTGAGGCTGATGCCATCACAGAACATGCCTACCTGAAATGCAACCCCAGCAAGGTGCAGCACAGAGCTCTGCCGAATTCTGCAGAACTCCAAAATCAAGGTGTGTGGACCTACCAGACCCAGCCTTTCCCTGGTAAAATGCACACACCCAGGAAGTTTCCAGCATAACTCATTGTCCTTAAATATTCAGAAACCCACAGTTATGTCCTCTGGGATGTAGGCCAAACAAAATAAACTAACAGAAAAAGTAGCAGGTTTTTTACTTTTGAGAGTTGGATGCTACAACCATTGGTGTCATGAGAAGTAACATCCACCATTTGCAGAGCAAACCCAGGGAAAGCAGGGTTTGTGTCAGGCTGCTGGGAGTGAAATGAGAGATGAACGGTATGCTTGGGTGCTGGATAAACGTCCTCATCCTAAAGCCTTTTGCTGCCCACTGGTGAGGGGCCATGGGCACATGCACTGGCAGAAGATGTAATGGAACCTACTCTTCCCTGAGGCAGAACCCATGCAATCTTGTGGACTTCAGTGAAGAATCTGGCCCATCGTGAAGGCTGTTGAGCAGTGAGGGCTTGTGTGTTCAGAATAGAGTCAGTGGTACCCCGAAAAGGGTGGCTGGGACAGCACTTGCACACACACACACACACACACACACACACACACACACATGCATACACACAAACACACACAAACTTGGTTCAGTTTCCAGAACCCCTTCCTCTCCCCCGTACACTCACCAAAAGAGTCTGGAAATTGTCTGAGGAAAAGCACAGCTGGAACTCAGTGCCACAAGCTATCAGTGAGGCCAAGAACCGTGTGGGATTCACAAAGGGAGCAGACGTTAAGCTGCATTGCAAGAACATCCAGCGTTACATTAGTTAGGGTGAGAAAACAAGAGGTGTAAACTCTTGTGCTTTGGGACATAAGCCAGCTACTGACTGACAGGGATTAAGCAGAAACTTCCCTTATGGGCAGGTTATTCCAGAAGTGCCTACAGCTGGGTTTCATGCACCTTCCTCAGAAGTAACTGGTACTGACTAGTTTCAGAGTGGTAACCGTGTTAGTCTGTATCAGCAAAAACAATAAGAAGAACTTGTGGCACCTTAGAGACTAACAAATGTATTTGGGCATAAGCTTTTGTGGGCTAAAACCCACTTCATCTGTGGAAGTGGAAAATACAGTAGGCAGGTATATATACACAGCACATGAAAAGACGGAAGTTGTCTTACCAAGTGGGGGGGTCAGTGCTAATGAGACAATTAAATTAAAGTGGAAGAGGGCTGTTCTCAACAGTCGAATACCAAGGGAGGAAAAATCACTTTTGTAGTGGTAATGAGGCCAATGTAATCAGGGTGGCCCATTTCAAACAGTTGACAAGAAGATGTGAGTAACAGTAGGGGGAAATTATTATGGGGAAATTAGTTTTTGTAGTGACCCATCCACTCCCAGTCTTTATTCAGGCCTAATTTGATGGTGTCCAGTTTGCAAATTGATTACAGTTCTATCGTTTCCTGCTGGAGTCTGTTTCTGAAGTTTTTTTGTTGAAGAATTGCCACTTTTAAGTCTGTTATTGAGTGTCCAGAGAGATTGATAGAGAAAGGACATTGAACAGGATGGTCCGCTGGGCCGATCCAGCCTGGGAATTTCTGTGGAGCAATGGAAGGAGTGGGAAGAGGCTGGGAAGGGGGAGATATGGAGAAGAGCTGAGGAATCTCTAACTTTTGTACTGGTGTCCCCTTTCACATAGCAAGCCTCTGAGTGCGACCCCCCCTTATAAATGAAAAATACTTTTTAATATATTTAACACCATTATAAATGCTGGAGGCAAAGCAGGGCTTGGAGTGGAGGCTGATAGTTCGTGGCCTCCCATGTAATAACCTTGTGATCCTCTGAGGGGTCCCGACCCCCAGTTTGAGAACCCCTGATAGCGTGTGCTCTCCTTCTTTCTCTCACTCTTGTTTTTGCCAAGCATGTAAAGTTTTGAAAAAAGAATTGCCTAGATTAGATAGATAGATAGATATTTTTTAATTGTCTGTCCAAATGAATTCCCAGGTCAGCTGCCCCATGATGTCCCATCCAGGGATGGCTGATCCTCCCCAAACTAAACAAACGCTTGCAACAGCAACAATAAGCAACAGAATATTAAACATTAAATCAAAGCATGTCTGGTTCCTCCCCCATGGGATAGAAAAGAAATACTGTGGGAAATCTAATCTGAACCAGGTAAAGAAACTGTGCCTACAAGATATTTTTGAGAGAGAATTCCTCTCCAAGAGACTTTGTGTGGAAACCATGACTAAAGGGTGATCCACAACATGTCTGGCGCACCCAGGTGTGTAAATAAATAGACCCAACCACGCCTCCATGTCGAATGGCTGAGAACAGTGCACATCCAACTGCAGGAGCCAAAGGAAAGAAAGAGAGAGGGTTCCTCTGAGCAGCTAGCTTTGCAGTACAGGCAGCTCCATAGAGCTGGAGAGAGGCCATCTAAGTCAGATTCACTGGTTGTGAGGGGCATGGGCAGGGCTGTGTGTGGGGAGCTGAGGACTAGAATAGCAGGGAGTTGGGGATGGGGTGTTTCCTATCACTGTTACCTTCAGGAACCATGTCTGCATAAATGTGCAGCACCCAGAACAATGGGGCCTTCACCCTGATTGCCAATAATATAGACATATAACTGAAAAGAAATCCCTCTAGAGCGGCACAGCTCCCCATCCAGGCATCTCCCCCTGCTTCCATCCTACAGTGGAATAGCAGTTAACATCTGCAAACACAGTTTACTCCATCCTTCAAGTGGCTCTGGGAAAGGGGAGACAATCTGAAATCAAGGAGAGATTAAGGTGCTCAAGCGTCTTCCCTTCTGCTCTGCCAGGCACCTGAGTAGGTGTGCCACCACTCATGACTATTGAGTCATGCTGGCCAGGGCTTCGTCTTATAAAATCTCGAACTGCCTTTGTGGGTGGCTGTTGATCTGCCCTCTGGTAATTCAGCATCAGGTGACTGGGGTAGCACAAGTGCCAGCAGCAATATCTGACCCATTTACCAGAACAGGACCTAATCAATGGGTTTTGCTGCCCTTTTGTCATCTTATCACCTACTTGCTTTTCCTCCCTCTATAAATCTCTATCCAACAGCTGTGTCCATTGCAATGAAGGGTACAAGCGACTGAATTCACCGGCTCAGCCTGGGAATGTAGAGCACTAGTACTTAGAGTCACACTGCATGCTGCTGAGATCATCAGGTTCCCCACCCCAGCACTCCAGTGCCAGGAGCCACACTCCCAGCCCCGGAGCACAGGAGCCACCCACGAGCATCGTGACTGATATTGTTCCAGAGCCAAATTCAGAGGTATATGTTGGTTAGACTCCTCCACACTAACTTACATTCCTACCTCCTCAGGTAGCTTTCCTTTTACTCCCTCACCAGACCCTCTCAGGGCTCGTCTACACTGAAAATGCTGCGGCTGCACCACTGCAGCGCTTCAGTGAAGATGCTACCTATGCTGCCGGGAGGACTTCTCCCATCAGTGTAGGTACCCACTTCCCAGAGAGGCAGTAGCTATGGTGGCAGGAGAAGCTGTCCCGTAGACATAACACTGTCCACACCAGGGGGTTGATCAGTATAACCGTGTTGCTTAGGAGTATGGATTTTCCACACCTCTGAGCAATGTAGTGATACCGAGATAAGTTGCTAGTGTAGACCAAGCCTCAGACCCACTTACACTGGAGTCTCTAAAATGGTGTAGCTTGCACCTCAAGGACCTGGAAGAAAATGTAGGTTACAGAAGGGCCTGGCCTACTTCAGATTACACTTTCTTGCAGCCTCCTGTAACCCACTAACCCCACTTTTTATCCTTTGACTACAGGGGTGTTAATGGGCCACTTCTCCTTGAATGGTCCCTTAGATTATGCTTAACTATCTGTTCCACCTTGCATTTAGCTGTGGCACTAGGAGTTCCTATCTCAGACCTGGAGAAGAGCTCTGCATAGTTGGAAAGCTTGTCTCTCTCCCCAACAGAAGTTGGTCCACTAAAAGCTACCACCTCACCTACCTTATCGCTCTGATGTTACAGCCTCCTGTTCATTATTTTTCTTACTTCAGCCTTCTTTTCTGACCCCTCAGTGTGTGAGACACACACTTTACACCTGGTTAGTCTCCGAGGGCCAAATGCAGAGGTGATGGGTAAGTTGCGGAGGTGTAGGTTCTACATTGGTAAATTATGCATAAGTGAATGAATCTAAGCTGGTGTAACATACTCTAACAGGGGTGGAAGTAGAGCAGGGTGAAATTTTTTGGCCACAACTTTTCTCAGCAAAAAATGTAGAATTAGCAATACCAAAATGTTTCTTGAATTTGTTGTATACAGTGTTATAGGCATGTTGCTCCCAGGAGGGCAGAGCGACAGGGTGTGTGAGATAATATCTTTTATTGGAGCAACTTCTATGGTCAAAGAAGAGCTCTGTGCGGCTCGAAAGCTTGTCTCCCTCCCCAACAGAAGTTGGTCCAATAAAAGGTATTACCTTGCCCACCTTATCTCTCAAAATTGTGTCTGTCTCACCCAACTGTTCCTGTTGAAAACAAAAACATTCCAAAAAAGTTAAAACCTTTCATTTCAACATTTTCTAAAGGGTCTAATTTTTCATTTTGAAGTGACTTTTTGGTTTGAAATTTCCTTATGTTTTATCTTTTAAAAATGCCAAAATATTTTTTGAAAGCTTCAAATCTGAATGGAACATTTTGTTCAACCTGAAACAAACATTTTTTTTAACTTTTCAATTCACCAAATGTTTAAAAATATTCATTTTCAGTTTGACCCCAAACAAAGTTTTTCTCCTCAATTTTTCAGAATTGCCAGCAAACTGATAAAAAGCATTATTTGCATAGCTGTAGTTCAGGTTCCAGTACCCTGCATAAGAATACGTCTCCTCTGTCAATTCAGACTAATGTCAGCTGCCAACACCCCCCTATGTAGACATGCAGAGTTATGTTGTTGACTCTTGCTAGCTGGTGGATTCTCTTAGCTCAAATGCAGGATGTAAGAGTGTTTGGAGGATCTCTGTGAGGCACATGGAATTGGGGGAAAGTGTCCTGCATGAGTAAGTCTAACCTCCAACTTATGTGGTTATGGAAGTTAACAATAAAGGAAACCCTAGATAAGCTTTGACCACATCTAATGTGTAATTACTCTGGGCAGAGCAAGATGGGAACTCCACTTGGTACCACAAGCACACTGTGGGGGCTGGAGGAAGGTTACCTCAATTTAGACTCACTGCTGAATCTGGCCTTCAGTCTCTGAGTGGACCCACACAGCAGGGCACGGGTGTTTCAGCTTTATAAATACCAAGGGTGGCAGATAGCATTTTATTAATAGCACGAGAGGTGTTTCTTGCTAAGCAATAGTCAGAAGCATGGAGATTACTGCTGTTACATGCCAAGGTCTGAGTTCCGAGTCATTTTGTAACTAGCTCATTCTTTCATTGCTATTGTTTCATTCTCCAAATGAGGGTCCCCCATCTTTAGAACAAGATGCAAAGTCAGGAGACGAGCAGATGGTAGGTTCTGACCCAATGGGAGGAGCTCCCTGCTGCCAGGTGATTGGTTTACAAACAGTGGTTCACGTGAGCAATGAACACATTTTAATAGACAGGGAGGTGCCACTGACTTTGGAACGGTGACCTGTGTAATATA
Source organism: Mauremys mutica (assembly GCF_020497125.1). Classification (NCBI taxonomy): domain Eukaryota; kingdom Metazoa; phylum Chordata; order Testudines; family Geoemydidae; genus Mauremys; species Mauremys mutica. Next base: position 147,520,473 of record NC_059074.1, on the reverse strand, counting down.
CAGTAGCTCTGTGATAAGAGGGTGCAACACCCTCAGGCATCCAAAGGTGAGTATCTCCTTTCTTGTAACTGCCCAAGATTGTAGACCGCACCAAGATAGGAGGCTGAGGGATCTTAGCCATCATTATTGAAGGATCACCCCCTTCCCATGAGGAGTTGTGGGCCTTCCTGTAGTTGCTTCTGGTCACAATGTTTCTCCTGAGACCAGCAATACTGCTGCTATTCCAACCCTGCAATTGCTTCTCAGCCCTGACCTGCAGCCACCTGCTCTTCCAGCCCTGGGCTCCCCACACACAGCTCTGCCAGTGCCCCTTACCTCTGACCTGCAGCTGCTATTTCAGCCCTAGGCTCTCCACACTGCTCTGTTGATGCCCCTCACTCCTGAATCCAGTTCTCCAAAAATGAAAGGCTAACCCTGAAACTCATTGCATCGTTGAACCTGTGCTTTTAACCCCAAAGATCCCAAAAGCCACTTTGGGCTCCATCTTGCTTTACAGGAAGAAAGTAGCAATAAGATGGATATTTCATCCTGAAACCACAGAGCTTACCAGGCAGCTAAAAACAATGTAACAGATCTGCCAAGCCTTAATCAAGGGAGAAACTTCCTTTCCAAAGCAAGGTTGATGAGAGTAAAGACTCAGGAGACTATATTATGGGGGGAGGGACAGCTCAGTGGTTTGAGCATTGGCCTGCTAAACACAGGGTTGTGAGCTCAATCCTTAAGGGGGCCACTTAGCAATTGGTCCTGCTTTGAGCAGGGGGTTGGATTAGATGATCTCCTGAGGTCCCTTCCAACCCTAATAATCTATTATATTAATTCAGACAACAGTTGCACATCACATGCATGTGAGGTTATCTTACTATGCTAAGAGTTTGCCCCTCTACATCATACGTGATCTCAAAGCCTTTTTCAAACATTATTAATTACGCTTTAACAATTATTCTTTAATTTTCCCTTTAACCCAGTGGGGTAGATTAGTATCACCATCCTCATTTTACATTTAAGGAAACAGACACAGAGTGGGGACGGCCCAGATCCTCAAAGCTATCTAGGCTTCTAACTTCCATTAACAACCGCGCCAAAGTGACTTGCCCAAGATGACACAGCAAGTCAGTGGCCAAAGCTGGGAATAGAGCTGCAGAATTCCGGTGCTGTCCCCTGCTCTAGCCACCCGCTCCTACTCCTTGCCTGGGTTAGAGGAGCCCACTGAAATCTTCCCTTTGTATCCAGAGACGGGATCTTCTTGGGTTACCTCAGTGCAAGTTTTCTTGCGCTGTTTTGCCATCCCTAGCACCCTTTTCTGAGTCAGAGGTCGCTCAGCGTATGCACCAGGCCCAGAGCTTGCACTAGTATGTGTATAGTCATTCAGTGGTGTAGAACAGTGGTTCTCAACCGGGGTATGTACTCCTGGGGGCACACAGAGGTCTTCAAGGGGGTACATCAACTCATCTAGATATTTGCCTAGCTTTATAACAGGCCACATAAAAAGCACCAGCAAAGTCAGTACAAACTAAAGTTTCAATGACTTCTTTATACTGCTCTATATACTACACACTGAAATGGAAGTACAATATTTATATTCCAATTGATTTATTTTATAACAATATGGTAACAATGAGAAGGTAAGATATTTTTCAGTACTAGTGTGCTGGGACACTTTTGTATTTTGATGTCTGATTTTGTAAACAAGTAGTTTTTAAGTGAGGTGAAACTTGGGGGAACGCAAGACAAATCAGCCTCCTGAAAGGGGTCCAGTAGTCTGGAAAGGTTGAGAGCCATTGATGTAGAGTTCTATCTGCTTTGCTACCTAGTCCCAGCTCTGAGACACCCATGGACTGATTTGGTCATTAACATTCATGATGTTGTAATTTGAATGAGAAGGAAGGATGCACTTCAGTCTGTGGGTGTACATGAGCACATGTCCCAGAGTGAGCTGAGCATCACGGCACGTATATGGTGTGTGATTGCATGGACGTGGAGGCATGAAGTAATCGTACATTAAAGAACAATATCATTTGGTAGTGATCAAATATCATGACATTTCACACAGTGAGCTCACGAGGGACAATGCAATTAGTCTGGGAAATGATCTGACACTGGATCTTGTGATACAGCCTGTTACAGAGTGACTAATGATAGCTTTATAGCTGCTTCATGTCAGTGAAGGGGCACAAAACAGCCAGAGTGTACCTGTGAATTCTGCCTTGAATTATTTAGAGTAGAAAAATCTTGGTTCTGGTTTTCTTCTTACAGGCAATTAAAACTAACAATCGGTAAAAACAAAAACACTCTTTGTCCCTACTCTGCCTGAAGGAGTAATGAAATAGCTGTAATATTAATATGAGGATACACACACACATTTCCTTTTCATTAACATAACAAAAAACAGCTGCATAGATTTTTGCTGCCACACTTGCACCCAGCTGCCCCCTCTTTAAAGTGCTAATCTTACTGAAAAGACTCAATTGGCAGCCCTAAATCAGTTCCTGATTCAGCTTGGTGGCATGAAGCAGCCCAGTTGGCTGAAGTAAGCCGCAGTTTCTCTCGGATGCATCATCTCCAGCGCTTCTCTAGAAACAAACCACCGCTTCCTCTGCAGCCAAAACTCCAGCTCTCAGTAGTGCTAGATGTAGCCGGGCTCCTTAACTACACCAGCCTGAATTAGGAAGCACTTCAAGGCTTCCGATTCAGTGAGATTAATAACACATTATAGGAGCCTGTCTGTTTGCAACAGGGGCAGCTGGGTTTTCCATTGGCTAGCAGCCCGTGCTGGTCATGTGACAGGATATTGACCTTTGTGACTGGGGCCAGGTTATAAAGTTTAGTTTCTTAGCAGTATTCACATGCGTCCTACCTTTAGTATGTGGGATTATAGATTTTGGCTTCTTTCTCAGCTGTAAAGCCTATATAACACTGTAGATAGCTAAAATTGGGGGAGGGAGCTTCAAACCTTTTTATCTCCTCTTTCCCCCGTAGCTTTCCACACACATGATCATTAAGCACTGGCCCCACTGAAATCAGTGGCAGTTTTGCCCTTGACTTCTGTGGGGCCAGGATTTCACCCTGTGTGTGTGTAGGGATTGTTTGGGAAGTATCGCAGCCCTGCTGAGTGTTAATTGCGCCCTGCTGTGCCTGTGAAGGAAAGGAGAAAGGGCCGTCTAACCTGCAGGGCCCTATGTTGGAAAAAGTTAGTCAGATAGTAAATAAAACTAATCTGGTGGATGTGATTCACTTGCATTTTCAGACGCTTTTTTATAGGACTTGTCACAAAAGGCTGTTAAGGATAATTAATAGCCGCTGGATGAGGGGCAAAGTCTTGTTGTACATTAATCACTTTGTCAGCTTTTAAAGAAAGAATCCTAGTCAAAGGCTGGTCCTCAGAGCAGAGGGAGCCAAACAGTCAGGTGCCCCAGAAGTCTGATAGTGCCCCAGGACTGGAGTGTGATGACGGCTATTTAAAGTTTTTATTAACGCTCTTGCGAAGGAAAGGGCATAATCTCAAGTAGGAGCAGAGAGGTTATTGTACCTTTGTATTTGGCACTGGTGCGACCGCTGCTGGAATGCTCCGTCCCGCTCTGGTGCCTGCCATTCAAGAAGGATGTTGATAAATTCAGGAGGGCTGGGGGAAGAGCCACGAGAATGATTAAACAATTAGAAAACAGGATTTATAGTGATAGACTCAAGGAGCTCAAGTTATTTAGCTTAACAGAGAGAAGGTTAAGGGGTGACTTGATTCCATAAGTACCTACATGGGGAACAAACGTTTGATAATGGGCTCTTCAGCCTAGCAGAGAAAGGTACAACACGCTGCAATGGCTGGAAGTCAAAACTTGTCAAATTCAGACTAGAAATTAGATGTATATTTTTTTGATAATGAGAGTAATTAACCATTGGAACAATTTACCAAGGGGTTGTGGTGGATCCTCCAGCACTGACAATCTTTAAACCAAGACTGGATGTTTTTCTAAAAGAGCTGCTCTGGGAATGATTTTGGGGAAGTTCTATGGCCTGTGCTATACAGGAGGTCGGACTAGATGATCACAATGGTCCCTTCTTGCTTTGGAATCTGTGAATCTGTGAACTTTATTGTTGGGACTCAGCTGTTTGAGCAGTTTGAAGTGGATTGAAAAGCACATGGGACAAAGCAACATGATGTGCTTTGAAATTCACCTTGGATAGGTGCAAGGTGACATTCCCTGGCACAAAATAACCTATTTTTTTCCTATCTGCCAAACTACTGTGAATTTCCTCTGAGGAAAAATATTGGTGCCTGCCCTGAGTATAGAATCCATCCAACAAACAAAGTAGGGGCTTGAGTGCATTAAAAACGGGGCAGGAAATAAGCAAGAAATGTTTCTGATGGCACTAGGGTACATGGAACAATCCTCATTTGTCCCTAAGGAAGCTCTAAGACTGACGATAGGCAAGACAGATGGTTAGAAGTGGAGTGAGATTACACATGAAGGGACGCAACAGAAAAACTAGGATTTCGTAGCCTGAAAAGGGTTGGGTAGGATTTAGTGGAGGAATTTAAGAGTGTGAAGGAAGCTCAGGATTGCCAAAACGAGCATTTAAAAAGCGTGTACCAGGCCTCAAAATATTGTAGGATTGGTTTAATAATAAAAGTTGGGTTTTTTGTTTTTGTTTTGTTTTTTTGCCTCCTGGCTTCTGAGCCTTCAGGGCACCCTGTGGTCACACTGTCAAGCTTTTCTCTGCAACCATGAGGGCTACACACTTTTTTTCCCCCCTGACATCTAAGATGTTCATCTAATCACATGACTTCAGGAGACAGGGCTTTCAGAAGAACACCAAGTAGCATGAGACTCACAGTAAAGTCATGAGAGTCGGTAACACTGGAAGCAGATCAGTGCCTGCTTTTAAATGTAGTACCATGAGATAGGAACATGAGGTGACTCAGTTAAATCAATACCCAGGAGAGTGTCAGTGGAGAATCTGAGCACATTTGGGACCTTCCTTGGAGGACCAGGTCTTGCAGATTTTGACCTAAGATATGATGTGCTGAGACTTAAAGGCGGCTGCCCAGTGCGGGCTCAGAGGCTGGTAAATGTCACTGAGTGCCTGGGAGTTCAAACATTCCTGCAAAACCTAACTGGCAGTTTCCAGCTCTCAGAGCAATTTACTCAAATGATAGATCTCTCCATGAGACTGGAAGAGATTTCATAACTGCACATGGGGTGGGGTTTCTTGTGCCCCACGGCAGACAGATTATCTCACGATCGCCACACCCCACTTCTGAGACAGTCACCCTATGCCGTCTCCTCTCAACGTCACAGGTCACCTCTCTCTCCCATCAGCATCTCTCTTTTTGTTTCTTGTGCCACCCCCTTCGCTAGCCAGGCCAGAATGGACTCACCTGAACTGTACGTCACACAAAGGAGTTTGTCTCCCCTGCCATTTCCTCCCCTCCCTCTCCCTTTCCTGTCACCCACACTTCATTCTATCTGGGAAACCAGAGCACAAGCATTAACCCCTGGGCTCACAGTGATCACGCTAGTGGAGATTGCCCTGGCAACGCTGGGGGCTCATGTCTCCCCTCCCACACCTGAGTCAGGCAGCAGAGCATCACCAGATCAGGGAGCAATAGCAATACTGTGCAATTCCGAGGAATCACAATGTGCTTTACACACAAAGGCCCCAATCACAGCATCCCCATCCACAGGTGTGCATTGCAGGACTGGGGCATAAATAGGCAGGATCCACTCTGCCCACTGCAGCCTCGTACGGGGTGGAATGTACAGCTATTTGAAAGCGGAGCCACTGAGGACCAAAAGTGCAAGCACATCCTCTCTGCAGCATGGAATTACCTGAGCTGGACTATGGCCACGCAATGAGAATTAACTATTGTGAAAAGTGCTGTGGCATCTTCAATGATTACAACTAGCCAGGAGAGCATCTCTCTTGAAATATAATAAAACTAAGAATAAACAACACAGAGCCTTTCGTCAGAGCCTCGAAATGCTCTGCCGAGGTGAGGATTATTCTTATTTTAAGAAAAGAGCCCCCCACAGATATGCTCCAGATTTATCACACCCTTTTCCTGGTGTCAGCAGGTTCCCACAGCTTTTTACTTCCTGTGTGACCCTGGATTGGTGGATTCCCAGTCACTTCTGAGTTTTCAGTCAAGATTGGCTGGCTGTCTAAAAGCTATGCTGTAACTCGCCCAGAAGTGATGGGTTTGGTGCAGAGATTACTGAGGGAGGTTCTTTGGCCTGTGTTATACAGTAGGCCAGACTAGACGATCACAATGATCTCTTCAGGCCTTAACACTTATGAATCTATTAAAAGTTGATGGAACCATAACATTTGTTGGCCCCAGGAGCATTGCAGGGTACAGCGTACAACTACTGAGAGGCGGGAACGTCAGCGGCCTCACGCGGGCTCTCCTGAGCTGTTCCACAGGGACTGCAGCTAAGGGGGCAGGAGACTCCTCTTTGATTTGCACCTTACACTCACCTTTGAGGGAGTTCTGTCAGGAGTGTGGGGAACTGCACCTTTAAGAGACTTGTGTTGTGTAATGTAGAGGCGGTTGGCGCTGAGACACTGAATGAAGCAGATCTCTGTCAAACACTTTGTCTCTGAGTGCTTACTGCACACTGCAGAGAGAGGTAAAGGCCCCAAGGGATGTTTCTGAGACAGCCCCTTTATGCTCTATCCAATAGTTTGGTTGAGTCTTTCTGATGCTGCTGTCTGTATCAGTCAACATCAGAGCCTGGCACCGGTTTTATGTCACTCTCTCAGCTTGGCAAATCAAGGGACCTTTGCCAAACTGGACCTTCTGTCCTCACCAAGTGGCCCAAAGCAGGTGAGGGACCCTTCCAGTGCACATGGAAATAGTGCCAGGAAGAGCTGGGGGAGAAAGGCTTGAAATAGCAGAGCTGAGCCTTTTCCGTGTCGTCATCAGCCTTGTACCTCAACACCTGGCATCTGCAGTCTGAAAATCACAGGTTTTGCCATCAGCCCAACCTAGAGTGCGGTGGGAGTGCACCTTCCCCCATGCTGTCCAGCGTATGCTGGGCGCACATCTTCAGAATGTAATCCTGGAGGTGTCTGCCTATAGCGTGTTGCGCCAGGCCACTTCTGGAGTTTGCATGTGATCCGGATGCCTGAGGAGTCATTCGAATCTTGTGTTTCTAATGACACATCCAAAAGGGCAGGGTTCACATTGTAAAAATAGACTCTTAAAGAGTTTCAAACAGTAAGATTACATCATGCAGGTAGAGTTGTGTAACTCAACCCAAGAGCACAGGTACTTCATAGTAAGTCCCCATGTGATGTAGGTGTGTCATGTACCCGGAACTACATATACACCACAATCATCAATCAGAACTGAACACTTCTGCTACCGTTCTGTTAGCTGTAAGTGGTGAACTTTTATAATCCCGGGGGCAAGCCCCTAGCAGTGACATGCACTAAGCCAGTATATTAGCCAGGTTTGCCTGCATAACCTCATAAGCAGTACAAGTATCCTTACATAGGTGGGCCGCAGCTTGAGAAGGTGTCATAGCATCCACCATGCCAATGCGTGAACCCCGCAGTATTGACAAAGCATCAGAGGGGCCATTAATACACAGCCTCAGAGTGCATGAAAATCCCTGAGGACCATGCACACAGTATCTGCACACAGTTCCTTAGTCCTACAGCATGGCATCAGATCCCGACCCATGTCCCCTCCATGGTGCAAAGCCCTCAGGACCCTCTCAGTCCAACCAAGGTCCATGCTCATTGAGCAGAAAGCAAATCCTGAAGGAGGGTCATTCAAAATACTACTGCTAGGGTCACCATCGCTCTAACCTCATCCTCTGCCCCTCTGAGGATCCCTCCTTCATCTCTTCACCCTTTTCTGCATCATACGCCAACTTCTTGTTCTTCTCTTTTAGGCCTTTCACATTTTAGCCCATCATGTCTATGTGTCCTGTTACCTTATCGTGACGGTCTTCTATTTAAGGCATTGGACTAGGACACAGGCTATTTGGCCGGCATTCAGTCCTGAAAACTCCCTGTGTGACCTCAGGAAAATCATTCATCTCTTTGCCTCAGTTCCCCATCCTTTGTCTGGCTTGTTTATTTAGACAGTAAGATCTTTGGGGCCTGGACTGTCTCTTCCTCTGGGTTTGTACAGTGCTTAGCGCAATGGGATCCTGAATTTGGGCGGTGGGAGGGGGGTGAGGTGTCTAGGTGCTACTCCAATACAAATAAATAGTAATAATAAATTCATTCCCGTGCAGAGGGCCAGCATAAGGCCTATGAATTACTTAAATCCTAATGCTTAAATGGGACTCTAGGGCCTAGGTCTTGTGCCTATGCACTAAATTTACTCACAGTGAATAGGAATTTGCCCATGGGCCTGATCCCTTTCTCAGCAGCACATAGGATGACCAGACAGCAAATGTGAAAAATCGGGATGGGGGTAGGGGGGTAATAGGACCCTATATAAGAAAAAGACCCAAAAATCGGGACTGTCTCTATAAAATCAGGACATCTGGTTGCCCTAGCAGCACAGTGAAGGGGCAGGGATCACTTGTGCTATAACGTGCATCCCAAATCTGGTAGCACGGTCCCAGTCGGTTCAAAGTCACCCCAATCTACACTTTCACCCACACAGGGCTCTCTCCTTTCTTCCATTCATGGGCAGGCAAGCTGCCCCCAAAGCACTAGGTGTTAGCGAAGCCATTGTCCAGTGGTTAAAGCAGCTGTAGGGTGGCAACCAAAGGAAGATTGTGAATGAGTTTAAAACATCTCGGCATCAGCGTGATTTTATCACAAGTCCTATGCTGGATGTGCTCTTCCCACCTTCTTCAGGTACATCATCTCCTTTAATACTGCCGATTACTAAATGAATGGGGCATCAAATGCATGGACGAGCTCCATGACGCTGCACAAAGGCAGCTTTAATTTACTGGTGAGCACCATACGGAGTCCTCAAGACAAAATCCCATTGTGGGGGATGAAAGATTGTACTCCTAAATTTGAGTGCAAACCTTCAAATCCAGCCTCCCATGCATAGTCTTTACTTAGGGAGTCACCCAATTGAGCTGCGCAGGATCAGGCTTGTACTGATGGGGATAAGCCATCCGAAGGAATGGGGACTTTAGCTTCACTTCGAAGGGCACCCTGATGGCGCCACTCCCTCAGGGGTCTCATATCTCGTGAAGGGATCATTCCTCAGCCACACTATGGCTGCGGCATAGTCTCTGAGCATGTGTGCATCCAGGGCAGCTGCAAAAGTTCCTTTGCACCCAGCCTCGGAGAAGACACAAAGGAGACTTCCAACAAGCAGAAAACCTTGGTGGAAAGATGTGGGATCTTACCAAACAGAGCCGGTTCTCTCACTGAGCAGCAGGACACCAACGTTCCCTAGCTTTGTAAATGTGCTAGTTCTCCAATCCCCTAGTGAAGTTTAACATTAGGGGCACATTCCCATTCCCCTCCCTATCAGGCCCCGCGTACAATCAATGGCTAATGAAGAGCAGAGTGGGTAATAGTCTGGGTTCCGTCATGCAGCTTCCCTGAGGAGGGCTTTAGTTCTCCATCTTGGAGAAAGTCAGTTGGGTTCCTTCGTGCTGAGACTTCATTTTCAGACGTGCCCCTAGGCGCAGCGTGAAAGCATGGCAGAGGGCACCTTCTTGGCTTCCAAAGTAGTGGTAGCCAGGCAGGCTGTCTCTGCATCTTACATATATGGAAGCATCCACCGCATTGCTGGATGTACAAGATACTTGTGAATGAAATCAGTACAGCCTCCTAAAATACTTACTCCCCTTCCCCTCTGCAGCACAATCTATGTTCAATGGGCTCTGTTAATACCCTGTGCTAGCGTGTCATGTCAAATATGTCCACACTCATGGGTGACAACCCGCATCCAATACACTCACCTTCAGGACAACCAGAGGATTAAGTCCATCTGATATGCCCACCTCCATGGCTGAGGAAGAATGGAAAAAGGACACTGGTGGTTTAGCACATTACTTGGCACATGCTAAGTGCTTTTAATCGGTGGATACCAAAGATGTGTCGGTATCATTCTCCCCATTTTACAAAGGGGTAAAGTGAGACATTGAGAGGTGCCAGAACATGACGGCCATGGCTTGGCTGAACCATTGCTGATAGTGTTGTGTTGATATAATAAAACTTTTATTAAAATGTGCACAATGATCAGCTCCCTCTCTCCTCTACTTTGTAGGGCTCTCCTCTTCTTAGATAGTAAGTCCACTGAGGACCATTAAGGTCACATCTGCGTCTATGTTTCTACTCCACCAGTACAATGGGGCTTCAATCCTGATACTAGTGGCAGAGTTAGAAGTAGCCTGCTGGTCTCCTGACGCCTAGGCCTGAGCTCTAACCATTTAGATAACACTCCTCTACCAGAGCCAGGAAGAGAAGCCAAGAGTCCTGACTCCTAGTCTCCTTTGCTCAAACCCACCAGACCACAATCTCCTCTTAAAACTGGGAACAAAAATCACAGAGTCCAACCACTGAATCCCAGGTGCTCTCTCACCTCGAGGCAACACTGGAGGGGGGTCTGTTTACACACTGGAAGAACAACAGGATGCAAAGCAGAAGGAGAAGCCAAAGAAAATCAAGATCAGAATTAAATTCTTTAATACAAAAAAAAGTTTGTTTGTCATCGTTGTAGTTGTTTTTTAAGATATATCTGTACTTTTGTGTTGGTTTGTTTAAAAATAAATATGTACTACGGAATATCTTGAAAAAATTCACTAGACACAATATGTATTGTTAATATCTTTTTCCCCGCAATTATTACAGATAAACAGTAGCACCAATAAATAAAATGATAACAAATATTAAAATTAAAAAAGGAGAAATTCAGGATGTAGAATTTTCTATTGTTCCTTTTTTTTTTTACATATATAAAAAAAATCGTAGCGTCTATTTAATCCGAATCACACATATACATAGACATATATATATATATATACACACACACAGCCAAATATATATATAGTATGTAGATGTATATCTAACCCTTGTCTCAATAGGAATGTGTAGGGGTGTCTGTTAGAGAAACTCAATTAAATAACTACCTAGAACATGCTACTGAGTCTGCCAACAATTGGGGAGATGGGTTGGGGCATAGAAGGGTTAAACTTATACACAATCAGTTAAAAAAAAAAAAGGAGGTATGGTTTATAAATAGTTGAAATTAAATATTAACAAGAAATACTGAAAAATCCCTACTCTTTAATTAAATTATGTTTAATTTCTAATTTAAAAATGGATATTAAATAAGTATATAAAACACTTTCTCTTCCCGCCTCGGAAGCTTCTGTCTTAAGCACGATGCAGCGCGAATATATACATGATGGATTCAGGCACACACCCGCGTGTTTTCCTCCTCCTGAAAGCCATCAGTTGGCTGGGGAATTCGTAGTGGTTAGTAGTCACTTGTGGTGAGTCTGTTTTTAGACTGTCTTGTCTTTTGGGACGCTTTCATTTGGTACATTATTAGGCGTTGAAAGTTCAATTGCAGGTGGTGGCTGGCAGCATTCTGACACAAACCAAGTATCCTTTTGATTATTGTTTTTTTAATCACAGAACTCGATTATATATATCCACATAGACATACAAACACTCATTGGTGTGCAGGGGTGTGTGTGTGTGTGTGTGTGTGTGTGTATGTGTGCATGTGCATACTGGCGCATATTACACATATAGAGAGAGATGGCCAAGATTTTCAAAAGAGACTAGTGATTTGAGGTGATGGGTACCCAACTTGAGCCTCCTTAAAGGGGCCTGGTGTTTTGAGACGAGGTGAATAATCAGGTCTCCTTAGGATATCTCATATGAAGCACTCAAAAAATAAATCACCGCAAATCACTAGGCACTTTTGAAAATCTTTGCTGTATAGATAGATATATATATAGGTACAGATAATTAGATATACAGACACACAAACACACACACCCCTACTGTGTATATACTTTTGATTAATATCCCTTTCCAGAAATGTTCCATCCGCATCTTGGACGCTCTTCAGTGGCAGCGCTGTGCATGAGGAGAGCAGACCGTGCTGTCTGGCTATGCACGGTTCCCCATTCTTGCTTCAGCGCCCTACGGGCCCATCTATCGTTTTGCAGCCACCAGGGTGAGAAATCGAGTTTCTTGTAATACCTCCTCAAGGGGAATGGTTCATGCGTCAGCTGCCCACCATCCTTAAGGCCAGGCTCTACCCTCGGCAGAGTTTCTACAGCAAGTCAAATCAACGCAATATGTACACTGACATCCCGTGTCCCAACAAGGCAGGTCGTGAGACGAATAGGGACAAAGGTTGGAGGGAAGGAGGGGGAAAAGAATCCTCAACCACGTAGTGGGCCCAGCGTGCCAATCCGCTTCCTTGACCTTTGACCCATAACACCCCAAGGCACCGCTCTTTGGAATCCCCTGCCCTCCTCTCTGGTTCCTCTCCTCCCCGGCACGGGGAAGAGAAGGTGGTTTGTGGAACAGCCCACGCAACAGAGAAACAGCGGCGTCCGCACAAGTCAGTCAGAGTTAAGAAGGCTACACCCAGCGCTTTCCAGTCTCAGCTTGTTTCTTATGCCCCAAGTAGCCCGCTTGTGTCCACAGCAGTCGAGTATATCCAGTGAAGACACCAATAACATTAGCAATGTTAAAAAAATTCAGTGTGTGTACATACACACACGCGCACGCACGCACACACACACACATACAGATGCGGTTAAAATATATACACATATATAGATGCATGTATGTATATATATTTATACCTACATATGCGTCTGTATGGGAATCCCATAAAATACACCCCTATAGTCTTCCTGGCTCTGTTATTTAGCAGCATGAAAAGAAAAAAAAAAAAAAAAAAGTTCAAAACCCAAAGGTGAATCCTGTGCGGCGGGTGCCTCGGGGAATGTTCCTTCCGGAGTCCATCGTCCGTACTGAAAGTGCTGTGCTCTACCGATCCTTCATTTTAGGGTTCATTTGGATTAGGGTTTTTGTTTTTTTCCTTTCTTTCTTTCTTTCTTTTTCCATCCAGGCGAGAAATCAAGCTCCAGAAACAGGGCTGTTCCCCCTTCTTCTCCGCTGCTCACCGTCTCGGCTTTTCACATCTGCTGGGGAGGAGAGGGAGGAAAGAGAGAAAAGCGGTTACATGTGTGTGGCAGGGAGGGCGCTGACAAGTTTAAGACTGCGCTGAGGCTCTGCGGGGACAAGCTGAAGGCACTGCAGGGACCCAGGTAGTGATTCTTTCCGTACTAGAAGAGGGAGAAAAATCACTGAGAATATCAACCCAGCCAAATCACATTCCCCTGGGTTCTTAGGTTGGGGGGTGAGTTAGGAACAGAATTACAGCTGAAAAGTGCCTTCTCCCTCCTCATCCTTCAAACCCACCCTGCTTCCCATCTGCCCCTTCTCACACTCACACACCAACTCATGCAGAGATACACACATACACCCCCACCCCAACTCCCAACTTCACCTGTGGTTCCCACTGTAAGCAGTGCAGCCAAAACGGTCTCATGCAGGCAAGAAGATGAAAGGAAAAGTGCGACTCATTCCACTAGCTGCTGCGAGCAGGGGTTAGTGCCAGAGAACAGCGGCAGCCACTTGTGGAAGCAGCAGGAGAAACAAGAGCTGGCCCTGCCCTGTAGGGACCAACTTCAGAAACTCCAGCGGGGAGAGAGGGAGGAACTTCAGCTTAACCAGCTTTAAATCCGGAAACTGCTAAATCACCGGCTCCCATGGCTCCATCCTGCACTCCCGGCCAATGCACTGGCTCTGGAAACCTCTAATCATGCCACTCACCCCACCACAGGGAGGGCTTGGCAAGAAAGACTAATAATCCCTCAAGCCAGGAAGGTGTTTTTTCCCCCCCACACTTGGGAATATTTCCCACCCTTGAATTCTGAGGGGATGATTTCCAGCTGCTCCTGGGACGGGGGAGGGACGTGGTGGGAGATAAAGGTCAAGGGCAGGGAGCTGTCTGGTCTCACTCTCTGTAACTCAAGAAAGGCTGGTTTGGCTCTGCCCACAACACCAATCACTCTCCCACTCAGGTTACACCTCCCTCCCACCAAAAAAATTTCCTCTGCGTTCACAAGCCCTGGCAGCACCAGAAGTCTGGGCTTCCCGGGGTTTGGCACAAAGCAGGATGGCACAAAGCTTTCGGGGTGTGAGCACCTCGCTCCCAGGGATGGCTGTAATACACAGCCGCTGATCAACCGCAAAACTACCACCAGGCAGGGGACGAGATGCCTCAGCTTCCAGCCGTTGGCCACACAGGACCCTCATTTTCATAGCCACTTGCCCTCTTCACCCCCAGCAGAAACAGCCTGACACCCTCTTACAGGAACCGAATCTTTGTGAATCAAGGATGGAGTTTATAGCCACAGGCTGGTCCTTAGCAGTTCCTTTTACCCATCTATACAGAGATTCTCTCACACACACCAGCAGGATCCTCAGCTGGAGTCAATCAGCATAGCTCCATTGAATTCAATGAGGCGACACTTATTTTCACCAGCTGAGGATCTGGCCCACGGTTTCTATGCAGGTCTGTCTCCAGCTATAGCTATGACTGATAGAGACGTAAGTAAGCTGAAGACACAGCATGGATGGCTGGACAAACCACACTGTCTCTCTGTAGTCCCATCACACATGCAGCAAGAAACAGTGACCCCGCCTTGTGTACACTATAGACAGACACACACATACCATGTCTCATGGCAAAGCCTCACGTACTCTCATCTCATTGTTAGGACATGTAGGGAGCTGTGTGCACACCACAGGCCAGAGTCCTCTCCCTGGCATTCAGGAGCATGAGGGCAAGGAGAACTGCCGGCTCTAGGGGTGCATGGGGGAGAGCTCGGGGAAAGGGAGGACTTCCTGGACTGTTTCCAGTCTCCCCACAGGGGTGTGAAAGAGTCACCCTCCAAACATACCAAGGGATACATTGTCTATGCAAAAGAGGGAGTGTAATCAAAGTGCGATAGAGAAGCCGTGTGCCTTTTCTAAACCAACCAATGGGCAGTATGTACACTGGGACGTATATGGGGTTACAGGCTCGTTCCCTGTTTAACACAGCAACACAAAATCCACCAGGGTGTCCTGCTAGTGGGTACGCTGGCCTCAAACGCCCCGTCTGTGGAAGCCTCCCATTCGATCCCTGCCAGCGCATTCAAAGCTCACAGCAGACGAACGGTAAACGCTGTCCCCTTCCCATTGCAAGGTGTCCCTCTGATCCCTGGCCCTTTAGTACAGAGGAAAGGAGCGACCACAGAGCATTGGTGCCAGAAGCCAGCAGGAAGCAAGCTCCCCCTCTCTCTCTTTCTTTCTCTTTGGGTGTTTCTCTTTCATCCTTCAGGACACAAACCTGCAAGTGCGCTCGTTTAACTCAAGCTGCCTCGACTTGCAACGTGAGTCTGTGAATTTGCAGGAACATTTACAGGTCTGGGGATCTTGTACAAACAAGTGCTTTCTCCTCTCTGAGCAAGGCTCACAGTGACTGCAAAAAGGCAAAAGGAAAGAAGTCTAAGCTACAGCGCTTCAGCAGGAAGAAAATACACATGCAACACTCTACACATCCAAGCAATCCCCTGCCCCCTCCCCGCTGCTCCCACACGGCCCCATTGGAGCGTTGCTGGCCGACGTTCTCGCACAGCAGCGCTCCGACAGGCCCGGAACCTAGTCGCGACAACACCCACTTGCGTTAGCGTAAAGAGACAGAAAACAGGCTCTAAGCACAGTATTCACCAATCCCGCATTGGGGCCAATCCACACGGGGGCAGGGAGGTGAGAGAACCTCTCTGACTGTGGCTGGGTTAGCAACGGGCCCCTGAAATGGCATGTCCAAGCTACAAAGAGGCCAGCAGCTAGTCGGTTAAACCCCCGTGGTCTCTCCTCCCCCGGAGAGGCAGGCAGGGCTTAACTGTGCAGTGAGGGCAGAGAAGACCCCTGCCCCTTGCTGCTACAGTTGAGTTTTGTCTTGTCCTTCCTTGGGCACTGGGGGATTTAATTCATTCTTTAAGCCCCCAGCCCACTCCAGACCTGCCACCTGAGAGACTATCAGGAGAAAGGGTGTGAATTTACAATGCAGAATTGTGTGAAGCAGAGTGAGTGAGAGAGAGAGAGAGAGAGAGAGAGAGAAGCCACCAAATCCAGCAGATGCAGAGAGCCCCCCTAAGTCACCCAGCCTTCCACTACTCTAGGCTTGTGTTTTCATCAGACACACACGCACATGCACACACGCATGCACAGCTGAGGCCAGTCTCCTGTCGCCCGCCTTGCAGCAGGGACTGGCGGAGGACGGAAGCCGAGATGGGAAGGGGGATTGCACAGGCGCATTATAAGGAGTGATTACAGCGCAACAAGCCCGCCCGGCCACCACATTCCTGTGCCCTCGGAAATGACTAAAGCCGCTCGTCAAGGAGAGGAGGTGCCAAGCAAGCAAAAGCCACCTGCCCTGAGCTGCGCTACCCCTGCCCAGTGCCAGAGCTGTGCCACCACCAGTGCTGACCCGCAGGGCTATGAGCCAACCAGTGATTCGGAGGGGATGGGGGAGATTTTGAGTGTGCTGCAAGCGGGCTGATTGGTTTGGGACAGAGTCTACGAGCACATGACACAAACGTACAAGCTGAGCGGTTTGTACCGGCTTTTCTTGCGCTTTCTCTTTTGCCCCTTCCCCTTTTCTCGCTTTGATTTTCTGGAAGAAAAACCAAAAAAAAAAAAAAAAACAGAAAGAGAGAGAGAGAGAGAGAGAGAGAGAGAGAACGGAAGAAAACCGAAAGGAAAAAAATACAGCCGTGTGTGTCCATTCGGGGGAGGAGGAAACACCCGGGGCAGGGCCGGAGAACCGGTCTCTGGGATGATGTGCTCATCACACCGTTCACACTGGCCTTCTCACGCTCCCCACCACAACCACGGGGCAGAGAGCCCTTCAGATCAAAGGCAGCCTGGACCAGTCCCAGCGACAGCATCCTATTGTCCTGCTGCTACCGCCTCAAGGGTAGGAGGGCTTTGCGCAGGTGGGGGGGGGGGGGCAGAGAGACTCAGCAAGTGTGGCCCAAGCTCTGGGAGGGCCAGCAGCAGAGCGCCCGTCACTGACTGACAAGAAGAAACCAGAACAGAGAGACTCCCCATCTCCTTGATAAACTAAAGCGCTGGGCCCAGACATATCCAGGTGTGCAGGACAAGCTGCAACACCAGTGCCGCCCCATGCATCACCAGTATCCCAAAGGGAACGTTGGTGCTGCAGAGAATCCCACCACGGGGACCAGCCGGGCCAGGGTTAATACGTGCTGGGACAGGGGGTGGAAGCTGCCCTCTGTGAGGGCGGGGTGTGTGGGTGTGTGTTAAATCTTTGCCACCGGAGCCTTGCTACTAAGGGGTAATGAGTTGAAAGCGTTTGGTCAAAGTTCTCCCAGGCCTTTGCCCCGCACCCACTGCCCTCGTGGCAGCCAGGGGCAGCTTGGCATAGGCAGTAGCCCGCTCACTTGTGGGGGGAGGACCCTGCAGCGCTAGGCACGTCGGCGCCCAACCTGTTTCCCTTTGCTGCAGCAGCTGCATGGGCAGATCGAGTGAGTGATTCCTGCAGGCAGGTGAGCAGCGGGGCAGGAGGAGTCAGAACCTGAGTGACTCACTCGCTTATCCTTGCTGCTCGCTGGCTCCTGACTGTCAGCCCATGGCTGGGAGCTCCAGGGCTCCCGCTCACTGCCAGCTTCCTACCTGCTCTGCATGAAGGAGGAAGAGGCCTGACCTAGTTCTGACACCTGGGAGGGGAAACAGACCCCTCTTTGCCAGCCAAGCAGTTTTCAAACCTCCCCCTCCCCCTTCCACCTGGCGCTGCCCGAGAGAGGAGCGGACGGAGCCAAGAGACTGACTCATTTTACACCTTCTTCTTCCAAATCCATCCATCGCTTCTGATTGGCAGGCGGGTCTGGGAGGAGCCGGCACTGATCCGGCTGCCAATGGCAGAGCAGGGGGACAGCCTGCTCTACCCCCTCCAGCTGCACTAGCACCAGCGCAAGGGACACATGCGACAGAGACAGCAGACAAAGTCCCAGGGTTTGTCAGTCGAGTGAGCCCTTGCACCAAAGCCCTCCTCCTCCCCAGCTCTGCCTCCTTCCTCCCTTCCCTGGCTCAGTCCACCTTGGCTGGGTGGAGAAGGGTGAGGAGAGGGGGCGGGAGGACCCTGAGGGTAACTGGCAGGGCGTTTCTTGGGCCCTGTTCAAGCCTGTTTGCTGGCACCGGCAACTGAGCGTTAATTTCCTTCCAAACTCTCTCCTAGCTGCGGGCAAAGAGAGCGTCCCAGGAACACAAGGAGAGCTATGGGGTGGGGGCGAAGGGATGGAAATGTCCTTTGGGGGAGATTTCCACGCCTTGCAGACTACAGAGAGACATTAAGGACAAATGTACTCGGGGATGGAGGTGGGGGGACGGAAACATCAGGCACAACAGAGACTTCAGTCCGACCCAAACCAAACTCTCGCTAGCGTGCAGGAATGGCACCGAGACGGGGAGGTGCTGCGGGTCAGGTTAGAGGAGAAGGAATGTTGCACAAACAGAGGGGAACAGGCCAGCTACTTCGCCCACCCCTCACGGCCCCAGCGCTCACACGGCCCCAGCTCTCTCACACTTTCAAAGTACAGAGTCACTCGGACTGAACCACCACTGCACATACTAGTCCAGAGAGAAGGAGCCTCCAGCCGAAGCCTGGGGGACGTTGGCCTGATGGAACCATGAGCCGAATTCCAGGGAAGACGGGAAGCAACTCTGGCTGCACAGCTGACCAGGAGGGTGTTCTCCCTCTCTCTCTCTTTCTGCCTCATCTCCCCATGCCCCAGCTCCATCACTTCCCTAGCTGGCACTGTGCATCCAAAGGGCAGAGCCGCTAGCCCAACCATGCACAGTCCAGCTCCCCCGCTCCCAGGGAGGGGTCACGCTTTCCTCTTTATGGCTTGATTTGTGCTGGGTGAGTGCAGGATCCTTCGTTCCTCCCTCTGTTATCGTCGCCGTGAGCAGATGGCGTCAGGGTAATTTTCGTGACCGTTTTTGGAAAGGTTCTACCCTGACCCCTTCTGTGTCACCCGAGCAAATCCACAAGTTTGACCGAGATTCTACCTCCGTCGGGAACATTCACACATGCCGCTAGGCGAGCTAAAGTGGCTCCTTTCCTTCTCCCACCCGCCTCTCACTGAGCAGTGTCCAGCCCCATACAGTGTTCGCCTTGCCTCCACCAGGCCTCGAGTGCAATCTCTTCCTGCTGCCAAGCACGGCTCTTGTTCAGAGAGGGAGGCCCTGCCAGGAACCAAAGCTGAGATGGATAGTCTGGCTGCTGAAAGAGTCTCTGCGAAAGCTGATGCGAAAGAAGCCAGCAAGCTCTCACCAAAACAGCAGGGAAAAAGAAAGGCAGCGATTGCCAGTGACCACAGCAACACTCAGGTGCTGCACCAGAATCCATTCCTGAATGGCACCTAACTCCATTCCAAGATTTCTCTGACACTCTATGTAATGTGCCAGGGAGCCACTGTCATGTGGGGTCAGGCAGGGAGCAGACTCCTGCAGTCCAGAATAAGAAGGAAGAACCCCCGGAACTGGATTTCTGTGCCTTTCTGGAATGGATTCAGGGTATAACCCCCTAACAGCACCACTAGCTTATTAAAGAAACAACACCTAGATCTGAGCATCTCCTGCTGTCAAAGGAGCAAAGAGGGGGAAATAAACCACCAGCCAACCACCAAAAGAAAAAGGAGGAAAAGGCTCGTCACTTACTTTTCTTGTTTAGCTTTGACGTCTTTCTTTGGTCTGCGGGGCAAGAGAAAACAAATGCTGGCTTAGAAGGGAGCCAGTGGCAGGCCCTTATTCTACTGTCCTCCCCTTCACCATCCCAGCCCCCCCTCCCCAAGGACAGCAGTCCCACCACTGCGCCCTGGGCACGTTGCACATAGGCCCCATCTATCCCGACTGGCTGAGCGACTTCCCTGGAGGGGCTTGTCCTCCTTTTGCAACCCGCTGGCAGCCGAGGGGCTCCACGGGACAAGGGCTATCATCGGCGCTCCCCCGAACTCTCCTCCAGCCCCCTGGCAGTCTCTAGAAAGGTGATGACGTCACCAGCGAAGGACCCTTTGCTCCCCAGCCCAGCTGCCCCTCTGTGAACCAGCTTGGAGCAGACCTGCAGCCTCAGGCCAGGGTCCCTAACCCCCACTGCCAGTAAAAGGGAAAGGCCAGCTCCCCGTGGGCGGGTGCATTCTGAGGGCAGCTGGCGCCCTGGAGATCCCCACCGTGGCTCCATCCTCACCTGCATTCACATTTACTGTGCTGTAAGAAGCTCATGTGCACTATGTGCTGACTCTGATGGGGTTTAATTCTCATTATCTGGAAGGAAAGACACAGAGAGAGTCACAATCATGGGCCAGTCGGGGCTGATCGGCATCTCTGCCAAGGAGCACAGACAAAAGAAACATTCCCAGCCCCCCCGTTGTCTCTCTGAGGAGGGCACCAGAGCTCCTAGCGGTGCTTCCAGGCGCATCCCCAAGGTCAGCGGAGCCCTTTGCACGCCTGGCAGGAAGCAGCACCAAGCTCAGCCTAGGGCTTTATTTTTTCAGATGTGAAGTGGAGCTGGTGCTGCTGAAAAGTGCAGAGTGACAGCCCTGGACGCTGGTACAGGAGCAAGAGCAGCTGTGCAAGCTTCCCCCATGCTGCCCTGTCCATAGACTTCCTCCCTAGTGATATTTCTAAAGGCCGACACTTGCTTCAACAGTACCAGACCCCTCTAAGACCGACAAGAAAACAGCTGATTTCACAGCAGCCACAAAACTGCCCTCAACTGGAGACGAACTTCAGTCCCTACCAACACGAGTGGCATTTAAACCAAGATTCCACAGCCCACTCCTGATCACCTGCCCCATCCTGGATTCAAACTAGTGCCTTCCCGGTGTAAGGCTCTGGGAGCAAACTCGTGATCCCCAAGTCGCCCACTCTGCCCAGGCTGCTCACACAGAATGAAAGCCACGCGCAGCAAGACACGTGAACCATTCAATGCTGCAGAGCTACGATTCCTGCACTCAGCACTAGAATCATCCCTGTAGGGACAGCTCTTCAGCTGGTGTCAATCAGTGCAGCTTCAGCAAAGTTACTTAAGCCACAGATCAGACCCTCTGTATTTATACTGCACTCATCACGGTGGTATCTGAACCCAGCTGGGATGCTGGCACTGGTGCTTCCAGCAGAGATCTGCTGATGTGTTCCTGCCCCCAATGCATGTGCGCATCAGTCCGCTACAGTGAGTCCAGTGTGAAGAGGCAGGAAGAAACATGCATCCCTATTTATAGCACCCTGCATAATGGGTCCCCAATCCTGACTGGAGCCTGAGCTGCTGCTGCAATATAAATACTGCAAGATTCTCAACACAAAAAGTGAAATTTGGCTCAGGTCATGAGTAAAAGGAGTGTGTTTAGTGTCAACATAGTCCCATGTGGTCTCTTGTCCATACCACAAAGCCACTGCAATATTTACAGTCTCTGCTTGAGGGGCCCAAAGCTGGAACGGGGGTGGGAGGAGGCTGCAGGTCAGGGGTGAGGAACTATGTATGGGGAGCCCAGGATTGGAATAGCAGGGGTAGTGCTGGTCAGGCTCAGGGGCATCAGCATTACTGTGGGGGTGAGAGGCGGGAATCTGGCCAGTGTGGAGGTACAGTGGCTGATCTATATGGAGAACGCTTTCACAGAGAGCCGCCTGGCCTTCGCCAGCCTCTGACTTTCCTGAGCACTGAATTCAGCAGTTTCAGAACAAAAGCGAGAAAGGCACAGAGACTTTTCCACTTGACACTGCAGCAGCTGCATTTCTTAGAGCCCCTTCCCACCCCTGCTGGGCCATTGGAGCTAATGGCCCAAATCCCCAGCTCTGCTGGTAAAGGCTGACCTGACATGCCCTCCAGGGGAGAGTTCAGAGAGGGCATCCTCTTTTACACTACGCTCAGCCGCCACAGGAGCAAGCGCTGCCTGATACAAGTGCCAGAGCAAGAGTTAATGTGGAACAAGGGGCTGGGAAGATTCCCTGCCTGGCCTCGGAGATAACACAGGGAAGTCATTAGAAGTGCTCCCTTTATAATGCAGCTTCTCTGTCTGTGGCTAGTGAGTTAACTCCACTGACCCAGAAAATGGATTCTCCCCTTACCCTTAAATGGAAGCAACTCATGTTAAATCCACTTGGTGCAGCCATTGGAGATCAGACCCCCGAAGCAATGTCTCATCACACCAGCCTATGGCTAGAAGTGAGACTTGACCACCCCCCTTTCCCCCCCCTAAGACTCCAGAGGAGGCCCATCTGCTTTCTCTGTAGAGGTCTCCCTCCTTCTCCTCCTTGGCTGCCTCAGAGCGAGCAAGTTACAGTGACAAAGGGGATGGCCGAGGGCAGGAGGCGTCATCCCCTCTGCTATCCCCATTCTCCAGCCTCACCTCCATGGTGACGTTGTGCACTTCCATGGGGACGCATTCTAGGCCCTCGTCACCGCAGCAGCCTGCACACCTCAGCAGGGGTACGCAGGACGGCTTGAAGATGTACTCCACCTCATCGGGGTACTCCTGGAAAATGTCCACCAGGGTCTCAATCGTCCTGCAGAAGCTGCGCTCGTAGACCTCCAGGAACCTGATAACTATGAGGCAGGAGGGAGGGAAGGAGAGAAAGAGAGGGAATGAATTAACAGCAGCTCAGCCTGGGAACACTCACACCTTCCCCTTAAAATGAGACAAGCAGTTGCAATTACCGATCCCTCTGCCCTTTCCTGGGGGCCCTGCTGCCCTGATCTGCCTCTGCAGTACAGAGTCCCTCATCTTCACCCCACCAAGCTGAGGGGGCCCCCATTGGTGCAAATTAACTTCCCAGGTATTCTGTTAACTCCTTAGGCAAAGGGGGGCTCTTCCTTGAATTAGCTGCTGCTTCTGAGTAGCAGAGGAAGGGTGGAACTGGGAAGATAACTGTCTAGGCTGATCTAAGTCACCTGGCCCCGATGCCTCCTCTACCTGCCTTCCTAACCCTGTTATCTGACACACTCCATCGGATGCCCTGCCACTAAATGCCTTAGCTCAGCCAAAAAGCACCTGATGCTGACACGGATGGTTTTGGGTGGGGGTGAGTCATTGGTAGGATTTATCTTTCACCCCATTCAAAGTGTCAAATTCTCATCCAATGGACACTGGGAATGCCATAATCTAAAGTGGGAAGTGACTCCCAAAAGGTCAGGACAGAGGGGACAGACTCCACCACTGCCAATCTTTGGGAACAGAAGCTCCCTTGGGGTGAAGGAGAATGGGTTTGAATCATTAAAAGTGCATTCCTAATCCTCCGTGCTGTCCCTCCCCCATTCTACCTTCCTGTTCACCCACCCAGAGCCTGCCTGTCAAATCCAGAGCATCCGTTCCAATATGCCACCTTCTGCAGCACTACACTGCCTGTTAACGACACTTGCCAGAGTATCAGTCCCTAATTCTCCAGAACCTCTCAGCCAGACCACGGTTTCTCAGCCCAGGAAATCCAGGGTCAGCGGAGTGGAGGAATCAAAGCCACCTCTCAGCATCCAGGGTAATAACTGGGCCACATACCAGAATGAGGCGGAGTGGGGTGCAGATCTGCCTTTACTTCCTCCCTTTTACTCTGAGTACCCAAGCGAACTAAATATCAGGTGCTGGGACCCTCTCTGATTTCACAAGTGTTTCCCAGTGCTCCCCTGTCTGGTGCCAAAGATTCATCTCACTGCTTGGTCAAGGGGTGGAGAGATTTAAAGAGGTGATAGATGAATACACAGACAAAGCCCTGTTCTGCGGATAGCAAATGCACGGCACCCTACAGTCCAGCATGCATTCTAGAGAGGAAGTTTCAAAGAGCAGAGGGAGAGCGTATGCATAGGGAGACAGTGGCTGGCCTGTGCTGTTCCACATTAGAATGATACGCCTGCACTGTATGCACACAGTCCTGTAATGGTGAGGTCGATTACCCCATGTGATAAGCACAAACTGCTTGCATCATGGAAAAAATGGTCTCTACTAAGTGTTTCTGGAGTGCCCTGAACCTGTGACAAACTAGCATAAAGGTTACTTTGCCACAAAAATGTAAAAGCTGCAGAGCTCTGAGCTCAGGGCCCACAATTAATTGTTGAAAGTTAATTCTAGGTCATGCAGAGCTGACAGTGTCACAGTACTGCTGGCAGTGGGTGCGAGGGGGAGGAGCATCTGTTTGGGAATTGAAAGTGTCAGACAGCACAAACGCTATTAAAAGGGAAAGTGGCTCAGGAAAGGGAAATGTGACCTGCAAGACAGGGACTAGTTGCTAGCATTCTTCCTCCAGAAGAGTCATTCCCCCTCTCCTCCGCAAGCCTGCCTCTCATCTCCTTCCCTGTCTTGTCTGTGTCACCTCCTTCTTCTTGTTCCCCTTCAAGGTGACCTTAACCTTAAAAAGAGACTACCTCTATTACAGTAGATTTAAACAATTTAGCCCCTAGGAAATTACACAGGCCCGGAGACAGCCATGGAGGCGCACTGCTGATTACTCACACCCTCCTAGTGTTAAGGATCTGGGAATTGTCGCAATACAAATAAGTCTGGGATAAAAATGCGGATGGATCCATGCAGGGATGGAATCGCTACATGTGCAAACCAAACACTACTGTGAGCGCTAGTCTAGTCATGACAGGCAGAAACTGAAACTGACTAGAAACTAAAGTGAAACTGACCAGCCTGCTTCCATTGTCCAAACTGAGTGTGTCAGAAGGGAAAACCAACTGCATAAATGGTGAAAAAATACATTTGGCTTTTAAAAATTCATTTTTATTTATTTTTTTGTATAACCAAAGGGGTTATTAGCAACATAAGGAAGGCGATTCCATTTCTAAGGCCAGATTTATGGGTGGATTCCAAATACACTGCTTTGCCAGAACAGCACCAAGCAGCTGAATCATGCCAGTGACTGTGGTCTATAGTTTGGTTTCAAAACTGCATGTGTAGTTTCCTTTGCAGAGTCTTTTGTTTCATTTGTACAGTCTCCAGTCCTTACACGTTCAGCAGTGCCCTGACCATAGTGCTGAGGATTCACGGTGCTGCCAAACCGAGAATGTCCCCATAGGAAATCTCCAGTAGAAGCCGCAGCCTTTACTTGCTGCTGTTTTTTGTGTTTGACTATGAAAGATTATTTTCAGGAGCATGTGTCAGCTTCTGAAGATGGGGAGGGGAATCTGTACCCAAATTTAAATCAAAATATCCTGCCCAAAAAGGGGCAGATCTCACCAGATGCATTGATTTATTTGAGTTTAAGGTGCTCAATATTTAGCAGGATCAAGCCCAAATTTGGAAAAGAGGGTGGTGCTCACAGAATGGGTTTCTGATTGGTTCACTGCTGTGCCCATCACTGGCTGAGCAGCTATATATACACATACTGTTCTTTTAAAAATAAAGAGCTGGTGGTTTCCTTTATTTATACCAGATAAATCTTTTCTCGTGGAGCAAACAAAGAGTGTTTGTCTGGCTTCTCTACAACGCCTGTGCCACAAAATCATGTGGAAGGATATCTGAGCAGCAGGGGGGCTAGGTCGACAATTACAAATAGTCCCCAAATTGGATCAGGTCCATCCCAAATGTAATCCTGGCTGAAGTGGGTGGGTCAGTGAAGAGGCCAAAGAAACAAAATGACCTTTCGTCCCAGGACCTTTACAAAGCATGAAGCTGTATGACTCCTCTTGTGGAGTAGCTGAGTATTATCACCCCATTTCACAGAGGGGGAAACAGAGGCACGGGGAGGGGAGCAAAGGGGAAGGAACGGGATCTGACTTCCCAAAGTCTTGGAGCAAATTAAAAGCAGAGCCAGGAAGATAACCCATGACTCCTGATTTCTAGTAACCTGAGCTAACCATAGACATATTTGCATCACAGAACCAGGAATAGAACCTATGCATCCTGATTCCTAGTCCCTCTGCTCCAATCAATAGACCAATCTCTCTTTCCTTCCCATCACCATTCTTGTGATGTGGAACCAGGAGTGGGTGGAAATTAAGAACCCTCCATTCAACTCCTCCTCTCACCAGTAAGATGGATGGGAGCACAAAGGGGGCACAGAGCAGGGTATTAGCTACTACTTGTTTCTACCACTAGCAGAGGGACTGGGTATCAAAATGAGCCTCATAGCGGGCTCAATCCTGCTTCCTCTGAAGTCAATAAGCCTTTCACTGTTCATGGGGCAGTCTGCCAGCAAACCAGAAATGGATGACAATGCAAAATGGACACCTTGTAACAAATCTAGCCTGCTGGAAATCTCTGGCAACACTCCTATGGCTTGTCATGCCAATAAAGTTATTGAAATTGAAACTGAGTGTGGCAGGGAGGGGTTCAGTCCCTAGGTGCACTGCTAGAGCCCCCTGCTGCCCTGCTGTGGGAATAACACCGAGGGTCACAACCTGCCAGGCCATGCCAATCAAGATGAGGATAAAGACAAGCTGGGGCTGGTCATTGCCAGCGTGACAGTGGCTTTCTCCAGCATGAAGGTGGAAAAGAACAGTAACCCTGTCTGAGTTGTGGCACAGAAGGTCACCTCACCCTACTGCTCCAAAATCCAAGTGCTGTAATCCCCAGTCTGAATCAAGAACTACAGAGAGAAAGCTGAGCCATTAAAATATACAGGCTCCCACAAGTCAGAAGTGGGCTACCAAGGCTTGCCATCTCATAGACTTTAAGGTCAGAAGGGATCATATAGCTCGGTGCCTACTGCGGTTCTAGTCTATACCCAGATTTATTCAGCCCTCCTTCCAAACACCTGATTTACTACCTATTATAGTCTTTGAGCAGCTAGAGTTATCTGAGATAGCAATGACTTGAGACGCACCAAGGTCTCACTTCCTTTTCATCTAGTATCCCCGTAGGTACTACACTGCCATCAATGAACTGAATGGAATCAACTGGGCTATGGTACCAACTAATACACTCTCCAGGCCTGCTACCTCAAACAGAGCAAAAGGGAATGTGTTTCAGGTCTGTCACTATATAGTGCAACCCTCTCCTCCTTCCAAGAGTTCTGGCTGAGAGTCTGGAAAATTAGCCCTGGCTGCTGCTTTTTTTTTTATTTTTTTTTTTATTTTTTTTTTTAAGATGAGCTATCTTACTGGCTCAGGAAGATCCAGGTGCTGATTGGTCCTTTGTCTGATGATCAGATCTTATCACTGAGCAGGGCATAGTGAGTGCGCATGGGAAAGAGGAGAGGGAGACAGGCAGCAAAAATGACAAACTCCTTCCTGTGACATTAGGGAACTACTCATAGCCACTCAGCTTCTGGTAAATTGGGGTTTTTTCCGGCATTCTGGGAAATGGGCAATGGGTTCATACGGATCTCTGCAATATGTTCCATTGGATTGAGCCTGTGCCCCCCAATCTCTCCAGAAAAGATGAAGGAAGAGAAAAGTCTGCTCTTCAGACAGGCCCATCTGTTTCACAAAATGGCTTTCCAAATTAAAGAGCAGCTCTGACTAATGTATTTGAGCATAAGCTTCCGTGGGCTACAGCCCACTTCTTCAGATGCACAGAATGGATTCTATGCATCCGAAGAAGGGGGCTGTAGCCCACGAAAGCTCATGCTGAAATAAATTTGTTAGTCTCTAAGGTGCCACAAGTACTCCTGTTCTTTTTGCGGATACAGACTAACACGGCAGCTACTCTGAAATCTGACTAATATGAAGCCACAAAAGGGTTAAATCTGGTGTCTCACATTTCAAGTCCTATCCCCACCCTCCACCCCCATGCACACTTTGCTCCTGCTTTCCAGAAGGTGGCAGTATTGGTCCTCAGGTTCTTCCCAGCAGCTTGGCTCAAGGTCTCCCCCAAAGCACCCCATTCCCCACCTCCCAGAGCTTCTGCTCTTCCTAATTGCTTGTAAGCCCTGTAGCTGTTGAGAAGAAAGAGGCAAGCCGCTTACCTTCATTGGGTTTCCTCTCCCCATCCCCCAGGGTCGGAGCGGCCTGCGACAACTGCAAAGATAATAGAAAATTAGTCAAAACACAAAGTCATTATCCTGTCCCCAAGGGCAGTTAGGGAGCTGAGCCGCTTCCCAGGATTCCACCCTAATGCTGCGGTAACAATGCCACTGGAAGCAACAGTGTTTCGGAGCATTATTGTAGCGTTCGGATGCATTCCAGCTCCTCTAGTTCCATCCCAACCCTCTTCTCCCCTTGGAAAATAAAGCCGCCACAAAGGAGCATGTCTGACTTCCCTATTACAGCCTTACAGGGAGAAGTGTTGCATGCGGGGAGAAGTTATTAGTAAAGGCTTTTGCTGGCTTTGAGGGGAAGTGTTCCCCCCCCCCCTCCCACCCCATGTGACTGCAAGACAAGCACAGAGAAACCTTTGTCTTCTCTTTCCTCCAGAGCAGGAGAAAATGAAATAAAAATAACACCTTCGGCCTGGGCTTAAAAAGGGGGGGGGGCAGAGACACAGCATCCAGGCAAAGGCAATTCACCCCAGTGTGTGTATGAGAGAGAGCCCCAGAGAGGGCACTTGGGAGGGAAGGGGAGGGGAGTGGGTGGGGATCTGGTTTAATGCAACATCACTTTAAAAAAGAACACAGAGAAATTAACTGCTCAAAGGCATTTCGAATTATTAAGGTCAAAAAACAGAGCGGGAATCTGGGCGGGGGAGAAAAACAACATTGGTGACCTTCTAACGCTGACATGACAAATACGCTAGGAGATTTGTCCACGTTCATGTTCCAAGGAAAGTTAGTGGAAGGTATTTCAAAAAGGGGCCTAGGTTACAAAGCAGG
Source organism: Mauremys mutica (assembly GCF_020497125.1). Taxonomy (NCBI): domain Eukaryota; kingdom Metazoa; phylum Chordata; order Testudines; family Geoemydidae; genus Mauremys; species Mauremys mutica. Next base: position 147,491,697 of record NC_059074.1, on the reverse strand, counting down.
CTAGCAAGTGCAGATGGATTGGGTACTGCTTTTAAAGGGACAACAGCCCTATTTTTTCTACCTCCCCTCTCGCTCCTAAATTAGTCTCTGTTATAAAGGTAAATCATTTGAGCTGGCATTATGTGGCGGGGGGGGGGGAGGAGGGTGAGAAAAGTCTCATGGTTTGAAAGGTCATCTCTGCTCTTACCATGTTTGCCACTGAGTGGTGGCGATGGTTGGGCGTCGATATTTAGCTTTCTGTCAGAGGGATTAACTGTTACATCACTCCCTCACATAGTAACTGCCCCAAACTCCCCTTGCTCCCTCCCACTCCCCCAGCATGAAGGGCACTGCGCACCACAGCACAATGGGGCCACAGATCTGGGCCAGAGCCTCTGTGCTGCAGAACCAAGTCTAGGCCCCTCAGCTCCCTCTGTCACACTTTCCTAACCAAAAAAAAAAAAAAAACCCCTCCTGCTGCTTTTGTAGTGACAAGAGAGCTTCTGAGTAACTGACACAGGCATTAATGGAATTAACTAACCTGCCCCCAACCAGAGGGAGAGATGGAGAGAAAGCATTACAGTGTTTTATCAGAGAACTGTTTTAAATTTCAGGTGAGACCTTAAAAACCCAGCTCACACGGAGCAGACAGGAGCATTATAGCTCTGACTGCATTTTCCATAAGGCAGACTTCACCCTGCTGGCCTTGACCAAAAACACCCACTCACTCACTATTTGTGCAATGTGTTGCCATCTGCATGTCCTCCACCCCAGAGACAGCTGCATTTCAGTGGAGCTGCATTAAAGTGCTTTGGGATGAGTGGTGATATATAACGCAATATATTATTTATCACTGATTGTATTAGGCTTTTTTAAAAAATAATCACTGTCATCTCACAAATGGCCAGGTATGTGACTGGAGCCAGCCAGCCCAAGCCAGTGTGAGGCCTGCAAAATAGATCAGCTGGTATATGCTTCCACACAAACCCACACACAGCCTAGCACCACCAGTTTTAAGAGGAGCGAGGAGACGGAGCTTCCAAAGCATGAGAAGAAACCCCTCTCCCAATTATTCCCCAGGGCCAGTGTATAGTTCCCTCTAGCTAAGGTTCCCCTGATCTGCCTCCCAACACCACTGAAGCACATAAGCTCCTGGCCCTAGGTATAACATGCAAATCCAGACTTCAGTCACCCAGTTAAGGGCCTATTCCCCATGGGAAGAGAAGCTATCTTCCCTCACTTGGCATTAGGGCTGTGATATCAGCTTTAAAAGAGGACTCCCAGGAACATTTTCATTCCCGAAGGGTGAAGGTCACTGCAACAGCACAAACAAAATGGAGGAGGAAGAGGCTGCAGCAGCCCTCCAGAACCAGCCCATGCCTGAAGACCAAGGGCCAAAAGGGACAGAAAAGCATCAGCTGTGCCCTAGCGAAGGACAGAAATCACCAACCAGATCAGTCTGTTCAATCTACAAGGCCCAAAAGTACTGTTAGAGTAGGGCTTGGAGTCAGGCACAGCATGATCATTGCTTGCTACTGAAAACTGGCCTGGAGACACCTTTACAGCTTCACTGTGCCTACTCGCTTTCTGTGGCCGCTGGCCTCCCCTGCCACATGCCCCCCACGTCGCCGGCAGGTGTCAGGAAACAGGTGTAAGCAGCTCATTTTCACTCCTCACCTGCAACACAGCCCATACCTCGTTCTTCAGCAGAACCCACCGTCTCACAACCAGCACCTGGTGCAGCAGCTAAACCCATTCTAGGAAGTAACCAAACTCTAACCCGTGATTTTACTGCTATCAAGGTGTGTGAGTGCGTGTGCAAACTGCTAGCTAACAAAGTCTGCAAGCATGTTAAAAGTCATACAACAGTCTGGGAAGTCACCTGAACTGGATTGCTGTGCCTGCCTGCAATCAACCCCTCATGCCACTCCTGACTACCAGCTGGCCCGGAAAGAAGGTGATTTCACAGCAGCTTCTGGAATTATTAATAATACAAGGTCTCTCTAGAGGCCCTGCTCCACTAGCGTATTTCTCTCACGCCTTTTCCCTTTCCAATGACTGGTACCCATGGAGCCTGTCTGTTGAGGCAGCATTGCTTGGATGGAAGGGACCTTGCCTCACATTAGACCAGGCGGCAACTGACAAACAAAAACGGAAGAGCCCTTCAGGGGACAACAAGGCCCAGTGCCCTTCGGTGGGAGCCTGAAGGTCATGCTGCCTGGGCTCTCTCTCCTCTACTGGCATTTGGAACTACTCATCACTTCCGTAATATGATTGCTTTCCATGTTTTTCTATGGCATGGATGCGGTCCCCGAGCTAGTGGCAGATAAATTGCCTTGGGGTAGGAGCTATACAAGAAGAAGCTTCTTTTGTTCTCTTTGCTATTTGCAGGTTGTTGAGAATTTGTGGTCTGAAATCAGCTAAACACTCCCCAACACAGTCAGCTCCTGACTCACTCTGTCTGTATCTGCCCCTTCTCTGTCCCCTGTCTGCTTGACTGAGGGATCCAGTTCTAATGCGAAGCAAGTTATTCTCTTGAGGAAGAGAAAAGGTTAATCCAATTGTTCCCCCCACCACAACCCTTCTCTTCCTTCCCCTCCCCCTAATCTCTGCAGGCTCATTAAAAGAGCTTTGTAACTGTTTGGGGCTGGAACAAACAATCCAGCCACTTTGGGAGGGACTCTGGGACGGGAGTTAAGGCACTTTCAGTCTTAGGCGCTAGGAATTCTTCTCAGAGGTTTCTACGCAAGGAGGAGGCTTTACTGCAACCTTTCCCCATTGTACATGCAGAGAGAGGTCAGTAATCCTGCAAGCTGCCGGCAGACAGCCTGGGGACCTCTGAGACAGAGTAGAATGGGGCAAGAGAATCTAGGTTTGTCCAAGAATTAGAGATCCTCTGGGATGGTAGTGCGGAATCCCCCTTTTTGCTCCCAAGACCTGCTCCTGTTAGTCTGTTCTCAGAGCAAGAGCGAGAAGCAGCTTTGGGGAAGGTGACCCGCTGTGGCTTGTCTATGCAGCGTGGAAGGGGCTGGGGAAGTTAGTTCTCCTGGTGTTTCCAGTGTGGCCTGGCTCATAGACACACCAAAAGCAGGAGCCGGGTGGGTGTGAGATCATTAACAGTCTAGTCACAGGCTCTCTTTCCCTCCCTCCCTCCATGTCTGATCACTGCCGGATCCCTATGGCAATACAGCTGGTGTACCCAAGTCTCTTCACATTCCAGGGCAGGAAGGGAAGAGCTCGCCTCCCAGGATATTCTCACCCTGGGGTCACTCCTAGGAGGCTGCAGTTTAGAATCAAACCCATCAAACAAAGAAATGATGGGGCTGGCCTGTGCTTCCCTGCTTTCTAGGGAAAAGGGGTTGTGGGGAAGACAACTTATCCTCTCCCCAAACCCACCGGCCCCACCTGACCCTGAGAGGAGTGAGGACAGGGTGGCAGGGCCAGGACTGGCTAACATTTGGGGAGGGTGGTATTCTAACTGCATTCTCCCCCCACCCTAACCCTCATTACAAAGGATACTCCCCACAAATAGACCGGGACACCTGCAGCAGCACCGCCCATCCCAGGCCACCAACTCACAATTTCCCACTGTCCCAGCCTCCCAGCAAGTAGTGATAATAATAGTAACAGCCTCAACAATGAGTAATTATAACTCTGCCTTTACTAAAGCGGCATTGTAATACCAGCCCCACTCCTCTGCATTTATGAAAGCAGCATTGCATTACCTGTGTACCTTGCTTTTCCCATGAGCCTGGGCCAGGGCTTTATTTAATTCTCCCCAGCGTGCCTGGCTATGCAGATAAGTTTATTCAGCACCACTGCTTGATAAACAGTGCAGATAAAATATCATCATCAAAGCGCGAACCTTGGGTCCCAACACAAAGAGTCATGTTTTATGCCATGCTCATGGTCATCGCCATGCTGCCTACGTGAGATCTGTCTAGCCACCAGCATTTCTAATGTTCCCACCACCGTAGTATCTAGGCGACCAACATACAAATAAGGGCAGAACTCACATCTGTCTGCAGGAAGCTGGCGGTCTGTCTGTCTAGGCACTTATCTGGCCCCCATCTCTGTACTATCGGAGGAGCATCTCACAGTCTGTAATGCCTTAATCCTCACAACACTCTGTGAGGCAGGGATGCCTCTTCCCAGCCACTCTGTTATTCCTCCTTATTTGTTCCTACCTTTTCCCTCTGTCTCCTTCGTTCCTTGTCATTATCCTCCACTGGTGAGGAGAGACTTTTGCCAAAGGCTTTTTGCACTGTTTTCTGAAAACGGCCAGACTTGGGTTCTGTCTGATCTGCTGGTTTCAAAGTTTTTTGGTTTTTGGTTTTCTTTTTTCAAAACCACCTTAACGTGAGACTAGCCAAGGCCAGGCCAGTGATATCACCATAACTTAACACATGACACTCTCCAATAGGAGGGAAGCCTGGCTTTCTATCAAGTGCAGGCTAATATGCTGCTGTCACTAAGAAAGTGGCACTATAACAGGCTAGCAACAAAGCGTGTGATGCCTGCCAGACTTTAGTTACATCTGAAATGGCTTCTAATTGAGGAGTTACCTTCTAGTGCCCAGTGCTGAGCAAACAATGTGAACAGCAGGTTCATTTCCCAATTATATTTATTTTCACACTGGAGGGCCTGGCCCTCGGCGATGGCCTCCCCAAATTCCTGAAGATAAATGGCAGAAGAAAACTAACTTGTTCTTATCCCTCCAATTATACTATATGCCCACCTAGCCGATGTACACCACAGCCACCTGGACGCTCAGTCTAACCCGTTTAAAAACTCCTGGCAACACATCCCACTTGACTCCCTTAAAAAGGAGACAGGGGTTTGTACAGAGAGGTGTATTTTTTAAGGAGACCAAACCGATTTCCGATCCCTGGGAATGCCAGGGAGGCTAGGGAGAGAAGGGGGAAATCGGAGTTTTGAAATCTCAGCGGGGACATGTATTTTGCAAAGCAGTCTGGATGAAGTACAGAATCCATCCTGCCCCCTTTGATCTCTGTTTGTTTTTCCAGCGAGGTGTTCTCGGAGCGCCAGGCAGTAACATGCCCGAGAGCTCTAGCTAAAGACAAATGGGGCAAAACAGCCCTTTGCAATGTCAGGAGACAGAGGACGAGGCTCGCAGCCCAGGCACGGTGCTCCCAGAAGCTGATGCAAGAAGTCAGCGTGCCGCTTCCATGCCCGGGGAGCGATGACGGGGCCAAGCACGGGGATCATGCCCGCCTGTGGATTTCAAATAAGGCTCCCAACTTCTACGAAACTCCACAGGCAGCAGATCCGTCCCATTCCCAGGAGAAAGAGGAGAGTGGGCACGGACTGAGCAGCGAGTGGGAAACCGGGACTCCTCCAGGAACTCATGAAATCCCGGATCTCTCTCCCCGCCCCCCCAGTACAAGGGTGCCTGCTGGCCATTACACTCAAAGTGCATCTGTGTGTGTGTGTTCACTGTAGCTCACACACCTTTCTCGGTGTTTGTCTGAGGGCGTGCGGCGTCTGGGGCTACTTCTGCAGGGGACACGCGGCACCGCACACACAGTCGTGCCCTTGCACACGCACGCAGAGACAGCTGCATATGAGACTTCCATGCCCCTAGCCTGGGCGCGGGGCAGGCAAGGGGTGCTCGCTCTGGCACGGGCATCAAGGAGTTCCCAGCCTCGAGGCACGGTCGGTGGCAGTCGCAGGCCGGGGGGAGGGGGGAGACCACGCCGGGCAGGGGGAAGGCGCCCCCTACACACACACAGACACACACACACACACAAAGCTCCCCCCCTCCTCCCTTACCTTGGCGTTGTGGAGATAGAGCAGCGCCGCCAGCCCCCAGTGGATCCAAGTGAACAGAAAGTTCATGATTCCTGGAGCAGGTCGGGGGAGGGGGGTGGCTTGCTGAGCTTTTGCTGTCTCTCTCTGGCCGCCTGTCTCCTTCCCTTTCTCTCTACTCCTCCGTGCCCTCGTCCTCCCTCTCCTGGAGCCGCTCTCCTGGGCGATTTCTGCAAAGCTTGCGGCCGGGGGGAACTCTTCAGTCTCGGGTTTCACCCCTCCATGAGCCCGGCTCTCTAACCGCCAAAGGAACAGACACCCCCCTTTTTTTCCTCTCTCTCTCTCTCCCTCTCCCTTGTTCCCTGCACAAAGCTCAGCCTCCTCCGTCCGGCCCGGTTCCGATCCGACCCCCGGAGGGACAATCCACGCTCCAAACGGCACCGATTTGTAACAGATTTCCCCTCGGAGAGGTAAGAAAAGCCCACGCGCGCGCACACAAAAAAAGTTTGCCCGAAAGTTTCAATGCATTTTCCAGTCTTCGGGTTGGTTTCCTGCGGCTGCTCCCAAGCTGGAGTTTCCTTTCAGGGGAGGGGGGCTGATCCCCGCTTTGGATCCCTGGTTCTGTTCTCCTGCAACTAGGAGGGATCGGGGGTGGGGATTGGATCCCTTTCCTTCTTTCCACCGCTTTCAAAATCCAATCTGGCCGGGGAGTGGAGGGAAAATCCAAGCCGGTAAGAGTGGGGGCGGGGGAATAAATTAATGAGTGGGTAAAAATAATAATTAATAACAATAGCAAATCCCAGCGCACAGGGAGAGCTGCTCCTCCTAGTCTGCTCTGCTCCCTCCTGTGCTGATCTGGCTCGCTCGCTCTCCTTTCTTGGCGGAGAGTCTGGCTGCACTTTGCTGTCGCTCGCTTGTGAACGTCAGGCAAGAGCCACAGCCCAGTGCTCTCTTTCTCTCTCTACCTCGCTTCGCCCTCCCTCTGCAACTGCAACTGCACCGCTCAGCCAGCTCCGCTCCCTACTCAGACGAGCTTACTAAGCCCCGCCCAGCTCCACCCTCCTCCCCTCCCTCCTCTGGCGCCGGGGGGGGGGTCCAATTCGTACACCGCCTGCTCCTTCCGAAAGCTCTCCGCAGAGTCGTGTGGTTCTGGCAACCGCTTGCAGCCAGAGGATTTGGGGATCCTCTCCAGTGCCCCCAGCCTCTTTCATTCCCCCCCCACAAGTCACGATTGCGTCCCCCCTTTTGCAAGCCCCTGTGGGCACGTGTTCAAAAAATCAGAATTCACCTCGTGAACGAGGCTTGCTCCAAACCAAAGCAACATTATGGGGGTAAGGGGGGGAGCTGTGTCCTCGCCTGCTAATCCCCAAAGGGCCTCTGACCCCAACATTCTATGATCTCTTAGCACCTAGGAAAAGGAGCAGTCGCTCCTCCTATGTAGGTTTGACTTCCCTCCAGCCTGTGGGTGCACGCTGGTGTGCTATGGGGACCGTTCTGTCAGACAAACCTCAATCAGCTTCCTGGGGGTTAAAAATCTGTGCAGACAAAATGTGGACCCCGTACACATTCCCTAATCAAGATCCTTCACTCCTGCCACCCACAATATTTCATCCTTAGGAGAATATTGTTTTTGTCCCTTTCTTTTTCTTGCAATAGTTTGCATGTGTTAAAATAGAGAGAGAGAGAGATCTCCTGCCTCCTGGCAATCGGGTATATTGCATGTTCAACCTGGGCAAATTCCTTGAGTTCACCACAGAGTGCTGAAAGGGGAAGGGGGTGGAAATGGGGAAGGACATATTCTCTCATTAGAAAGCAGTTTATTTCCAGCATAGTGCCACTAGGCCTGGGATGATACAGAGAAGCATTGACTCTATAGAGGCACCTGCTGGTGGAGGAAAACACACACACAAAAATCATTTTATTTCCCTTCGTGGTTCTTCGATTCGCTCTTCTTTTTGGCTTATCTTGGAATTCCTTTTGTGCTGCCATCTCATGCAGCATTCACCAATCGGGGCGGGATGGAGCTCAGTCTTGCTGATCCAGTCTAAGACTTGGTCTGAGTAAGGAGTGACTCACTTCCAGCAACTGCAGCGGTGGGCTCCTCATGTGCACTGCAGGATTTGCAGCAGAGGGGAGAGGTCAGAGCTTTGTAGAAGCCTGAGGAGGGTCCGTGGTCCTGCTTGCAACAGGGCAGGAGGGTTGTTCAAACATTGCAAAAGACTCCCTCCTTTTTTCTAATTATTACAGACTCCTTCCGAGGCAGCAAATTGCAAATGACTGGACTTTCCCTTAAATGTCACTGCCAAAAATTGCCTCAGGGCTGATAGGCCCACAGGAAGGGGGTAGGATATTTCTCTAAATAAAGCTAAAATAAAAGGTCCCACATTCTGGACCTTTTCCAACAATGTTTTGTGCAGATCCCTATATGCAGTCCCATCCTCCTGTCCTGGCCCCTGCATCGCTCTCCATGGGCAGCAAACAGCTGGGCCTATGGGGCGGGAGAACTGCATAGTTTTCTTTATTCGGTGTAAAGTCCAACCAACTTTTTTTAATTAGTTTTTTTTATGAATGAATGTTGTTATGAATCGAACAATCCATAACTTTAACAATCCTGTGTCTGGGTGAAATTAACAAGGCCTATGCATCACAGTAATCTATCAAAATAATTTTCAATCCACTGATGGGTCATATCCCCATAAAGCTACAATGTACTGTAAATATTGTACAGCATCCTCACTTTTAAAATTACCCCTATAACATTGCTCACCTGGTCTTATGTTTCACCTGGCCAACATCCTTTTACCAAAAAAGCAACCAAACTGAAATCTGACCAAATGTTCATGTACCTGCATGAATTCAGGCACAACCGAGAAGACTCATGTGCCTTCCCATGTTAAGGTTCTACTGCAGCTAATATGAGGCAATAGCTGTAAGCATTTCTATGGTGCCTAGAATGTTTATTAGAGGTGCCATACATCAACAAAGAAACTAAACAAACGTCCATGCCATATTTCCTGTATGGTTCTTATTCTTTTACTCATGATAACAAGTCAGAAGTAGCTGAAGGATGGGAGGAAGAAATTAATGGCCACAATGTTAAATAATGGGTACCTCAAAATACTAAACCCATATTTAGGCTCTTAAGTTAGTGGCCTTATTTTTAAAATGACTGAGCAGTGACTTATTTGGTAGCTGCTAGGTGCTGAGTACTTTTAATAACCAGGCCATTTAGGACTTATTCTTGTACCACTGAAGTCAATGGGAGATTTTCTCTTGACTTCAATGGGCATAAAATCTAGGTGCTTAAATATTAATTTTAAGTGGCCTGAAAAAACAGGGGTGTCTATCATAATCTGGGAGCAGGAGCTTCACTAAGACAGTGCTTGAACTACATACCTCAGTGATCTGGCTCAAATATTAAATATTTATTTTTGCCAGATCTGTGACCCCCTCCTTCCCTGCACACACATACACTGTAAGCACTGACTTTATAAGCCTAACTTTGGGCCTCCATTTTTTGAAATCTTGACCCATGCTAGTAATACCCTTCAGTTAATCACTCAATTAACCCTGAAAACATGCAGAAATATCAAGCCATTTTCAGTAACATTGCACTAATGTACTTGGATGAGCTGGCGGTTTGTAGGCTGGAAAGTCAGGTTTCCAAGAACTGCATTCTCATTTTTTTCCTCCCTCTGCTTTCTGACCCCTGAAGGAATAACCAGAACAATTCTAAGGGATTCCGGACCCTAAGCAAATTTCAAAATGGAATGGGAAGCCTGAGAAAAGTGGACATTAAAAACCAAACAAAAGAGTGTTTTCTTAGAATTCCATCTTGTGGGCAAGTCTGATGGAATCTGGATTTGGATCATCTAAATTGGGAGAGAAGTCAGGGAAACAAAGAATAATTTTAAACATTTTAGTGCCAGAGCTATTTCTTAATACACAAATTACTCTCTGATTTCATATAAAGTCCCCCAGTGCCAAGCCTGGAGCATAGCACCAGAAAAAGATGTAGCTTGGTCAGTTCTCCCAGCGGATCTGGAAAAAGAGCCAAAAACAGTATTGTACCATACTAGGAAAAGCCGTGAGTTGACAGGTCTGAATCCTAATGATTCAAATATGTTTCAGTTGATTATTTTTCCTTGAGAAATCACAGCTATGCAATATATAGTAGCTTGAGTATGGTATAGTCAATTGCTAAACTGTGGGTGGGTGGAGTAGATAGATCAGTGAATCATTCTATTCTTTTTTCTTTCTTTCTTTCTTCATTTGCACTAACAGAAGCAACTCTAGGTGTAACAAAAGATTTTCTTTCTGCGATGCTTTGCCAACGCTCCCTCTGGTGTGGTATAAATAGAATACAGGCAGCGGGCAATGTTAATACAGTTTGTATTTGCAGTCATTAGAGATGCCCATGCACCACCCACTGGCAGCTTCACTTGCCTCTGTCATTCAGGAGTTTCTGTGGAAATTCTCAGTTTCTGGAAATAAAAAATGCATGGTACACTGTGCACCATCACACAGGCTGTCACTAGATATTACTTTTACAGCTTGGGTGGCTTTTTTCCACTGTCAGATGCTAAATCAGGCATATCTGGAGACCCGAAGAAGAGCTCTGGGTAGCTCAAAAGCTTGTCTCACCAATAGAAATTGATTCAAAAAAAGTTATGACCTCACCTGCCTTGTCTCGCTCATGCACTGGGACCAACACGGCTACAGCAACACTGCAAACAACATTTACAGATGACAGCTTTAAGTTTCTTAGGGCTTTTAACCTCAGAATACTACACACACTCCAATGAGCATCCTAATTAAACTATGTTTAGGACTGTTTAAATCTAGGAAGCTTTCTTAATTATGCCTTCTCCATGTGAACTTGATACACACATGCATATACACAGCCACACTATAAAACCATCAGATTAGGAAATTAAATGCTGGGATGCTTCCCAGTTAATAAAAACAAAAGATACAAGCAGAACAAAGGAAAAATGAGATACATAAGATAACGGGGTTGTAAACTCTTCAGCTCTCAGCATCTTCTGCACGGGTGCTGACTTTTGGTTTTGCTGGCGGGTGCTCCTTTCCACCTCCTCCCCCTTACAAGCAGCAGGCAGGGACTCAGGAAGAAGAGTCTGAGCAGGGGTGGGGCCTTGGGGCGGAGGGGTGGGTGGCTCCTCAGGAAAACATCAAGTAGGGGCCTGAACCCCAGAACACTCATGGAGTCGGTGCCTATGGTCTTCTGGACTCTCAGGATACATCTGCACGGCAATTAAACATGTGTGGCTGGCCCATGTCAGCTAACTTGGGTTTGCCCATCTAGGGCTGTGTGGCTGTAAAACTGCTGTGTAGAGGTTTGGGTTCAGGCTCTAGCCTGAGCTCTGGGACCCTGCAAGAAGGGAGGGTCCCAGAGCCCAGGCTCCAGCCCAAGCCTGGATATCTACACTGCAATTTTTAACCTCACATCCCAAGCCCTGCGAACATGAGTCAGCTGACAAGGGCCAGCCGCGGCCATGCCAGGGGGCCTTTACTCCAGTATAGACATACCCTCATAAAGTAGCAGCTTGAAATTGTAGCCAGCTGGGTTTTCTGCTGCCACAATGGAACTTTAGTGGAACTTCAGGTGCAAGGAGAAACTGATCAAAGGCTGGCATAATAGCCTGTTTGTTGATGTCATGACTTCCTCTCCCCAAGGTGGCTGGACTTGGAGATTCTGGAAGGTCAGTCTTCCCTCAAATGGCTCATTGACCCAAAAGCTGAGCTTCTGGGCCTCTCCGTTGATCCTTATAGTATACATACTCCAATTGCTCTGTCTTATAGCTCCTCTCTTTAATGTCTTCAGTCCAATTAGGTTCAAATGAGGTCATCTTTAGTTAGCATCAGTTCTAGAAAACTCCACTTTAAATCAGTAATTCAAAAGGATATTTGGGTGTTTGCCTGCTGGCTGCCACAGAAGCTGAAAGTCCAAGTCTCATACAAAAAAATGCAGACATGCCACTTTTGAGGAAGTTGGCATAGTCTTCTCTGGGGAAAATAGTTTAAGCTGTCATGCCACCAATTTTACAGGAAGGTCAACGTAAAAGAAACTCTATAAAAATAGCTGAATAAAAAACCATCCAGACAACAGCTATTCACCCAACAGTCATCTATCAGCAATATTAAAAATAAATTCAGACTTATGATCCAGTTCATCTTTTCTCTTTGTTTTTTACTAGTCTAAAAATAGACTAATATCCTTTTTGGAACTAGGCTATAGGTGAAACAGCTTTACATTCTGAAATCTACATCGTGATAGAGAAAAGTTACTTTAAAGCTTACCCAGTGAATACCCATTAAAAAATATAAAATGTTATATTTATATCAGGTCTGTATTCCCATATACACAGGTTTTCACGCACAGGGACTACAATAACTCTTCCAAAACTAGAAGGGTAAGAGGAAAGGGACTTTGGTTCATAGAATCATAGAACCATGGGGTTAGGAGGGACCACGAGGGTCATCTCGTCTAACCCCCTACCGCGATGCAGGATTTGTTGTCTTCACTATGTGTACATCATGTTAAATTCTACCTGGGAGTAAAAATAAATGGGGCTTTGCCCCCATTCTCTTGCTGCACATTTCATGATGGTTACAGTATGGGTGAGCTAACATCTTAACTACCCAGATCATGTATATAGTGCAGTGCGTCCATGCACATGCACTCAGAGATTCAAAATCCCCTGAGAGAGCAGCGCAATGGCCTGCTGTTGTTATCATTTATTGTGGTAGCCACCCAAATGGGCTACGTGCTTTCCAAGCACAGAGGACGACACAGTCCCTGCCCTAAAGAATCAATCACATTCTGACAGAATATTTCAATAAACATCTGGATGTCTGCTTTGCTCTCTAGTGAGCTGTACACTACACTTCCACTGACGCATATTATGTCTCTGATTGTTTGCCTTCCTCCCCAGGAGAGTTTAGCCAGTTTGTAAATGCAACAGAGAGGACGTTGAGTAAGATGTAATGAAGCTGCCATCACAATTTTGAAATGAAAGTGCCCCGTTTTCATTGAATCATAAACACCCTTCTGCCCTCTTTCACACAAAACAGTTTTCAAAATGCTCAACCTACCATCTCAACCAGAGTTTAGGTTCGTAGGCCACTCTGCCACTTAATGTTATGAAACTTGAAGATTCGGATCCTGAAGTCTACTCCTGTCCCTTTAAAAGTCATTACTCTGCTTTATGCTTTGTTAAAGTTTCACTAGTCCCAGAATGATTTTTGCTGGTAGTGTTGATGCTGGAATAATACAGAACTCTAAATGTAGGCTCTGAGTTTGTCCTTATTATTGGGTGAATCCGATTTTCGCAAAGAAGTTAACTTGGTTTTTCTGCAAAATCACATCTTAAAATCATAGGGGCTTGTCTACCAAAAAAAGCTGTACTTTATCTTACAGGTAGGGGAATAAGCTACACTGGTATAAGGCATGTTTGAACCAGTTTAATTGTGTCCACGCTATGGGTTGTACCAGTATAACTGTATTGGTAGAAGATCACTCCCCAGCTGAAATAGTTAAATTGATACAAAAACCATGGTGTAAACCAGATATAAGATTCCCTTTTATTTTAATCCCTTTCAAATGTTTGGCTCTATGATGGGGCGTACTCCCCACACCAGCCTTGAAAGAGCTGAATTAGGCTAGGTGGGCCCAGTCAACCAATTAAGCTGCAAATGGAGGAGATTTAGGCACTAATTAGGAGGAAGCTAGGGTTGCCAGGCATCCAGTTTTCGACTGGAACACCTGGTCGAAAAGGGACCCTGGTGGCTGCAGTCGGCGCTGACAACTGGGCCACTAAAATCCCAGCCGATGGTGCAGTGGAGGCCTGGGGCTAAAGCAGGCTCCCTATCTGCCATGGCTCTGCAATGCTCCTGGAAGTGGCCCCCAGGTCCCTGTGGCCCCTAGGTACCGGCCCCAGCCCGACTACCAGCTCCACAGCTCCCATTGGCCAGGAACTGCGACCAATGGGAGCTGCAAGGGGTGGTGCCTGCAGGTGCGAAGGTAGCATGCACCACACAGAGCTGCCTGGCTGCGCCTCTGCCTAGAGGCCGCTGAGACCTGGAGGCCGCTTCCTTGGAGTCACAGTAAGCGCCACCAGGACCCCACACCCCAACCCCTTGGCTCAGCCTGGAGTCCCCTCCTGCACTCCAAACCTCTCATCCCCAGCCCCACCCCAGAGCCTGCATCCCCAGCCCAGAGCCCATACCCCCTCCCACATCCCAACCCCCTGCCCCAGCCCGATGAAAGTGAGTGAGAGTGGGGAAGAGTGAGAGACGGAGGGAGGGGGTAATGGAGTGAGTGGGGGCAGGGTCTCAGAGAAGAGGAGGGGCGGGGCAGGGCAGGGGTGTTTGGTTTTGTGCAATTAGAAAGTTGGCAACCCTAGAGGAAGCTCACCTGTGAGGGAACAGGCAGGGGCTGGCAACAGAGTGGGAGGCTGCAGGAAGGAAATCTGCAGTCTCTCTCCCTGAGGTAAGGGAGAAGGAAGAGGGGAGAGGAAGAGTTTACCTAGTAGGCCCAAGAGAGAGGGGCTGTCTAGGAAAGCTGGAGAATGAAAAGCTTGGAGAAGCATGGTAGGAAGTAGTCCAGGGGTGAGAGCAGTAAGGTTGGTGTAGCCACAGACCTTAACGGCTCACTACAGAGCACTGGACTGGAACCCACAGCGTAGGCCTGGATTCTCCTGCCATCCACGGCAGAGTGCTATTACATGGAGCAGCGAATGGGAAGACTGCCTGAGTCACTGTGGGAGTGACATAGTCAGGGCAGTGGGCGTGAGGACTGCCTGACCCTGCATGTGGAGAGAGACCTTGAAAGACTCCCCTGGAAGGGGAAATCACAGTGGGACCTGGCCAGAGGGCCGAGTTACAAAGTGGCTGTACTGTGACTACGTGAGCAGGAGGAGAGCAGCAGCGGTGAGAGAGAAGAAAGGGGGCACTGAACTGGGTGGAGCTAATCCCCAGAATCACCAGAAGGAGGCACCACCCAGCAGGGAGTAGAGCATCCTGTGATGGGCTCATATTCATACATGTCCCCAGGAGCTCTCCACTGGCTAAAATAGTAGCAATCAAATATGGACTGAAGAGGGGGTTGCCAACCTTCCAGGATTGTCCTGGAGTCTCTAGGAATTAAAGATTAATCTTTAATTAAAGATTATGTCATGTGATGAAACCTCAAGGAATATTCCAACCAAAATTGGCAACCCTAGAGATGGGGCGGGATCATTTTCTCTGCCCCACCTTTGAGATTTATGTCATTGATTTGTATTGGGCTTGTTTTTCTGTGTCTCAGTAGCAAGGCATGACACCCTGCTCCGGCCTGGACAGCATTGCCATAGGAACAGTCCAGAGTCAGAGACAGGACCAAAACACTCCTAGAGAACATTGTGTGCTCGTTTCAACCACTAGGTACCGGGGCTGTCAGATACACGACTTTCACCTCACACATGATGGGCACAGTGGCAAAATAATCCAGGCAGGCTTTTGTTCCCGGCTAAAGTGAATTTCACAATCTAGTGCTATCTAAAAAAAACCTGAAGCCAGCCTCATTGCACATACCGGTAAGTGTATGTCACATGGAGGCACCCTCATATCAATCACATTGCATAGGGGATTGGGAAACCTACTCAGTCTGCACCCCGAGGTATTGTTTCTAATTCCCTGTTAACATGCCAGGCTCCCTGCTGTTTTGGTGTACCACTCTTTGGAGATTTCTCTCCTGGTTCTGGGTGTGCTCAGCCAGATGGATATTGCACTATCTGCAACTGCCAAAAGCCTCTCCTGAGATGGAGTTTTTCTTTATGTTTTAAAAAAACAGATTTAAGAGCAGCCTGTCATTTTGGAGGTTGGCATTAATTGTCTGGAAGGAAAACATCTTGTGGTGACTGGGAGATTTATTTTGTAACTTATCAGTTCATTTATTGATTACCATATAGCTAGGTCTCTTTGTCCAACAGTCTCTGCTGGGTTAATGTTCATGTACTGTGTAGCACCAGGTTTGCCCTGGGTAATTATGGGTATACCACTGGGACAGCGCTACCAATTAGCTTGAGCGTGTAACATTTCACTCTGCCACAACACACCAGTGACCCTCAGAAGCCCCGGGTGTTGAGTGGATTCTGCTGTGCAGGTGCTTTTGTCTGATATTTGAACCATACAGACTCTCTGTGGTATTTTTGGAAGGCCTACCTAGCACCAAAGGGACCATCTGAAGAGCAGGGTGAACGTCAGAAGATTCCTGGAAGATTTTGGGGCCTTTACAGGCTCTCCCTTGTTTAATGATGTATGCTAGGTCCAAGAGGAACCCGTAAAGTGCATGCAGATTGCAGTTCTGCTTTGTGGTTGGATTGTATCCTCCAGTGAATGGAAGTTGGGACTAGTGGCAGGTTTATTCCTTCCTGCAGGGTTTCATTTGAAGAAGCTGCCTTTTATTTCTTTATGAAGTGGGCGGTAAGAATGGAGTATTCTCATTAGTTGACAAAACTCTGGGATGCAAGTTATTTGGGCCTGCTGACAAAGGGACCGTCTACTGGTAAGCAAAGGAAACACAAAGTATATGATGCTTATTCCTGGCTGCTCCAGTGTCTCTCAGCTGCAGTCAGACAAGACCAGAGAAGAAGAAAGAACTCAAAGGAGGGGGAATCTAACAGTACACAATCCCTTTCCCCAAAACTCAACAGCATGCAAACAAGCCAAGCCAAAGTCCATCCAACCAAGAAGAAGCAGACCCTTCTGCCAGCGCTGCTGATAAAATGAGATTCTTAACACCATCATCTGCAGCAGACCCAGAGACTTCCTGACATCCGCAATACTTCAGCACTGAGATACCCTTCTCTACAGAGCGGCAGATTATATGACAGGAGGAGTGTTGCTGCTGTATATTGTACTTTGACTTGCTTTAGCAACACTTGAGCTAGAAGTAAAAAACACAATAGTTCTTACATCACAGTTGCAATAATGTGTGGCATGCAGGCCTGGTCAGAAAGGAGTGATGAGAGGATAGGATGAGCACACAGTCTCAGTGCCGCAGGAGGGGCAGTTCTCTCAGCAGAAATATATCCTACATTAGACCTCATCTTGACAGATAGAGGAATTAGTTGCAGAACTAAAAATTTGTGATTGCTTAGGTGCAAAGTCCCAACTGGTCATATATATATATATGACTTTATTCTATATAGATATAGATTAGATTTGGTGCTTTAAAAAGGCCAACTGCACAGAGCTGAAAACAAGTCTGAGCCAAACCAGGTGGAATAAGGATAGAATAGAATAAAACAGAAAAATGTGAATGATATTTGGGAACCATTTAAAAACACTTTATTAGATGTTCAAAAAGCCATAATTTCAAAATGGGAGAAAGAAGGCCACACTCATAAAAAAAATTGCTGGGCTTAGTGCAGAAGCAAAAGGAGATAGAAGAAAAATGGAAAAAGGGGAAAGTTTAATAGCAAAGAATATAAATCAGAAGCTAGGAATTTTAGAAAAATTGTAAGGAAAGCAAAAGGACACACGGAGAAACCCACAGCCAACAGAGTTAAGGACAATCAGAAGGAGAGTTTTTTGAGCATATTAGGAACAGAAGGAATCCTAACAATGGTATTGGTCCATTATGAGATGGAAATGGTAGAATTGTCAATAATAATGCAGAAAAGGCAAAAGTGTTCAATAAATATTTCTATCCTGTGTTAGGGAAAAAGTCAGATGAGGTATTTATATCATATGATGATGAAATACTTTCTATTCCTACAGGAACTAAGGAGGATGTTAAATAGTAGCTACTAAAGTCAGACATTTTTAAATCAGCAGGCCCAGATAACTTGCATCCCAGAGTTTTAAAAGACCTGGCTGAGGAGCTTCCTGGACCATTAATATTGTGTTTTCAATAAGACTTAGAACACTGGGGAAGTTACAGAGGACTGGAAGAAAGCTAATGTGGTGCCAATATTTATAAAGGGTAAATGGGATATGACCCAGGTAGCTATAACCCTGACAGCTTGACGTTCATCCTGAGCAAAATAACAGAACAGTTCATATGGGACTTGATTAATAGAGAATTAAAATGAGGATAAAAAAATAATGCAAATCAACATGGGTTTATGGAAAATTGATCTTGTCAAACTAACTTGATATTTTTTTTATGGGATTACAAGATTGGATGATAAACGTAATAGTGTTGATATAAAATAGTAAGACTTCTATAAGGTATTTGAATTGGTACTGCATTGCATTTTGATTAAGAAACAAGAACAATACAGAATCCACATGGTGCACATTAAATTGATTAGAAACTGGCTAAGTGATAGGTCTCAAAATATAATTGCAAATGGGAAATCATCATCAAGGGTCGGTGTTTCTGGGGGTGTCCCACAGGGATCACTTCTTGGCCCTACGTTATTTATCAGTGATTTTATGTTTCCTTCCAGGTCATTAATAAACGTGTTAAAGTTTGTAGATGACACAAAGATTGGGAGAGTGGTAAATAATTAAGAGGGCAGGTCATTGAAGCAGAGCGATCTGGATCTCTTGGTAAGCAGGTTGGGGTGGGTATGGGATTTCAATATGGAAATCAGACTTCAGTATTAGGGTTTTTATTAACTATAGGTATAGAAAAGTATTGGTAAGTGGAATAGGATACCATCCTAAAGGAGTTTTAACTGCCATTCCAGCTGACACAAACTAACAGCAGACAGAAAATCCAAAGTTGGGGCTGAAACCTATTCATCTCACAATGACACTGTGAAGCCTAGCGTGCTGCTCTGATAGTGAATTCCCTGACTGTGACAGCCTTAGTGGTTTTTTGTGCCCAGAGTGTGATTGGAATTCTCATCATTCTACCTAGATACTTATATCTTCCCCCCTTGCGATAGTATCTGAGTACCTCACAATCTTTAAGATAGGGAAGTACTACTATCCCCATGTTATAGATGAGGATCAGAGGCACAGAGAAAGTGAATGACTTTCCCAAAGGGAACCTGTGGCAGAAAAGGGAATTGAACCCAGATCTCAGTTTTCTAAGTCCCAGGCTAGGATTATAAACCACTGGAGCACCTCTTGACTATAGCACTAGCTCAGACTTCCATGCTGTCTATATTTCCTTCTGCCGGGGGAGTAGCGGTTGAGACGAGATACTCGGCATATGATCAAATCTACACTAGGACATTCCCCAGGAGACTATGCATTTGTGATTCTGTTAGTTTTTCTCATTATCTTTATTTATAGAAGCTAGATATGGAAAAGGCCCATGAGATCAGCTGACACCCCTTCCTACCCCCAAGACTGCAGGAATAAAATAGACTTCACACCCACAGTTAGACTGAGTGTGAATTTCAGTCTTGATGAAGGTATCTGTTAGGATTGGCTGCTTGTTTGGTAAATGCCATGAGAAAATAGGGACTCGTTGAACATTGCCTTCCAAACCATGTAAGCCACTGCCTGAAAACTCAATCATCAGACAGGCCCAATGGGCAGAGAACTATACCATCTACCTGCTTCTCGCAACAGGGTAGCTATGGAATGCCATCAAATAGGGTTGTGGACTGGAAACATCATTAACTTACTGGCAATTAGGGATGTAAGTGTTCTTTGGACTGTTTACTCACACTTCGCAATGTCATGTGGCTGGAAGAGGGGTGTGATTCCATGACTCGAGTGCCCTGATACCATGCTGATGGGTGTGGCAGAAATGCATCAAGAAGAAGCCAAATCCTGACATTCTTACTCAGAGGAAACCCCACTGAAGTCGAAGGGAGTTGTTTGCTTGAAATATGGACTGAGAACAAATGAGTGAGGATTTCAGGATCTGGGAGAGTTATTAAAACTTCATAACTAAGGGCATGTTATTTGACTTTTCAAGACCATGTGTGCTAGCCGCTGTGGATGGAAACACGCCAATGGGAAATGTACCTCATATTTCCTACACCCCCAAAATCACATTGTGCAGCCTGTTCTATTAAAACGTGTATAGGGCCTTATCCAAAGCCCAGGGAAGTCAATGGGAGAAGTCACATTAACTTTAATGGGCTTATATAGGGCTGCTAAGCACCCTATCAGAAAAAAGGTACCACTCCCCCAGTTTCTGTTGCAGACAGCAGGGAACACAGTAAGTCTGAAAATGCTCTTGAATCCCATATCTTTAATGCAGTACGTTGTGCCAAAACAACCCTGCCATGTATGGCTAACCTCCCCATACCTCTGCTCTCTTTTTCAGCAGAACTTGGTACAATTGCCTCAGCAGCATTCTCCGCCTTTCAGCCAGAAGGGTCCCAAAGTGCTTCACTAACTGTATACTGTATATACTGTGAGAAATCCAACACCCAGTACTGATAGCCTCTGGGGTGGAGCTGCATTTCTGTCACACACAGCCAACAACGCCACACAAACAGGGGAGGCAAAGAGCAACAACTTGCAACTGAGAGTTTGACATGTTTATATACAAATAATAAAAAAGGCAGGGACTTTTGCTATCGTGTGTGCAGCAGGTATATCTATAGATAATGTAAGCAAAATAGTGGAGGTCATACAGGCATACAGATTCGGGGGTATTTATATGGGAAGAGATAGTGCAGTGAGGAAGGATAGATAAGGCAGTGTAGGAGGAAAAGAGACAGAGGAATTTTGAGCAGTATATTTGAGAAGACCTTGGGAGTGAAGTTAGAACCTTTCAAGACAATATTTTAAATAGCCCTGAAAATGAGAACAGATTTTTCTGCAGAACAATTGTCTTTTTTTTCCCATGTAAACATAGACGAAGGAAGGATAAATTGACAAAAACTCGATCACATTAACAAATATGTGTAAAAATACCAAACAAATCCTAACTGAACATCACATTCCAGACCCTCTCTGCAGCCCTCAACAGCCTGAAATGCGCAGAGGTAAAGAGAGTAAAGGGCCACTAGTAATTTCAAAACCCAGTCTCCTGTGATTACCAGCCAACCTTTAAACAAAATGCCTTCACACACTGTCAACCGTAACTGTAATTCCATTGTCTTTACATTCTGGCCATTGAGCTCCCAGTTGAGAGAACAGTCAAGCAGAACACAGTGTGTAATATAGAAATCTAGAGGAGACAAAGAGAAAGTCCATCCGGGAGAGAGAAATATTGTTCAGTACGGATCACCAAGCAAAATCTACACAAATTCCAGAAGATAAGAATTGTTAATAATTTCCTCCTCTGAGTGGTCGGCCCTGGCCTCTTCTGCAACCTCTTGTTCCCATGAAGATAACATTTTTGAATTAAAAAAATCTTGGCACCATTCATGTATATCCATATCTATATGATATAAACTAATGCAGAGTTTCCCTGGATAAAACACTGGAACATTTCCATCCCTGTTTTAGAAATCTTTGACTTTAGACAATCAAATTTCTGTTATCTCTGATAGGTTGTATGGGACGTTTGAGGAAATATGGATATGTCTGAAAAGTTAAACTTTCTGCATTTTCTTTCAAGCAAACTCCAAGCACTGTCTCCAACAGACATACATACAGTACTAAGTGTTCTTGGGATCGGAAAGTGAACCATTAATTCCACCACACAGCAAACACCTGCAGCTGCTCCTGTAATCCAAAATACTGGTTAAGGTCCATCACATTTTTTTTTCCTTTAAGGGTCTGATTAAGCTCCCAGTGGGAGCTAAATCAAGCCCTAAAATAGTATCTGGACCTTCCAGAGGATTCCATGCCATTTAAACTTTTTTGCACATTCCACTACTCAAAGGTTTGTAGCCCCAGTGTTATTTTCCGGTATTTCCAAGATTGTATGTGTCTTGGTTTTGGTAACAATGTATTTTCTTAAATAAATTGCTTTTCAGGGACTGGGTTGTGGCTCTCCACCTGTGACTGCAATGTCCTGGATCTATGCTCACTGTTTGCAGACTTTTCGGCACACAATTCAACAAATCATCCTTCATGTGCTCAATAATCCTGGAGTAAAAGCATCAGTTCCACTGTTGTCAATTCTTTCCATTGCCTGGTGCCGGAAGCCTCATCCTCAGAGACAGCCCCCAGCCAAATCACCAATTTCAGAAGTGTACTTGCCTGCTATGAAGGAAAATGGTAAACTGCTTGCATCTCCAGATATCAGAAATGTGACCAGTAGTGTACAGAATAATATCATAATCACACAATTTGGCTTGTGGGCTGCAAAGTAACTGTAAAAATGGGCATTTCTTACTGTGCAGTTCTCGTCCCTTTGTATATTTAGACTCATAGTTACTTACTCTACTAACTAGAACACATGTGTATTGCTTTTTGCCTGAGTTAGCTGTCCAGGAGCCATACAACTCTGAGAGAGCAAGCTGGAGTCTGTTCACAGAATCATCAACTTCATTCCAGCTTTATTGAATCATGAAGATCATGAATCAGAAAGAACCCAACTTGACAATCAGATCCCAGACTGAGATTGCAGGGCTAACACTTACTGTAAATAAACCATTGTTTGAGAAAATTTCATCTGGAGTCAATGGTAACATTACACGGTGTCCCATGCTGTCCCTGCAGAGGCTGAGGGATCAGTGAGGTTAGGGGCAAAGTTTCCCGCAGATCCCCAGTCTGCATGAGTTTAAGTGCTCACATGTCTCTTCCATGGCCTACAGTGTTCTCCCCACCGAGGGAAGAATCTGAGGAGATTTTGTGTGGTAAATGTCATGAAGTTTCCTGGAACCCATGGGAGAATTCAGTATGGCCTTTTGTAATGTGAGCATTATCTAGAAGGATGTGTTCTTTATAACTCCCCCATGCTGCTTACACTGAAGAGTCCTGTCTACGGTAGCATCATTACCGATTGTTGAGAAAGGGTGCGGCTGAACCCAGTCTGAACACAGCCAAATTGCAAGAGCAGCCCAAGATGAACTGTTTCAGGAACCACAGCTCACCTTTTGCTACAGGATAGCTCTTTGTTCTCATTATTCCAGTTGGAAGTATAGGTGTACCTATTGGGTTCCGGGAAGTGGGCGGGTGGAAGCCCGCCCACTGCTAAAGGATCCCCCCCACAGCCTAAGGGGAGGATCCACAAGACCTCAAAAACCCAACTGAGTTTGGGGGACAACTAATAAAAGAACAGGGGACAGGAGTGCGGCCAAAGGGTCATAAGAAGGGAGGCTGACGGGGACACCGAGCAGAGAACCCCGGACAGTGCCCACTGCTCCTCGAAGGCATCAAGGGAGCCAGTGGACACCGCCCAGAGGAACTCTGCCCAGATGCATGAACGGACAGAGGATCGGAACCAAGCCCCACAGTCACAGGAGTCTCCATTTGCCAACCTCCTCTCCCTGGTTGTGTAGATGGCTATTTTAGCCAGGGCGAGGAGGAGGTTGACCAGGAGGTCCTGTGACTTTGTGGGGCCACGGATAGGGAGTGCATGGAGAAGGAGGTGAGGGGAAAAGTGCAGCCAGAAATGTAACAGTATATTGGTGAGGAGCCGGTATAGGGGCTGCAACCTGGCGCACTCTAAGTAAATGTGCACCAGGGTCTCCCTCACGCCGCAGAAGGGGGAAGTATAGGTG
The DNA here is from genome assembly GCF_020497125.1 of Mauremys mutica. NCBI lineage: Eukaryota > Metazoa > Chordata > Testudines > Geoemydidae > Mauremys > Mauremys mutica. The sequence continues at coordinate 147,468,409 of NC_059074.1, read as the reverse complement.
TATCTATTGGGTTTCTGGGAACCGGGCGGGTGGAAGCCCGCCCAATGCTAAAGGATCCCCCCCACACACACAGCCTAAGGGAAGGATCTACAGGATCTTAGAAACCCACTAATTTCGGGGGACAACTAATAAAAGAACAGGGACAGGAGTGCGGCCAAAGGGTCATAAGAAGGGAGGCTGACGGGGACACCGAGCAGAGAACCCCGGACAGTGCCCACTGCTCCTCGAAGGCGTCAAGGGAGCCAGTGGACACCGCCCAGAGGAACTCTGCCCAGATGCATGAACGGACAGAGGATCGGAACCAAGCCCCACAGTCGCAGGAGTCTCCATTGGCCAACCGCCTCTCCCTGGTCGCGTAGATGGCCATTTTAGCCAGGGCGAGGAGGAGGTTGACCAGGAGGTCCCGTGACTTTGTGGGGCCACAGATAGGGAGTGCATGGAGAAGGAGGTGAGGGGAAAAGTGCAGCCAGAAATGTAACAGGATTTTGGTGAGGAGCCGGTATAGGGGCTGCAACCTGGCGCACTCTAAGTAACCGTGCACCAGGGTCTCCCTCGCGCCGCAGAAGGGGGAAGTATAGGTATATCTATTGGGTTATCCGGGAGAGGGGGCGGGCAGAAGCCCGCCCCATGCTAACGGATCCCCCCCCCCAGCCTAAGGGGAGGATCCACAGGGCCACGGAAACCCACTAAGTACGGGGGACAACTAATAAAAGAACAGGGACAGGAGTGAGGTCAAAGGGTCATAAGGAGGGAGCCTAATGGGGACACCGAGCAGAGAACCCCGGACAGCGCCCACTGCTCCTCGAAGACGTCAAGGGAGCCAGCGGACGCCGCCCAGAGGAACTCCGCCCGGAGACGTGAGCGGACGAGGGACCGGAAACAAGCCCCACAGTCGCAGGAGTCTCCGTCGGCCAACCTCCTCTCCCTGGTCGCGTGGATGGCCTTTTTAGCCAGGGCGAGGAGGAGGTTGACCAGGAGGTCCCGCGACTTTGTGGGGCCACGGATAGGGAGTGCATGGATAAGGAGGTGGGGGGAAAAGTGCAGCCAGAAACGCAATAGGAGATTAGTGAGGAGCCGGTATAGGGGCTGCAGCCTGGCGCACTCTATGTAAACGTGCACCAGGGTCTCCCTCGCGCCGCAGAAGGGGGAAGTATAGGTATAGCAGGGTAGTCACCAGCTCCTGCCCTGAGGGGTTTAAAGACAGCCCTGGGAGAGGGCTGTGGCAGGGGGAAAGCTACTAGGCTGATTGGGAGGCAGCCTCAACTGTGGCCACACCCTAATCAGGGCCCAGCTGGCCCTATAAAGGCTTGAGCCAGGAGCTCAAGCAGACAGTCTCTCTCTTCGTTCAGAGAGAGAAGGGCCTGGCTGCAGGGAGCTTAAACAGTTATCTGAAGTGGAGTAGGGCTGGGGGAAGGCCAAGGGAGCCGGGGAGCTCTGGCCTAGGAAAGCCCCAGGCTGCAGGCCTGGTAAGGCCTATTAGGTACTGGGTTGCAGGGGCAGCCCATGGGTAGCCAGAGGCAGCAGGTCCAAACCCCTTTGCCTGTGATGAATGGCTTATACTGCAGCCTGCCCCACTGAACAGGGGCTAGATGGAGACTGGGCGGTAGCCAAGACTGAGGCGAAGTGGGGATAGTGGGTGGGGGTTCCCCTGGGGGAGACCCAGACTGTGGGGGTACTGCCAGGGGGCAGCACCCAGTTAAAGGGGCACCAGGGTCCTGGGAGGGACACGGGGGCCAAACGACAGGAAGGACACCTGGCCTGCAGAGGGTGCTCTGACAACTGGTGAGCTAATTCCCGAGATGACCAGCAGGAAGCGCCGCTGAGTGAGTCTGCGCCTGATTACAATTGGCCAGATTTTTTTTTTTGACTTAAGCAAAAATTCTCTCTTCTCTTGCTACCTGTTCAAAGCTCTAACAGTTTGGAACCTCATTTAACTAGTGACTGTTTCATCCAGACATGTGCCTGTTACTGCAGAAGGCTCTGATGCTCCATGAATCCCAAACCTCTCTGCACCTTCCCTACATCTGTTCATTGGTCTCTGTCATGTACTTCTAGTACACTCTAGGTTACAGGGCTGCTAATAGCAGGTCATGCTCTTGTACCAGATATGTACTCGCTACGGATATTCCTTTACAGAGAGAGATACTAGAGGTTTGTCCCTGAGATCTTTTAATGCACTGCTAGAAATGGCTGTTGTGTGCTTAAGTATACTATAATAGTATAATACAGTATAGTTAACATTATAATACAGTTTAACATTTTATTACATCTCCCTCATTACATTTTAAATTCCTAGCATTTACAGAAGGATACTATCATGCTATCTTTAGAGTTCCGTACAGATCAGTCTGCTAAGTGTCTCTGAATCACACTGGTTTTCTAATTGCACAGCCCAGCAACATGGTCATCTGGCTGTCCATTAGTTGCAATCACTGCCCGTAGTCAGTTTCAAATCTTTGAGTCATTGTCTTCTTCTGCACCAGCCATCTGTAGTGTTTGCTCTGTTGACTGTTCTTTCTGAGGGTGGGGGCGGGGAAATGTAGATATTGATGGTTTCTGTGAACTCTCCACTGTCAGTCTTGATCACATATGATCTGGGCACTGAATTCTTTTTCTTTATGACAGCTGGCATTCTCCATCCCTTTTCTCCGTCCAGTATGACACAAACATGGTCACCAGGTTCTAGACCCTGAACTATATTCAGTAGCTGTTCTTGATGTTAATCTGTAGTTCAGAAGAGCAAGGAATGGAACTTCCTGCTGTAGGATTTTCTTGGCTGTCTGTACAGTTCTCTCAGCCTCTCCATTTGCTTGTGGGTATTGTAAGCTGCTAGTAACATGATCAAAATCATATTTTGTTCAGACAGATTTAAAATCTGCTGCAGTGAATTGTGGTCTGTTTTCCATCACTAGTTGTGGAATACCAAGATGAGCAAAAGTGCACTTTAGTTTCTCAATAATGCTGCAAAATGTTATGTATTTCAAGTACCTTATTTCTATATACCCCGAAAAATAGTTCACTATGATCAGGTCATGATGTCCTCTGAATTTGCATAAATCTGCAGCTAGTCTCTTCCAAGGTCTGTCTGGTAGAGGTATTTGTATGGTTCATCATTGTGTCTTGAGGTTATTTGTACTAGATATCCTTTCAAAAGTCCAATGTCACCACATTCTCCATAGAGTTCTTCCACTTTTCTCACTAGGCCCATCATGGCTTCCATGCTGCAGCTGAGAAGGATGTTGGCATTTGAGTTTTTGATCACATGTACTCTGAATGCAAAGCTTTCTTCTTTGTAAATTGTTTCTGTGGTGAACTGGTCCATACAGTTCAGAATACCTCCAGGGCTAATCAGGTCTGTATCAGGTGATTTCACCTCTGGGAGGGTTGAAGGTAATTGTCCATCCCTCCTGAGAGGACTGTCATTTTTGCTCCTGAGTCAATTTTAAAAACAACAATCTTTCCATGAATACTCAGTTTCACTCTCCAGGCAGACTCTGTGTCATCATATGTGATAGTTAATAGAAACAATGGCCCTTGATTGTCTGTAATATTCAACTTCCTGACTGCCTTGATATTGCAAACAGCTGCAAAATGTCCATATTTTGTGCATTTATTACACCTTGTGCCTTTGGCTAAATATTCATCTGTTGGGCTATGAATCTTTCCACATCTTGTATATTTATAATGAAAGGTTTTGTAATTTGCCTTGGACTCCCTCATAGATTCAGGGCTTTTATGGTAATGAATTTTAGCTCTCATGTTGTCTATTTATAGCTTCTAAGTTTCAGGTTTTTTAAGTTGCTCCTGCCTTTTGTTCTGCTGTTTGACTAGTTCAGACTGCTTTGCTATCTGTATAGCTGTGTGCAGATGTAAGTTTGTCTTTAATTGTAGTTGCTATAAGAGCAGGGGCGGCTCTACGAATTCCGCTGCCCCAAGCAGGGCGGCGCGCTGCGCCGCTCACGCTACCGGGCGCCGGTCCCGCGCCTCTGCGGGACCTCCCGCAGACGTGCCGCTGGTCCCGCGCCTACGGTGGAGCTTCCGCAGTCATGCCTGCGGGAGGTCCACACAAGCCGCGGGACCAGCGCACCCACCGCAGTCATGCCTGCGGGAGGTCCGGTCGTCCCGCGGCTCCATTGGACCTCCCACAGGCATGACTGCGGAAGGTCCGCCGGACCCGCCTGCCGCCCTCCAGTTAAAATGCCGCCCCACGCGCGCGCTTGGCGCGCTGGGGTCTGGAGCCGGCCCTGTATAAGAGGTTCTTGTCTGATAGACTGGTTATTGGGTTATCTCTAACATTTTCATGTTTTTCAGAGCAAAAATCAGTTTTCAGCCAATGTATGAAGAACTCTTACAAAAGATTCAACATTTTCTTTTAATTCTTAAATTCTCTGAAACCATGCTCTTTCATAAACCACATTTCTCTGAGGTATAAAGTATGCATTAAACAGCCAGAACCCTTTCATAGTCCTCTTTGTGACTGTTTTCAGTAAAGACAAAAGATTTAAAGATATGTTCTGCCTGCTTTCCCCATAACACAAATTAAAGAAGATACCTGAATATCTCCAATTTCGAGGTGGAGTTTTGTAACAATGCAAAATACTTCTTCCAATCTGTCCATTCTGAAGGTGTATCAAAGCTGAAGTTCTCTGGGGCATTGAAGAGCGACATGTTCATGAGCTCTGCGTCCTTTGTTGCTTTGTTCCTGCTCTCCACTGCCAACAGTTAGGTTGCCCTTACTTCTGACACCATGTCATATACTCCTTGTATATGGTAGGTTCCATGGCTGCTACTAGCAGATCATACTCTTGTACCAGACATGAACTGGCTACAGAGCTTATTTCCCAGAGATAGCTACACCAGATGTCTTCAGTGTACGATCCTTGAATGTACTGCCAAGAATGCACTTGTTGATGGAAGGATCTCAGACATTATCCCTCAGAGTCCATGCCCAATTCTCTTCCCAGGTCTTTGATTTTATCCCTTCACCCATTTCCCTGAATCTATACCTCTGGCCTTGGCTCCTAGGAAACAGCATGCAATCCTGTTTGGATTACAGGATGTCTCTCTTCTGTAGAATGGTTGGCTTGGTTGGGTCAGCATAAAGAGGCTTCTTTGGAGCAGAATGTAGAGAGGGCTTTTATTAGTGGAAAAGTGGGTATGGACAGATCAGTCTAGGCTGTTCACTTGTGGCTTGGCTAATGCAAGAGTTATGCCCCTGGAAAGTGGCATATGGTTTCATCACAGAAAGAAGCACCATTAGAGTAACACTCTGAACTTCTTTTTATTACACAATAACAACGCTTTCCCTGAACCCAATGTTCCAGCGGTGTGCTTATGAGCACAAATCCACTAGTTCCTCTTCCTTAGATTATTATGTAAGTGTGAATAATCATTTTCAGCAGTTACTGTTGAGCACATCATTACTGAGAGACTGAATCAAACAGGACCCAAATGAACTTCAATCACGTCTTCAGCTTCCACACATGCACAACCACATTCTTTCTCTTCCTCCATTCTCTCCACCTCCCCTCTCTCTCCCTCCTCCTTGCTTTCCCTCTCAGCCTTCTCTGCTCTCTTTCTCAGTTTCTCTTCAGATCTCATTTCATTTTCTGCCCTATTCTAAGTCCTTCAGCTCTTACCAGCCTCTCCCCTATCAGACTCAGCAGTTCAGGGCATCATCACTCTTCCCTTCACTGATTTTCAAATATACCTGAACAGTAGTATACTGACACCTTGTCTGAATCATACCAGAGCTACAATAGAGACAGCAGGGGGTTGCTCAGGGAAAAGAAAGGGCCACAAACTCAAAAGCCACTACAACAGATCCTGAAGCCCTACTCTCTTTGATGGCCATGGGTGAAAACCAAGCAAGGACCTCAGGATTTACCTCAAAAGGCCTGTAGCTCGCTAATAGAGAAACTGAACCTGTGCCATCAAGCAAGCTAAACTAGGACTGTTAAGTGGGACACTTTCCTATCGATCTCCCATGTCAAACTCTCCTCCTAAGTTTGTGAGTGACCTTGAAGTAGATTGTTAGAATTCCCTTTGGAGAATAAGAGGATCAGTTGAGTTGGGGAAGGACAGGGAAGACCCATAGCTGGTGCCTCCCTGTTTGTCTGCCTCACTGAGCTTTGTGATGACCACTTTAATCACAGCTGCACTGACCCAAGTGTCTGGTTCATCAAAAGAAAGCCAAGCTTAGTGTCTATTCTGGGAAATTCAGTGGGAAGGGAAGGGGGTGGAGGTGGGGGGGAGTCTGACAAGAAGATACTGTTTCCATGGTTTCAGGCCTCTTTCTTTCTCTGTGCTCCTACTCTCCTCTTCAGCAGCTAATTCCTCCTGCTCAGGCCCAGCTCTCTGCCTCCTCACTGGGATTCACCTTTCCAGGCTAGGCACTGGCTCACAACACGACTCATCAAATCCTTCATTGCTGGAGCAAGGGGGCAAATTCATCCCTGGCATTGACATCAATGGATTTGCATCTGCTAACACCAAGGCTGATTGTGACCCCGCCTGCTCTTCCCACTGAGCTTTCAGGTTGTGCTGCCTACTGCCAGCCTTCTCTTTCCCTCCAAATTGTGCTGCCCTCTCACATGGGTGAGGCCTGGCTAGATACACAAATTCACTGCTCAGAGACTTGCAAGAATACATGGGGAAAACTACTTTGTCACTAGCATGAACAAAGCCTTCTCTCTCCTGCTCTTTCTCTTGGGGCAAGGGGTTCTCCAAGTTCACACCATCTCAGCAGAGCTCCCAGACCCTGTCAGGCAGGAGAGCTAGTGACTAGGTGCAGGTCTGTCTGTCTCTCTCACTCATTTCCTCACTCCTTTTCTCTCTCTCTCTCTCTCTCTCTCACACACACACACACACACACACACACACACACACACACACACACACACACACACACACACACACACACACCTCTCTCCAATTCCAAGCAGGCCCTTTCCACAGAACACAAGAAGCAGCAGAATTCCCAGCTGGAAACTGTTACGGCAAAGAGTCGATTCAGATATCTTTTCTGTTGCCCCAGGGTCTAGGGTTTTTTCACTGGGAACACCCCCGCCCCCTTTCCCGTGACAGAGTGAGCACAGCAGAGCTGAGAAACAGGCTCATGGATACAAGTCCCAACACAAGAGAGGGGAAAACGGGCCTGTAAAGCAGGCTACCCTGTCATTAAAATATGAAAAGGATTAAGCTTATCGTCTGCTTAGGAAACAGAGGAGAAGTGGGAAGTGGCAGTGTAAGGGGCCTAAAGCTTAGCTAGCTTTGTTTGCCTTTTATCTCTAGTGGGGAGAACTAAGCAGTGTTTACAAATATGCTGACAGCCCAGCCCAGCCCATGCTCCAAAAACACAACATCTCCGCTCCTGGCCTGCTTTCAAGCCTCGGCATTGCCTCCCTGTAGCCAACAAGGAGTAATAAATAAAAGCAGCGATCCAAACTATGACACAACTTTTGAGTTACAGTTTGCTGTGCCTGGTGGCACGGAGTGGGCTGGTGTCCACACATCCCACTGGCAATTGCTCCAGTAACAAAAATATTATTGTCTGTTCTGCAGTGGGATATTAAAGACCCCAAGGCACTTTGTGTAAGAGTTGGGATTTAGCCAGAGCTCTGTGTTTCCTGTCTCTAAATGCTGTGATGCAATAACTCTGCCATGGCCTGGGCACCCATTAGCCTCCATCCAGTAGGTATTTAGACCCTGTAAATGAGCATGATGCATGAGCTGGCCCCTCTGCACAGGGATGAATTACACCCAGAGAGCGCTTTGAAGTCCTTTGGGATGAAAGGCGCTATATAAATAATTACAATTTATTATGATTAAAGATAACCTTGCCCTCTCCTCTCCTTCCCATGCACCCAGCCTGAGCCTGTCTTACTGGAAATTCACTCCTCCCACTGCCATTAGTTCCTAAGACCTGTGTATTTTGATCTCTAGAGGGTGCTAGAGAGCAATGTTTAACTTCCCTGACTCACAGACTATTTCCTTGTGGTCCCTGTTGAGCGTCTTTGTTAAATTAAGAAGTACCTTGGGGTAAGGGTCCCATTACACAGGTGGGTCTCTCATTCCTCATCACTCTCAAACTGAACACAAGTGGGGATTAGCCAGGGGCAGGGAGCGTGCCACATGTGTACAGTGCAGCAGCATTCCACGCTAGGGTACTCTTTGCCAATCAGAGGCCATGGGGACCTGGGATGAGAGTGGAGGGGCCTTAGCACAGACACCTGTCAACGACATCCACACTCTACATGCTGTTAGTGGACCCTTTAGTACTGCCCGCTTCAATCCCTCTGAAACACATATGCCTGGAAATTAGGTGCTCGGGTGCCAGGATGATGGGTGCGGTATAAGACCCACAATACAACAGAGGACAAGAAACTATTTTGTGTAATTGTGTTCTTCCAAGTCTTGGAGCAATGAACTGCTGTATCCAGCCTGGCAGGGTAGCATGGAGTGAGCCTTCGGCCACATCAATACTGGGATCTGGGGGTGCAATTCCCAGCTTATGTAGACATATCTGTACTCGCTCTGATTGAGCTAATGTGCTAAAAATAGTAATGTAGTTGGGAAGCAGCGTGGTCTAACCACCCCAAGAGGACACCCACCTGGATCCCATAGGTATGTACCCAGGGCAGCTAGCCTGTGCCACCACTCACCAATGCCTGTGCTACCATGGCTATGCTACTGTTTTTAGTCTGCTAACTCAACGTCTACATGAGCTGGGAGTCACACCTCCAGCTCCAAGTGTAGATGTAGCCCTACCATGAACACACACACACACTGCCTGTATTCTTATCCAAGAATTGGATCATTCCTGAACCCAACTAGGAATTCATGCAAACTTCAGGCACTTTGCAAGTTCAAACATAAAAGAAACATTTTTGCCCTTTGCGCTTCCCCGTGATGAGAATGAACAGCTGAGACCAGGCAGAAATGAGGTAGGGCTCACCCTGCCAAATTGATTATTTGAAAAATGCCCAGTCCTGGTGGCTTTCATTCTCCTTTCTGTGGCAGGACCCAGGTAGAGTCGTGAAGCTTAGGAAAGCCCTTCTGCTTCTAGCAAGAGGTGTTCCTCATTTTATTCCTTGACACTGTGTTTCCTGAAGGACACGGGTGCCCAATATTGGCAACACTAAGGGGATGCATTGGTGTTTTGCCAGACCCTCAAGGCCTGCATGTTAACTACATATAAATGTACATAAGGTTTTAATCAGAGCTAAATGTTCATAGTTGTTGTTTTTTATTTGGACAGTAACAGCACACTGCCCCTTCCAAAATACAGAGGAGAACAAACTAGGCTTTGAGAATGGCAGGGGAAGTTGTAACAAGAGAAACTGGCCCAGCTTCTCTGGAAACAGCTTCATCCCCACTTTTACCTTGCGGGTGGTGAAACGCATTATGCACTGCACAGTCAAATAATCCATTTGGGGTCCTGTGACCCTAAGAGCATCCCAGTACTGGAGGGCAAGGGGCTCACTGGTATATGGTAGTGAGTTTCAGCTGGTCTGACCAATTCAATGTACCCCAATTCACTTATGTCATAATCCCTATCTAATAGGTGTCATGTAAGGTATCATTGGAAAACCAAGAGCACATTGATCATTAATATTCTTGCATGGTGTATGTATGATAAATGCCCAAAGGACTGTACAAATGTGAAAGAAATATGGGACTAAAATGTGTTTGAACCAGAAAATTCTGGGAAGTGGGTAAACCATTTTTTCCCAAAGGAAAGGTCGATGCCTCCATCCAAGTGCCATCACAGACAATTGGCAATCACAGTCCAGTGGCCTATCAGCAGCTGCAGGGACAGATCAATTTGCATTGTAGAAAGCACCAGTGGGGAAGAAATCCACATGGAGCCTTCTCTTTCAGAAGCCATGGCACCTTTCTTCACAGCAGGGGCAGTGAACTTCGAGAAGGATACATTTCCAAAGTTCCCTGGAGTGAAAAAGAGAAGGGCAAAGAACCCAAGTGATCTTTCACCTAAGAAGACAAAGGCACTGAGCACTTTGGACTTTGTGGAAGATCCTGATCAAGCGGGTGGTCAGCCATCATGCTGGAAGGAGATGTGGTAAGACTCTTACCATGAACCAAGACTGGAGTTTTGTTATGTCTTAGTCACTAGAAAGTGTTTTTCACTTTTGTTTGTTTGTAACCATTTCTGATTTTATCCCTTATACTCAAACTCACTTAAACCAACTCACTATCTCTTTTTGATTAAATAAACTTGTTTTACTTTTATTCTAAATCAACCCAGCACTGTGTTTGACTTGAAGTGATTATTATCCCCAGTTAAAGCAACAAGCATATATGCTTTTGTCTCTTTAAAGGGGCACAGGACCTAATTAGACCTCTGAATGTTCTAGGAGAGGGCTAGGCATTTCAGGGCAGGCAGGTTTGGGGAAATTCGGGCCTGGGGTGTGTCAGGGTCACTTGGCTAGTAGTAACCAAAGCTGGTGGAGACTAGAGTGTGACTATGGAACAAGCAGGCTGCTGGAATCAGAGTTGCGGATCCAGGGCTGTCCAACACACAGAGACTCAGCATGTGCTTGTGGGCTGGCTGTGAGTTTCCAAACAGGGCACTCCAGCAGCAGAGCATTTTAAGGCATTCAGAGTTACAGGACCAGTTATGACAAAATCTCTCACTGGCCTGATGCACCGCAATCTGTTCCCAGAGCTCCCAGCGGCTGAGCGTGGCAGAGGGTGGCGAATTGCACAGTGAGAGAGTTCCCCGTGATTCAACACTCTCTGTCGATGCAAGAGCACTGACTGTGGATGCACTCTGACGACAGAAGGAGCGTTGTGTGGATGTGCACAACCGATGTAATTCAAGCGGATTATGATCGTCAACATAACTTACGTCGACTTAACTCTATAGTGTGGACACGGCCTTAGGTTTGTCTTTTACCTGTAACCTTATATTTCTAAACCCTTCTATTGCTTTTATTTGAATCTTTAACTCAAGCTCTGTTAAATAAACTTCAGTTTGGTTTTGCTATAGATATGTCAAAGGGCAAGTCTACACTACCGCTTAAGTCGATCTAACTTATTTCGCTCAGGGGTGTGGGGGAAAAAAAACAAGCAACGCAGGTTTTGAACTGTTCACACTGGCACAGTGAACCGGGGTGCTCTGCCTCCACAGATGCAGTGGATCGGTGTATGTTGTGGGTGCCCAGAAGACAAGGGATGGGCACTGGAGTGTTACAAAGTGAGGTGTATACATTGCTAGCCACCAGAGAGAGAGAGTGGGGCTTGAAGAGTGGAATGCTTGTGTTGGAGGATTTCTCAGGTAGGCACAGACAAGATCCTCTCATGCTGCAATCAAGTAGTTCTGATTTACCCCAAACACCTCAGGTAACTCCACAATGTGTCACAGCTACCATTAGAAGGAAATGTCACTGTTTGAAGCAGACAGACACTCCTTTGTCATAATGTAAGCAGCTACAAGGATCACCTTGAAGTTTTCCACAGACCTCCATTGGTGTATGAACCACTGATGAAGAATCAGTTTGTTAGGTAACTGCTATTTTGATTTGTTCAGTTTCATAACAGAAAAAGTATGTTCACAAATCAAAGTAATTTCAAAGACTCTTGCACAAATATCACTCCTCATGTAACTCTGAATATCTGTCACTCAGCAGGCATTTATAGAGAGGCATTAAGTGTTATCCATCACAAAACCTCAGTTCAATTTTAGCAGAACATAGGCTTCAGGTTCAGCTGGAAATGGGTCTGCAGACAAGCTGAACTTTTTGTCCCTCTGAATGGTTGAACAAATTAATCTTGATGGTCCTTGATCTTTTCAGCATGGGGATTGCTGTCACTTTGGCATTTCCTGAGAACTTGTTGGAAAAAAGGAAGGGTCATTCTACTGAAGACGTCCACGAAAAAGCGACCTCTGTGTTTGGAAGACTGTCACCTTGCAAGCAAGAGCAAGGAATATCTACTTCTGACCTTGAATTTGGAGATTCTAGTTACTATGGGAGTGTGCTGCTGTCCATAATAGAGGCAAGACCACAGAACCCTTTGCAATCATCAAGCACGTCCAGGGCCGCCTGGGGGGGGCAAGTGGGGGCAATTTGCCCCAGGACCCGGGCCTCGCAGGGGCCCCCACGAGAGTTTTTCGGGACCCCTGGAGCAGAGTCCTTCACTCACTCGCAGGGCCCGGGCCCCCGGAGCTTCTTCCGCTCGGGGTCTTCGGCGGCAATTCAGCGGTGGGGGGGTCCTTTCGCCCTGGGACCGGAAGGACCACCCGCCGCCAAATTACCGCCAAAGCGGGGGTCCCCCGCCGCCGAAGACCCCAGGCCCTCTGAATCCTCTGGGCGGCCCTGAGCACGTCAACACTTCGGCCTTCCTGATTAAAAATGCCTCCATCTCTTTCAGAAAAACAACAAACCTTACCAAAAACCCCTCCTCTTGCTAAGCCAGAGGAATGCCAACCAGTGCAGTAGATCATGATATTTACCTTTGATTTCCTTCAGGAATGCCTTAAATTGGGTGTGTCTTAGGCTATGTTATCTAATAAGCCCACTGGAGCGACAATAGTTGATATCTTTCCCCCACAAGTTTGCCTGCCATATGATGCCAATGGCACTGAATTCATTTCTCTTCACACTCACCCAGCTGAGCAATGAGATGACTGAGGAGACACCAACTCTTGTAATGCCAGCAAATATTCATAAATCAAAGCCCAGAGATTCTGCATGTTCCAGCAGATTTTTAAGAAGCACAGACCCCTTTGAAGCCCCCATGAAGAAAAATAAGTATTTGGGTCACGGAAGCACAGTCAGTACATTTGTTTTTTAACATGGATAAGTAGAGAAATTCCCTCATAATGTCCTTGAGCATCTCTACAATGTTATGAAATACTGTCAATCTGTTCCTCTTTATTGGATTGTTATTTGGCTCAAACTCAATTCATCATTGACTAACTTTATTCAGAGCAACAGTTTTTACTTAGATTCATATCTTGGGAGGCCAGAAGGGAGCATTGTGATCTTCTAGTTTGATGTCCTGCATAACAAAAGTAGGGCACTGCCGAATTCACGGTCCATTTTGATCAATTTCACGGTCAGAGGTTTTCAAAATTGGCCGATTTCACGTTTTCCGATGTTTACCTCTGAAATTTCAGGGTGTCGTAACCATGGGGGTTCTGACCAAAAGGGGGTCGCAAAACTGGTGTAGGGGGGTTGCGGGATTGCCACCCTCATTTCTGTGCTGCCTTCAAAGTTGGGCTGGGCTTTGAAGGCAGCAGCCACAGATCTTCCTGCAGCAGGGGAGATTCCCGGATCTCTCCCTGAGAGCAGCCATGCAGGGGAAGGGGAAGAGGAAGTCCTGTCCCTCCTCAGCCTGGTGGACTAGCAGCTGGAGCCCGGTGAATGGTGGGAGCCCCCTGCCCCAACCCTGCCCATCCCCCACTCCTCTAATAGCTAGATTACACTGGGGAGATTTGATTTCACAGTCCGTGACATGTTTTCATGGCCGTGAATTTGGTAGGGCCCTAAACATTAGGCCATATAATTTCACCCAGGCTTTGCTTCACAACACACGGCGCTGATAGTGGGGCTGGGAAAAGTCAGAAGATTTTCTTTGCAAGCAGGACACTAATTTAAAAATAAAGAAAGTCAGAAATCTTAAATTCTGCAGAATCTGAGGGGCACAAGGATATAGTTATATGGGGGATTCTGCATCACTTGCAGTCTTCCTAAAATATATGCTCCTAGCTCGATCAGAAATGATGGGCTTGATGCAGGAATCACGGGGTGAGTTTCTATGGCCTGTGTTATGCAGGAGGTCAGATTAGATGATCGTGATGGTCCTGACTGGCCTTAAAATTTATTAATCTAAGAAAAGAAGTTCCTTAGTGTGCCCTGGTTTTTCTACCATAGCTCTAGAGCTTCGAGGCATCTCTACATTAGAATTTGTCTGCCTAGTAATACATTTTCAGCCTCCCTTCCATTTCCTGTGTGTCCCTCCTGCCAACCCCATCCTCACTTTTAGGAAGGCCAAGGGATCGAGTAGCCTATAAAACATCAGAAATAACATCATTTTAGAAGTACCTGTCATGACCCTACAAGTCTTGAACCTGGGTCTATAGTCAACTGTTGGCTTTCTCCTCTTACCTAGCAGGGTGCTACTAATCAGTTGAAGCCATGAAACCTGAAGTTATATCAGGGACGGCTTCCCAGGGCCTGCTTGGAGGAACACTGGGAACTCTAATTGGTCAGGGCTTCCTATTTAAACCCAAATTGAGGCACAGGAAGTTATTTGCACATCTGGGCTCTACCTGGTTGCTACGTTGGATCCTGCCTTCTTGCCTGAACCCTGATTCCCTGACCTATTCCTGGCTCCTGCTTTATTCCTGATCCTTGCCCCAATCTCTGAATCTGGCTCTGACCCTTGGGTTGACTCTCTAGCTCTGAGCTGTGGCTCGACTCCTGACTCCAACTCTGGTTCCAATCATTGGTTTGACTTTCCGACTCCAGTTCTGAGTCTTGGCTCAACTCCTGACTGTGACTCTGGCTCAATTCCTTGGCTTGAGCCTCTAACTTTAGCTCTGACCCTTGTCTTGACTCCTAACTCCAACTCCTGCCCCAACCACCAGATCTGGCCACCTACCTCTTGGTCCTGACAGTTTGTGTGGACCACTGCCCCAAGAAGTGGGCTCAGGAAAAGATTGAGGATGGAGCCAATCAGTCAATCTCAGCTTCAGGAAGAACCAGGTTTACCCGAGTGGGCTGAGTGCCCTCAGGTGGACAACCAAGCACTATATCTCAAAGTGCACAATTGACCACTAAGAACCAACTGTTTTGGGAGCAGGTGAGCCAGCGCCATAACAAGAACACAACACTGTGGGCACAACCCACAGTTTCTGCCCCAGAACAGAGTCCCTCAATCCCCTGCCAGAATGGTTTGACAGAAGTCATTGGGGTTCTGGGGCGGGGGGGGGGGTATGAATCAATGCCGCCTCCAGTTCCCAGTCCATTTCCAGGCCTATGCTCCTGACAAGGCCAAGATAGGCCTGGTAATTAGTCTATTTTCTGGGAAAGCTTTGGATTAGGCCTCCCCTTTGCTGGAAGGCAATAGCCTGGTATTGTCAAACTGGGACACTTTTCTTCAGTCAGTATTGTCAAAGTATGTTGACCTTCATCATGCTCACTTAGCAGAAGCCGCATTAAGGAAGCTTCAGCAGAGATAGGGCATCACCACCTCTTACATGGCGCACTTCCACTGGTGCATTGCAGACATTCAATGGAATGAGGCAGCATGTTGGTACCATTTCCAATGAGGCCTGCAGGAGGAAATTAAGGATGAGTTGGCCCAGATAATGAATCCTGCAGGTCTGGACATTTTCATCAGCCTTGCTATGAAATTGATGCTATTGCTGAATTGATGACCAATTGCAAGAGCAGAGAGAGAAAAAGAAGGGCTCCTTCTAGCCCTGTTGTCCCTGTGCAAGTCCATCAACACATACCCTGCCTACTGAACCAATGTAGATAGATCTAGTCCACAGGCAGCTTACCCCCAAAAAGAAGGAATGGCACCAAAAATGCCACCTATGTTTTTATTGTGGTGAATCTGGTCAAGCTGTAACTGCTTGTCTCATACAAATCCCAAATAACTCAGGAAATTAACTGGCCCATGGCACTGGTTGTCTTCATTAAGAAGAAAGATGGCAGCCTCCGTCTCTGTGTAGATTACCTACCCTTGAATCAAATCACAATCAGGAATCAATACCCTCTGCCCCTAATTCCTGAGATGTTGGATTGTGTAGGAATTGCCCAAATATTTGCAGAGCTAGACCTTCAGGGGGCCTACAATTTTGTGCAGGTGATAAATGGAAAATGGCGTTTAGGATCCACTATGGCTGCTTCCAGTATTTAGTAATGCTGTTAGGCCTAATGAACACCCCAGCCACTTTCCAACATTTCCTCAGTGATGTGTTACAGGATATATTACACTACAACATTTTGGTCTATTTTGACAACATACTCATTTTTTCCAGCAACCCAGAGAAGCACAATTTCTACATCAGGACAGTCCTAGAGAGACTAAGGCAACATGGCCTTTATGCTAAATTAGAAAAATGCACTTTTGATCAAACCACTATAGAGTTCCTGGATTTTATCCTGTCTCCTAAAGGAATTAAGATGGATACATACAAGATCCAGGCTGTTCGTGATTGGGCCATTCCCTGAAATGTCCATGATCTGCAATGCTTTCTAGGCTTTTCCAACTTTTATCCCAAATTTCTCAAAGCAGATCATACCTCTCACAACACTACTTGCAAGAATATTCTGTTCCATTGGCCCCTTGAGGCCCAAACTGCTTTTGAACCATTAAGCTACCCTTTACCACTGATTCTATATTGGCTCACCCAGACATCCCACAGGATTTTGTGGTAGAAGCAGACAACTCCATTATGACGATTGGAGTGTGATTCTCACAAAGACACTGGGCTGAGCAGATTTTACACCTCTGTGCCTATTTCTCTCAGAAACACACCCCTGAAGAGCAGAACTATGAAATCCTGGACAAAGAACTTCTACCCACCAAAACAGCATTGCAGGAATGGTGTCATTACCTCATGGTGGCCCACCATCCAGGCCAGGTTTTTATCGGCCATAAAAATTCAGAGTACTTGTACAACGCTAGAGCACTGACTCAGTGACAACTTTGATGGGCCTTGTTCTTTTCACAGTTCAACTTAATTATTTCCTAGCATCCTGGAATTAGAAATGGCAAAGCTGATGCCTTATCCCAGAAGCGAGAATATTACACCACTCAAAAGGGGCTAAGCCAGGAACCATCTCATACACTTTAACCCCACAATTTCATGAATGCTGCCATCTGATATAATTTATTTTCTTTACTCTATTCTGCCTCTGCTTCAGGAGTACCTTCCAGTGAATTAGCTGCAATAAACAAAGAGGCATATGACACTCGGGAGGGAGTCACATTTGTGAAGGGCCATATTGACATTCCCCCTGGTCCCCTATGCATGATGGCACTACAATTACCACACAATAAACCCTCCTTCAATGCCTGGAAACCCCACCTAGGCCTTGGGCAACTATCACTTTAAATTTTATTGTAGAACTCCAGAGTCCAACAGGTTTACTATGATCCTGACAGTTGTAGACCACCTTACAAGAATGGCCTCTTTTGTTCTCAGTGCCCACCTACCCTCATCTGAAGAAATGGCCGAATTAGAGACAACCTATGTTGTCCGTCTCCATGGTCTCCCAGACTACATTATCTCTGCTTGTGGCCCACAATTCATCTCTCACTTCTGGTGGGAGGCACTGCAAATTGTGGGGTCCACACACATCTCTCCTCTGTATACCATCCTCAGACCAATGGCCAAATGGAGAGAGTAAACCAAATCTTGGAGTAGTACCTACAGTGCTACACCAGCTGCCATCAGGATGATTGGGCCTCACTATTACCATACGCAGAATTTGCATACAACAGTGCAGATCACACTTCCACAGGTCAGAGCCCTTTCTTTGCAAACTATGGGTTCCACACAGAGTTACCTTCATTCTCCTCCAACCCAGCCGCATCAGATGGAGTTCAACAAATCCATCAGACCCAGGAGAGACTAAGGGACCATCTTGAAAAGCAAAACTGCATTATGAAAGGCATGCAGACTAGTATCATAAACCAGGTCCCCTTATTCAGTGGGTGATAAGGTGTGGCTTTCAGCAGAAGGTCTTTGTACTGATAGACCTTCCTGCAAACTGAACCACCAGTTCCTGGGTCCCTATCAAATCAGAAGACAGATCAACCCAGTCACCCTCAGGATCCAGCCTGTTTCAGGGCTTAAACCATACACAGGAAACCCCTTCCTTCATCGGAATAAACCACCTCCTCTGCCAGGACATGTGCAAGGCCATGAAGAGTACATTATCCGTGAGATCCTAGACTCCAAGATTCAGTGGGGCAAATTCTGGTAGCTAATCAAGTGAAAAGGATGTGGCCCAGAGGAACATATTTGGGAACTGACAGAAAACATCCATGCCCCTGCTCTTCTCAAGGCGTTTCACAAAAAACACTCTCAGAAACACACTTGCACCTCCAAGGAGGGGAGTACTGTTATGATGCCACAGGACTTGAACCTGGGTCTAGGGAGCTCCTAGTCAAGTAGTACTCCCCTGCTCCCAACAAGCAGCTCATTACTAGCCAGTTGAGCTGGAGAGACCATGAAACCTGAAGTTACATCAGGGAAGGCTTCCCTAGGCCTGATTGGAGAAACACCACGAATTCTAATTGGTCAGGGCTTCCTATTTAAACCCAGGAAGTTGTCTACGTAAGTGGGCTCTACTTTGCTGCTATATTGGATCTTGCCTCATTTCAGCCTCCCTGACTAGTTCCTCTCCTTGCTCCTTATCTCCAAAGCCTGTCCTGACCTTTGGTTTGACTCTTAGACTCTGGCTCGGACCCCTGGCTTGAGTCTCCCACTCTGACTCTGGCTCTAGCCACTAGACTGGATCCAGGGGCGGCTCTAGGAATTTGGCCGCCCCAAGCATGGCGGCACGCCACAGGGGGCGTGCTGCCGGTCGCTGGTCCTGCGGCTCCGGGGGACCTCTTTCAGACGTGCCTGTGGAGGGTGCGCTGGTCCCGTGGCTCCGGTGGAGCATCCGCAGGCACGCCTGTGGGAGGTCCACCCAAGCCGCAGGACCACCGAACCCTCCGCAGTCATGCCTGCGGGAGGTCCACCGGAGCCGTGGGACCAGCACACCCTCTGCAGTCATGCCTGCGGGAGGTCCGCTGGTCCCGCGGCTCCGGTGGACCTCCCGCAGACCTCCCGCAGGCATGACTACGGAAGGTCCGCCGGAGCCGCCTGCCGCCCTGCCGGCAAAATGCCGCCCCAAGCGCGCGCTTGGCACGCTGGGGTCTGGAGTCGGCCCTGACTGGATCACTTACATCTCAGCCCCAGCAGTAACTAAAGAAACTTAGTAGTAATTCTTCACACTCTCTTCTTGGGGCTCTTTTCCAGGTCAGTCATTAGCTGCTATTCTGAAGGAGCTCACAGATTGCTTAGATCAATAAAATCCCAGAGCAGGGAAGGAGCAAAACACAACTTGGAAATGACAGTTTATCAGTTTATATTGAGAGGAATAGGAGAATAAAGGGAGGGAGGGAGGGAGGAAGAAAGGAACAATGAGACAAAAAAGAGTGAAAGGGAAAGAGAAAGGAAAAGGAAGGAATGAAAGGGAGAGAAAATGGGAAAGAAAGGAGAATGGGAGAAAGGTAAAGAGCAGGAATAAGAGAAGGATGACGAAGGGGAGAGGAAAATTGAGAAGGAAAGAAGAAGAGCAAAGAAAAGCTTGCCAGAGAAATAATACTACTTTGCATGTCCCAGTCTGGGTACAGAACTATTGCCATGTGACTCAGGAGACCAACCAGACAGAACAGGAAAGGGGACAGTGTGGCTGGTGCCTGTACAAACCAGAGGGTGAAACTCTCTATCCATGGAGATCATTAGACAATCACAGACAATGAACCGATTTGTAAAAATTGTGGGAATTCACAAACAGAAAAAAAGAATCATCCGGGGAAATAGTCACAGTGAACAATTCCATAAGCTTCAATTCTCCCCACTCTCTATTGGTCTGGCATCAGCTTCCTGCCTCACCAATGTATTTCCAGCAAACCTCCCTCCCCTTGCCAAGAAGAGCTGGGAGAAGACCAGGAAGACTTCTCCATGAACATTAAAGTGAACTAGAAAGGGAATGATGACTTATCATATTCTCAGCCCTTTTGCATTCACTTTTCACCAGGGTTGGTGTGAGCTGTTTTATTGGTACAAATATTCATGGCCAAATTCTTGTGGCCAAAATTCAGTCTGAGTAGAGCAGGTTGAAAACCAGAATTTGGGAAACTGGGATATGTGCAGTGGGAAATTGCAATATTTGGATATTTGTTTTCATCCCGAACGAAAAGTTGAAATATCAAACCCATTCGCAGAATGAAAAGCTCCAAAAAATTTCCATTTGTTTGAACATTTTCAACTGAAACTAAACATTTTGACATTTTGGAGTCTAAATGTTGTGATTTGTGCACTCGACATTTCAGCTCCCATAGGGATCCCCACGATGCACTGCAGCAGCTCAGCCACAGGGAAAGACTGTGCTGCATCGTACAAGATGTAGTCTAAATGGGGAGTAGGGGCTAGTTCTCAATACTGTACTCAGCAGTGAGTACTTGCCTTTCTTCCTCAGTCAGGTTGCCCTACAGAGACAGCTATGTCTGTGCAGCAGATGGCTGTGGCCTGCCTCTTCCAGAAGTCTCAGGTTGTGAAGCGGGAACTATGGGTGGGGCCCATGTTATGGTTTTCCTCTTGGGTGGGGCCTACTTGGCAGAACACTTTCTCCTTCTACAGCCACTTCTCTCACTCACTGCGTGTGTCGATGACCCGTAAAGGAAGTAATAACTGCCATAACAGAGGGACAGGCTTGTTGAGATGCTCCTCAGAGACGTGAAACAGAAACTATTCCAAAGAACTTACTGTGCCTTTCCCTCTAGGACAGTGGATGTACACCCACGCTGCAGTTATTAACGGTTAGATTGCGCAACCCTGATTGAGCACTTGCACAAGTAACCACCCAGCTTCTTTCTGTGAGTGCTCCCCAGAACGAGTAAGGGCTTACACAACCTAACCTTCACTGTGTGACAAATGGGACAGTGACAAATGGGAGGAATGGAGACAAGAAAATGGGTAGCTCTGTGAAATGTTACTGCATAGGGGATAAGGCACAGTAGTTAACACAGTAACCTCCTTAGGGACTGTGTTCCTCAAACACCAGGCTGGAGCCTTGGTACTAATCGAGTTAAACAACATAGACAAGGGTATGCACCCACACTTCTCACAGCTGAAATCATACAATCCACCCCTCACCCCAGCCAGATTCTGACCTAGAGTCAGTTAAATAAGACAGCAAAGGATATAGCTGTGTCTATAGCTGCATGCACACATCACTCATGGGACTTCAGCTGCATGTGCCAAGAGAACATTAATTTTTAAATCTGACACCCCCTCTCTCCCAGCCCCTGCTCCCAGGGGCTCAGACTATTGCAAAGCCCCACATCTGGAGGAAAACAATTTTGGGAAGTAGCAAACAGAGGCAAGTATTGAAATACCTAATGCCAAAGAAAGTAATATTTCAGTTAAAATATAAAGAATTGCACCACAAAGGAAATTGTGTGTGATAACTATTCAGATACAGACAAAACCAAAAATTGTAACAAACCACCGCAAATTCTTAGTACGAATGAAAGAGCAATAGACTCTCTGGTTTCCAGGCATATACTATAAAACCAGTAAATGGAGCTCAAGTAGCAAGATAACATGATAGTTGTTATTGTTATAGGGCTGTGTGTTTCCTCATTGTAAGGAAGCCCCCTGCATTACTAAACCAGATGCTCCTAGAATTGTGAGAAAATGTGTTGGTCCTTTCTGGGCACATGGGGGGAATTGTGGGAAGGCACTGGAGGATTAGCAGCACCCAAGTGGAGCTAGTCTGCATCTACACTATACAGTAAGCATAGTAGCTGCTGAGTTGGGCTCACAAGAGCTTTAGCCTACACACCCTGACAGGCCAGGCAACTTGAATGAAAAATGCCATCACACTTTCGTGTGTGGACAGGACTCAAGTTAGCGGCACTCAAATTATTACTCGAGTTACCTCTGCAGTGAAGACAAGCGCCAAGAGGGAGGACAGCAGGGAAGTGCAGGTCTAAAGGGAGGAACAGTAGAGCAGCCCGGCCCTGTCCTGTCCTTCCTGATCATTTGTGGCCCTTCCACTCTCACCCCAGCAAATTCCCTTTGCGCCACAAAGCCAATGAACTCAGCAGTACCTGGGCCAGGTGGGGGCCGGACATGGGATTCCTGCCAGTCTCCCAGGACAAATGATCTCAGCAACCTGATATGTTCCCAGCTACATTCCTGCAACTGCCACCCACTCCCCAAGAGACATTCCAGGACCAAAGCATACCGCCAGCGAAAGGAGCTGTCGATGCAATTGCTTTCTGGGTTTCACAGCCACCTGTCACAGCAGCTTTGAACTTTATCTACTCTGTGTGTGCAAACGCATTGTGTGCCTGAGAATCTGGCATGCCTCTGTGTGTGTTGGTGTGTCTCCATGAACGTGTGTGTTGTGGCGTGTATGTGTCTGAGCGAATGGGCATGTTATGTATCTGTGTGAGTGAGCGTGTTGTGTCGTGTGTGTGTTGTTTCTGGTCACTCTTTTATATCTGATGGGCATGGGAAATTCCTGCTGGACTCTGGCAACATGGCCCTCCCTTGGCTAATTTTTAATGGTAAAGGTTTCATAATCACCCTCTGAGCTTGAGGAGCAGGAATTCCTGGGAGGTAATTGGCTTTGTCGGTCTGTTGAGCGCACTCGGCCTTGATCTCTTCAATTACTGCATGCATGTACCTTCTCTCACACTGACATGCCGCTAAGGGGAAGCCTGCCAGCTCAGGGAATGGATGCATGTGTTCAAAAGGCATGACTGTCCTGGGAACTAATCCAGTGCATGAGACAAAAGGCAATGCTAGCAAGGGGGTGCCAGTCACAGCTCAGCAGTAGCCAGGTGGCTAGTGACAGTGTATGGGCCCTGCTAGCCATGCAAGTGGCTTGATGGCTATTGCAATGTGATGTGTTTCCATCAGCCCCCTTATGCAGTACCGGGATGAGCCACTGGTAAATCTTGTTCTGTTTCATCCACACCACTCAGCTCACATTCAGTGGAATTGGGCCTTCATCATTTGCCACAATTGATACATTATGGGCCTTATTCTCATTTACACCAAGGCCTCGTCTACACTAGACAGCATGGATAGTGTAGCACTACACTGGTAAACCTAGTGGAGATGTAGCTTATACCAGCCTTTGCCTGTGCAGCTTAAACAATTCCCCAAACAAAAACAGCTGTTGGGTTTTTTTCTTGCATAACCACATCTCCACAGGGGCTTTTCCTGGCATAGCTGTGTTGTTTAGGGGGTGGTTTTTTCACACTCCTAACTGACAGCTACACTGGCAACTCTCACAAGTGTAGACCAGGCCTAAGACGCCTTTCCTCTGCTCTGGCAATGGAAAGAGTGGGTGTAAATGACATCTAAGCACATTTGAAGGCCCCTTTACACTGCCAGAGCCGCGTGAAGGGGCCTTAGTGTCAATGGGAATCAGGCCAAATGTGTTTTATGTCAAATGATACATTAAATATCACTAGAAATATGGTGCAGGGCACACTAAGTTGGTATACAGCTGAACCTCATGGTGATGGATGCAGCTCATTCATTATGGTCTAACAACATCTCTCTGTTCTCCTTATCGCCTCTGCCTTTATCATCCTCACCTTCCAACATCACATCACCCTCTTCACCCTCCGTGCACGTCAAACATCCTCAGTTCCATCCTCATTGCCTCATCCACCTGTGGACTCTCTGATACCATCTTTCGCTATATGGCCTTTGGGTCCATCCCCAATTCACCATTCACACCGGGGCCTGTTGTCTGTCCTCTGATTGCCATCAACCGATATCTGGTTATTCCCTCCCAGCCATCTCATGGCTATGCAGGCTGGAGTTCACTGCATGCAACTCTGACTCCCTCGGTTCCTTTAATTGCAGTCAGCATTCCCCAAGCAGAAGGGACAAGGGGCTCGTAAATAGTGCTGACATTCTGAGGGAGTTTCCCGGCCAGTAATTGACTGAACTTTCCAGCTGCAGTTCCAAACAAGAAATTAAAAAGCAATGTGACCTCTGTCAAGGGCATGGGCAACCCCTGGTAACATAAACACGGTGTCCCAACGTAACTCCATCCTCTGCAGACACTGAGCTGACAGAGACTGGCTGTTTTGCATTGGAGTTGGGATGGCCAGGCCAGACATGTTCTTGAAAGTCTATGTTAGGAGAACTAAAGGCAACATCGCAGCCTGTAAATCAAGCCTGGGCCAGAGGTTTGCCCTGGCTGTATTCTACATAGACCCCTTATCAGAACAATTTGACATCATCTATGTTAAGGGAGGGGCAGGGAGTGCTGCCAAGCGACCTCAGATTGAGATAAGAGTGTAGGCAAAGCAGACCTGGTTCTCTTGAAAGCCTCCAGAGCCCACTGATATGCAGGCCTGGTCACCGCCATCCCACTGCTCTGGGGAGCCTGCCCACCCACCTGCAGCTTAAAGAGCCCTGGGGTCCTCTGACTCTGGGCATGCTGGATTTCTACAGATTGTTTCAGGCTCACACAGCCTCCTTCACTGGACTGCAGCTTCATCTTGCAAGCAGAGAGTTGACAAATGCAGGCAGCCAAGAGCAGAGTGAAAAAGTCTAGGCCCAGACTCTCTCAGCCGTTCCTCTCCTACAGTGGATTAGCAGAGAAACATCACTGACCCCGAAGTACTGCACAGAGCTCAGAATAGCTACATAAAAATGGAACCTTTCCCTACAGCTGCTCTCTTGGCAGAGTTTCCAAGGGCTGCTATCCCAGGTCCACTCTTACAGGAGGAAATAGGTACTAGGGATGCCTCCACGAGCTGGAACATTGTGTGATGTATGTTAACCCCAATCTTACACCTCTTCTCGGGGCCAGGGGCCAATGATCGAAGAGCCGAATGACTACAGTTAAGGGTACACCCCTGCATATCCCAGTCTCAGCTTTCCCCAGCAAGAGGTGCTGTAGGGAATGATGAAGAAATACAGAGAGCTCCCATCTATTCCAGTGCTTGCATCACCCAGCAAGAAGAACTATGGTGAATAATGCAGGAACACTGAGAGCTCCCGACTACTTTAGCTCCCAGAGGGAGGCACTCTAGGGAACAGAGCAGAAGGGCAGGAAGTTCTCAGCTACCCAGTTCCAGCCCCTCCCAAGAGGACAAGCTGTAGAGAATGGGACAGAAGCACTGGCTGTTGCGGGAGCTCTCATAAGGAGGTGTGGCAGAGCAAGGAATAGTTTCAGCTTCCACTTATAATCTTTGGACTGGCCAGTGTGCTGATCTCCTCACCACCTGCTGAGCCATTTGCTTCTGTGTGTCAGAACCCGGTGTGCTGGGCGTCTCCTCATCTTCCCCCTAGGCCCAGATACTCACAAAGTTTGAAATTAAGACCTAATTATGTAGGTCTCTCTTTTTCTCTCTCTTTACAATGTGCCATTCAACAGGCCTGATGGCTTAACCAGGTCAGGCTGCTGCCTCTCTACCTTCCCCCAACCCTCCCTTTTGTCCCCAAAGAAATGGCCATGGGGCCTAATGAAAAATAAACAGTCTGCAAGCTTTATCCTCAGCAAATGAAATGGCAGCGTTTACAAATAGGGTTTACAAATGTGCAGCTCTTACTTCCCCCAAAACTCTTCTGCTGCCTTCAGCCACCCCCACTGGAAACAAGGAAACATTCAGATATCCAGAGGGTCCCCCAGACCTGGCAGTGCCAGCTTCAGAACTTTCCCGTCCGCTCCCCTGTGGGCCACACAGTCATTTAAAAAAAAAGTTTTTCTTGTGCCACTGATTTACTGTAGTAGGACCCTGGAGAAAGCCAGGCAGCACAACAGGTTTCTGCTCCCATTCTGTCCCTCTAGACACATGGGTTCTATAGTTCTTCAGGATCACAAGCAAAATGAGTTGGCTTACTCGGTTTGGTCTCCAATAAATATAGCTCCATATCACAAAACAGCTGGGACACTTGGTTTTCTTGAAAGCTGAAGACTAGGCACTCCGATACTATGATGATGAGCGCAGTATAAGATCTTGAATAGAATAGAATAGAATAGAATAGCAGGGGGCTGCACATCGGAAGTGAGGGGCATTGGCAGAGCTGTGTGTCGGGAGCCCGGGACTAAATAATGTGGGGCTGTGGGTCCATAGTGAGAGGCATCAGCAGAGCTGTAGGGGTGGGAAGACCTGAAATAACGGGGGATGTCCAGGGTCAGGACTGAGGTGCATTGGCAGGACGGCATAGGGTTGAGGTCTAGAACAGAAGGAGTTACAGGTCAGGCCTGAGAGACATTGTCAAAATGTTGTAAGGGACACTGTCTTCACCTTGCCTATATGTAGCCAGCACCATCAGTCCCTCACTGTTCCTGTACAGGGACAATCAGCATGCAAAAGAAAGATTTCCAGCTGCAAAGCTTGGTCATTAGAGAGAGGAATGTAACTAAGGTGAGAAACATACTGTAGGGTGCAAAAAGAACAGGAGTACTTGTGGCACCTTAGAGACTAACAAATTTATTTGAGCATAAGCTTTCGTGGGCTAAAAACCACTTCATCGGATGAATGTCACTAGAAGAGAAGTTTGGATTGGAGAAACAAAAAGTGGTGGCACATTCACAAGAACAAGAAAGCCTCTTTACTCCATGTGAACTATGGCTCTTGCGGTTAGGTGAAGATTGTCTAAGGATGGAGAAATAGGGGGTCATTCTAGGGCAGAATTGGGTCTGGGGAAAGCAGCAGAGAAAGGCCTCTGCAGGGCAGGGCTGGGGTGCATTAGCAGGGGGGTGGTTAGAAGTGCCCCCAGCCTGGAGTTGGAAGCAGTGCTAGGGATTCACAGCACAGTGCTTAAGAACAGATAAGTGGTCGAAAGGTCTGGCCCTGCTAATCCCATTTCCCTTCAATAGCTCTAAATCCATCACTTAAAAATTCAGCATCTCTGTGCTGAAGAGCTGGGTGGCCTGAGGGATGAATGAAGCACTTCACCCCTGGACAGCAGGGAGGCTGCAGACCCCAGGGCAGCAAAGGTCTCTGAGTGTCAGCACATAGCGGGGCTGTAATTTACACACACATGCTCCCATTAGCAATGCCGGGTGGCCTCCAGCACTAAGGCGTAGTCTCCTTCCACCCTGGTTCCATTAGAGGACTTTTGGAGGCAACAGTGGGTGTGTTTGGCTGCTGGAGAGAGGTGACTGTACTCAGAGCTTTGCCATATTTGTCCCAAGGATGTTGTGGATCTAATTTCCTGCCTGTCACTATAGATCTCAGGCCTTCTCACTTGCTGCCTCTTTGTGTTAAAAATATGGGACAACGTGGCAGATCTGTCTGAATGATCTCAAACTGGCTGGCTTCCCTAAGGAATTCTCATAAACGGGATGGACACGATGGGCCAAATACATCTCTGCTGTAAATCCATTGACTTCAGGACTTTTTCAACAAGGATAATTTGATCCAGCATATTTAAAATGCTGTCTATAAATGAATGCCCAAGAGTCCAGCAAAGGTCACTTCGTGAGTAGACAGGCCTCTTTAACTGAACGGCCAACACGTTTAATACCGGAACCATGGGGCTACTTTTAAAATGATCACATGATGCACTAGTATTATTGACTTATTAAGTGTCAGTAGTAGCATTAGCCATAGGAGTCACCAAATCCTGCCCCTCCAGCTGCACAGAGCTGGCTCTCCACTAGGCGAGACACAACCGTCTCAGCAGTATCCACCTCCTGTGGGGAATGAACAGCGAGGGCGGGGGTGGGGCCCTCAGGAACAAAGATCCAGGTTTCATACTAATGCTCCCAGTGATAAAAGCAGCAGGGTAAAGAAATACAGAGAGTGCCTGGCCTATGGGCAGAGACATCTCTAAGCCCCTCAGTCACCTATCAGACCCTGCACTTTTAGCACCTTCCAGCTATGGCTCTTGGGGCATCACTCTCCCCAGCCCCTCTCCTCCCCTCCATTTCAGCTGAGGTCTATGTCTCCATAGTCTCCAAGTACCACAAAGCCAGTGCCAAGATCTGTGCAGTCAGAGGGCCTGGCCTGGCTCAGCAAGGGGGGAGCGCTGACTCTGTGTGTTCTTCCAGATCCCTCCCTTATCCACTCCTCCACTCAGTAATATCCCCACTCCTATCAGCTATTTGGGAGCTGATGTTGTTTGTGAGGCTGACAGTGTGCAGTGAAGGGATTATCTCCCCTCCCACTGGAATCGTCAGAGAGCTCTCAGCTCTGGCCCGCCAGCGATTCCGCTGCATACATGGCACATTCTCAGAGCGCCAGAGCCTCTGAATCAGTGTAGTTCCATTGACGTCAATGGAGCCATGCCGATTTACACCAGCTGGGGATCTGGCCCATTGACTTCAAAGGAGCTGTGGTGATTTACCCCAGATGAGGATCTGGCCCACTGACTTCAATGGAGTTGTGCTGATTTACACCAGTTGGGAATCTGGTCCTGGGAGTTTGCTTTCGAGGTTCTATTCCCCCCTCCAAGCAATCAGGCATTTCCCTTCCCCAGAGATATTAAAATCAATGTCCAGGAAGTGATCAAAGTCCAGTTTGCCTGAGGCTGGGGCCATGAATACACATAAGGAAAGTGCTCACACCAATGGTGCTGGAACTGGGGGGTTGAGGGGGGCATGCCTCTCCACTTTTTAACATGGGCATAGTTTGGGGGGTAGGGGGCTCCATGCCTGCCTGAGGCTTGCAGTTTGGGGTGGGGGGGCAATGCCGCCCCCCCACCCCTCATATTATGCCCATGCTAAAAAGTGAGGGGGCATGGCTGCCTCTCTGGTGGCCTCTTCCCACTTCTACAGAGGTTATGGTGCCCTTGGCTTGCATACTCATTATTTCCTCCAATCACGTGGCAGGATAGAGAGGCTTGCAAGCCAGCCATCACTCACTCACTCCCCCAGGAGGGGGCAGCTCCCTGAACACCACATCACTCCCCAGGCCTAGTTTGAAGGATGCACCCCTATGGCTCAGGAGCGCCGCCAGCTTTTTTGCTGCCCTAGGCGGCGGAAGGTCCCGCCCCCGAAATGCCACCCCTGACAGAGGCGGCGGAAGGTCCGGCCACCGCGGTCGCTGCCCCCGAAATGTTAGCGCCCTAGGCAACCGCCTAGGTCGCCTAATGGGTTGTGCCGGCCCTGCTATGGCTTCTTCCTTCATGTTCTTTATCTTGTGGATTCGATTTGGCTGTAACCCTCTATAGGTGGGGAACACACAGGAGGGGGAAAGGGCTAAGAATTTCTCAAGCAGATGCCAAAAGCCAGACTCCTAAGTCCTGCAGTGCCCCCGTGCTCTGTGAGGTGCTAGGGCCCCAGCCTCTCTTGCTGCTCCCAGGGGGAGAAACCAAACTCTCTCGTCAAGCCTGACCTGCAGCCAAAATCTCCCTCCCCTACAGAGAGCTGGGCAGCTTGGAGCCATTGTACACCCTTCTGCTTCCTCCTCCTTACCCTGTGCTGGACAGAGAGGATCTTGGTCTTTCCCTGATTTCTGTCCCCGGAGCCCTCCCTGGCGAGTGTTAATTAACCCCCAGGGGATAGGTGGAGGGGAGGAACAGAGGATGGGACATGAGGAGACCTCTGCTTATCTCTCATCTGGGGAATTTGTCACTTCTGCTCAGCTTAGCTGCCCGGAATGAGCCCTCACAGAGACCCTGCCTGGTCTGCCCTGCTGACAAAGTCACAAGAGATGCCGAGTGCAGCAGGAGATCAAGGCAGGGCTGGGAAAGGGTTTAAGCCAATTTTCCCTGCTCTGCTCCCCAGAAAAAGGGGTTATCTTCTGCACAGTGGTAAAGGCCAGCACGGAGTTCGAGCTCCTGCAGCCCTTCGGCCATGGCCTCTCACCACAGCCTCTACCTTCCCTGGCCAATCAAAGGGGCAAGCAGGTACAGGCAGCACAGAGTTTATGGCTGGAGACATCATCCTTTCAGAAAGG
The DNA here is from genome assembly GCF_020497125.1 of Mauremys mutica. Taxonomy (NCBI): domain Eukaryota; kingdom Metazoa; phylum Chordata; order Testudines; family Geoemydidae; genus Mauremys; species Mauremys mutica. The sequence goes on along the minus strand of NC_059074.1, from coordinate 147,438,760 downwards.
ACGCAGCCAGGTAATACCAAGGCTCACTCGTGTCTAAGCAGCACCAGCAGGTTCCCAGCCCAGCCACTCCACCAAGTCAGGATCACAAAGGAAAGGCACCCTCTGGCTTGGGAACTTAACAGTGAACTTCTTATTCAGGGAACAGGGGACTTAACAGTGAACAGAGTCATTTCTTAATGTGCATCTACAGACACTAGGGATCCCTTCTCTGAGGGCAGACAGGCTTCTCCACCCTCCCCTCCTTCCCCATACTTCCTCTCCTGCTCTCATCCTGCAAGGTACTGAACAGCGCTGAAACCCAAACCCCTTATTCAGGTGCCCCTCTAGGGATTTTGACAGCTAATTTTAAGACCCCCAGGTCTGAAAATTTTTGGCCCGTGGCTCAGTTTCCCCATTTGTAAAGGCTAATGAAACTGTACCTACCTGTCAGGGGCACTGAGAAGGTTAGTTAATGTTTGCCTGGTGCTTGTCACATGTAACCAAACTATCTACTACAAGTGTCAAGTATCACGCTTAGAACGCAGTTCAGTTTTCATGAGGGGTTTATGCAATTCCATACTTGCTGGATTAATAATAATAATAATAAATAATTTAGGCCAAGATTCTCCAAAGTGACAGGAGAATTTGGGGAGCTTCTGTCTTTGGGTATCCAACTTGAGACATCTCTAAAGGGCCTGGATTGTCATAATGTGCTGAGCACGCACCTAAGTGTAAATGATTGCCCCATGTGCCAGGCAGCAGCGGTTCAGGCCCAATCCAGGTGTGTGGAAAAACAAACACACCACGGATGTATAAACAGGGAAATCTCAAACAGGAGTAGAGAGGTTATTTTACCTCTGTATTTGGCACTGGTGCAACCAATGATGAAATACAGTGTTCAGTTCTGGTGTTCACAATGCAAGAAGGATGCTGATAAATTTGAGACGGTTCAGAGAAGAGCCAGGAGAATGATTAAAGGATTAGAAAACAGGCCTTATAGTGATAGACTCAAGGAGCTAAAATCTGTTTAGATTAACAAGAGAAGGTTCAGGGGTAATTTAATCACCGTCTATAAATACATTGGGAACAAAAGTTTGATAATAGAGGGCTCTTCAATCTAGCAGAGAAAGATATCACACTATCCAATGGCTGGAAGTTGAAGCTAGACAAATTCAGACTGGAAATAAGGCGTACAATTTTCACTTCTAGTGTAGACCTGGCTTTAGGCTGTAATGGCCAGATGTCAAGAAGTGCTCAGTTTTTATTGAAAAAATGGGAGAATTCCCTCCCACAGAGCAATCACAGAGGCAGCTGCCAGATGCTGAGCAGTGTGGAAAATCTGGCCATGAGCATCTCAGGGCAGAGACCTATCTTTATCATTTTCTGGAAAGCCCCAGGCAGAGATGGGCCATTGCAGGAGAATTCATTGATGATAATGAACTGATAAGTCTTTCCCATCTCAATCTCAGTTACCCTGTTGCATTAATATTGTGGGCTGAGTGTGATTCTGGTTTCAGTCCAGCAACATCCCCCATCAGATGTGTGGGCAATAAGCCCCTTCCAACCCCAGTCCATCAGAGACCCTCTCTACTCCATGGGCATGTTCTTCAGACCCTACTGTGCTGTGCTTCTCCCTCTCCAAAAATATATACACACTCTATCCCTGTGCCCTTGGTGGCACTGCTATTGGAGCCTTTTCCAAGCTGTAGGCCAGCTGGTACGTGAAAGTCCTGGCTCTTCCCCAGTTGCAGTGTCTCCTCTTGCCATCAGTGATGTCAAATCACTGAGCTGATTGAGACGCACCCTTAGGGAGGTGGGAGGAACGGAGCCTGGCACAACTCACAGCCAAAGCCAGGTCTGACTTGGCCTCTTCGGTGTCACCACAGAGAGCAGAGCTCCTGTTTTTCTTCACCTTTCACATTTATTTTAAACCAAAACCCCAAGATCCAAACAAACACCCCTGCCTGGAAATCCAGGGCTCAGACTAGCTTCAGGGGCTGGTGGAAACTAGGAACCAGGGCAGACGCATATGAGTTCCTGGTGGTTTTCTCTTCAGCAACACTGATGGCACTGAAGTCCTGCCATCCACAATGACAGGAGGGAGGGTCATGTTACTATGATGCTGAGGGCCTAGGAATTGGGGGAATAAAATTGGGAGAAGGAGAAATATAGGGGATCTCAGAGGCCACAACCCTCACCGCCCCGCACCAACAAAAAATCTGAGTAGCGCAAACACTGAGGATCTAAGCGAAAGTCCCAAGCCAGAGGAGCAGAGTTCCACCCAGCCTGACTCATCTGTTCAGAGGAGGAGCCCGTGCTAAGATGGCAGAGCCAGCCTGCCGCTTACTGTGCTGTGACATCAGCTTTCAGGCGTGAAGCCTCTTTGGGGCTGTTCTGACTGGGTTTGAAAAAATCCACCTACTCTGGCTCTTCCAAACCCCAGGTCCTGGCAGCTGCTCTGGACAGCTGGGTGACTGAAAACATACAGTGCAAACCAGCTCAGAAAGGCCAGACTCTCACTGCTGGGGCCCCAGCCTGGCTCTCAGGGTGTCCAGGATTTACAAGGGGTTTTGAAACCTATTCATGACTTATGATAAGAGTCAGCACTAGACATAAGCAGACTAAGCAATTGCTTAGGGCCCGAGCAGCTCAAGGGGGCCCTTATTAATTATTAGTATGTGTTGAGGGGGGGAGAATATCCCTGCTTAGAGCCTCCAGTGGGCTAGCATCAGCCCAGCTTATGATGCTTTATGATTTCAAGGGAAGGATGAGTGTGTTCGTGTGAGAGAAGAGATGTGGGAATAGGGAAGGGAGGGATGTGTGATTGAAGGGAATGGGGTTAGGGGATGTAAGGGGTCTGTGTGTTAGAGCAGAGGGTGACGGGGGGTTCTAAGAGGAGTTGGAATGGGGGAAAATGGGGGTGGGGTGAGCTAAAGATGAGCAGGGTCCAGAGGGGAGCAGGAGAGGCAAGATATATGTGTGATAGTGACTGAGGATGAAGAGAGATGAACAGAAGAGAGTGGAGGTAGGGGATGCATGGTGTGGGTTGGTAGGGATGAGAGAGACCACACATTGTTAGCTTGTGCGTGCTCACATGCAGAGGAGAACTGGAGACATGCTCATATTTTTTCATTGGTCCATCTATCCTAAGTCCCAGAAACCTTGTACCTTTGTAAACTCCCTCGCCAAGGGAAAATATTTCACAAGATCACACTCAGCAAAACTGACTTTCTTGGAAAACCAGGCCCTTGCATCTCCAAACATTTCTCTGTGTGGTTGTTTTGCTGCAGATCTATGACTCTTTCCCGCCAGGAGCTAGGGAAGCAGCAGCACTATAGACTTCATGGGCTTAGATATGCAAGAAAATGCAAATGGCCAGAGCAACATTAACACTGAGATTTTGTGTTTTGCTTACAGAGAGCAGAAATGCTGCGTCTTTGGTCAAAAACATGGAGATTGGGGAGCATATGGGGACTCCATCTACAATGCAGAAGGCAGAGTAAAGTCTCCAGGCAGGATTCTACTGCTACAAAAGGACGTTATACTTCCAGACAAGCGATCTGGAAATCACTTCCATTTTCACTTACCCAACAAATCCCAAGTGAAGACTTTTGCATTTCCCGTGCAAGAGTTGGTGCTGTCACTCATACCTAGGACTTGGAACCTAGATGGCCAATGGAGAGGCCTCTCTCTGGAGCCCGCCAATATCACTTCTGCGGTGGCTGGAAGGGGCTGGGGTGTGAAATGCTCCCTTTAACTAGGGGCTGAACCCATTGCCAGACTATGCTCCCAGCTGTGGAGTGTGATGAGAGTGAAAGTGGAGAAAGAGGATCACTTTCCAGGAGGAACCTAGAGTGGTGTGGGACCAGAGCTTCAGGAATGCAGGACTGGGGCTGGCTGCTGGGAGACAAACAGAGAACCGCAGCATTAAGGCTGGCTTCCCATCATGTCTAATAATGCTGCCCATCACCACAGTGTCTGGGCACCTTCTGCATAAAATCAATAGCAATAGCAATGTCCCTAGTAGACTTTATGGAGTCTCTGGCACATCTCCCCTTTGGGGTTAAAAACTCTGTAACTTACAGTTCTGCCTACTTGCCTCATCATTTATTTCTAATGAAACATTGCTCCCCTGGCTCCACACTCTGTCAGCTGCTGCTATTGCTAGATTACTCGTCCAGTCAGAGCTGCTCACCCAGAAACACGGTGGTAATTTCCTCTCATTCCTTCTTCATGCATCAAAGGCCAAATCTGAACCATGGGCTCCTCCAGAGGAATCCAGATTGTGGTCGCCCAGAGGCAGAAAGTCTAGTCAGAAGTGAATGGCAGTGGCCCTGCCTCACCTGGTGCTCAAAAAGTGGGAAGAACTGGCCAGGGAATTGGCAGGGCCAGGGCACAGGGGAGATGTAACATACTGTCATCCACCCTCCCCTGGAGGTGAATCCCCCTCTGTGAAAACGATGCTGTGAGTGACTCAAGCCACAGACCTGGTGATCAATGACAACCCAAGCACATAAATGTAGGAGGGGGTGTCCTGCTTAGAAGTGCTGTTATACACCGGCTTCTGGAGACAACTGTAATGGGCTCATTAGAAATGCCATGGACAGAGCGAAACACATCCGCCGTCAGGCCTAGTTTGGAGGCTCTCATTTCTGATGTAAAAGTTGCCATAAAGAGGGCAGCGATTGACTTTTCTCCACACCCACCGGGGGTAGGACAATATGTAATGAGATTAGTTTGCAGCAAGGGAGCTTTAAGATAGATATTAGGAAAGACTTTCTAACTATAAGGATAGATAAGCTCTGGAGCAGGCTACCTCAGGAGGTTGTAGAATCCCTGTCCTTGGAGGTTTTCAAGAGCAGGTTTGACAAACACCTGTCAGGGATGGTGTAGGTATACTTTCCTGCCTCAGACTGGGGAATGGATTAAATGAACTCCTGAGGTCCCTTCCAGCCCTACATTTCTATGATGAGGCTTGCAAATTCAAGGGAAGCTGCTGTCCATCACCTGTCACAGTCTATCAGCTATATACAGCACTGAGGCTAAGCACACACTACCCGCCACTCCAAAGCCAAAGATTGCAGCTGGAGAGGTGAGAAAGAAAAAGCATTCTACTGAACCCACAAAGGACTCTAGCCCTGATACTAGGAAGCAGATTTGCTGAGCATAGGTGACCCCACAAAAGGGCCAAATGGATTGGGCTCTGAGACAAAGGCATAGATTTGCAAGTGACTCAGAGAGTTGTGCCTCCCAATGAAGGGGAAACCAAAAGGAACAGACGCCACAGGACATGGATAAGAGGAAAGGTCCTCTCATGGATTAGTGACTGGTCAAAAGGTAGGAAACAAAGGGTAGGAATAAATGGTCAGTTTTCAGATTGGAGTGAGGTAAATAGTGGTGTCCCCCAGGGATCTGTACTGGTCTGAAACCAGTCCTATGCAACATATTCATAAATGATCTGGAAAAAGGGGTAAACAGTGAGGTGGCAAAAATTGCAGATGATACAAAACTACTCAAGATAGTTAAGTCCCAAGCAGACCACAAAGAGCTACAAAAGGATCTCTCAAAACTGGGTGACTGGGCAACAAAATGGCAGATGAAATTAAATGTTGATAAATGCAAAGTAATGCACATTGGAAAACATAATCCAAACTATAGATATAAAATGATGGAGTCTAAATTAGCTGTTACCACTCAAGAAAGAGATCTTGGCGTCATTGTGGACAGTTCTCTGAAAACATCCACTCAATGTGCAGCAGCAGTCAAAAAAGCAAACAGAATGTTGGGAATCATTAGGAAAGGGATAGATAATAAGACAGAAAAAATCATATTGCCTCTATATAAATCAATGGTACGCCCACATCTTGAATACTGCATGCAGATGTGGTTGCTCCATGTCAAAAAAAAAGATACATTGGATTTGGAAAAGGTTCAGAAAGGGGCAACAAAAATTATTAGGGGTATGGAACGGTTTCTGTATGAGGAGAGATTAATAAGACTGGGACTTTTCAACTTGGAAAAGAGACGACTAAGGGGGATATGATAGAGATCTATAAAATCATGACTGGTGTGGAGAAAGTAAATAAGGAAGTGTTATTTACTCGTTCTCATAACACAAGAACTAGGGGTCACCAAATGAAATTAATAAGCAGCAGGTTTAAAACAAACAAAAGGAAGTATTTTTTCACACAATGAACAGTCAACCTGTGGAACTCTTTGCCAGAGGATGTTGTGAAGGCCAAGACTATAACAGAGTTCAAAAAAGAACCAGATAAATTCATGGAGGATAGGTCCATCAATAGCTATTAGCCAGGATGGGCAGGGATGGTGTCCCTAGCCTCTGTTTGCCAGAAGCTGGGAATAAGTGACAGAGGATGGATCACTTGATGATTACCTGTTCTGTTCATTCCCTCTGGGGCACCTGGCACTGGCCACTGTCGGAAGACAGGATACTGGGCTAGATGGACCTTTGGTCTGACCCAGTATGGCTGTTCTTATATTCTTATGGACAAAGGGCAAAGGTGATGCTCTATAGGAGATAGAAAAACAGATCTCCACAGAGGAAAACTGCCTCAAAGTGCGTCTCAAGACCTGAAGTTATTGTATTCTGTTCTATTCTATTCTAGGCAGAAAAGATTGCAACACCTCTAGTTAAGCTTGCCCAACATTTTCCATTATAAGTCCCTGTTTTCTGTTGCTTATAACTTTGCCAAACTTTAACCATCCAGGCTGAAATTTTCCATACTGGATGTTTGTCATAGGCTGACTTGTTTTTACATTTCAGCTAAAATCGTTCAGTGATTTCTCAGAATGAGATTAGGGGAAAGCGTGTTTTTACCCATGTTAAAAAAGTTCTTATCACTGTTTCACTGAGAAGCTCCAATTTTGGAGCAAGAGCTTGAAATTTGGCAAGAAGTCACCCTCGTGTCAGAGGTGTGCCTTTTGCTGTCCCTGTGAAAATTTGCCCAAATTTGGTCAAGTTATAAACCTCTAAAAATCTTAGTTCACACATGCTCAGTAGAGACCTCTTAGGGTTTGGCAATGAAACTCTGAACATCCGCACTGAGCATGCTGTATGCCCTCGCAGCTCCTACATGACAAACTGAACTACAGCTCCAATGAGGCTCTGTGGCAGGATATCCAAATCAAAATATTTGGGGTTTGGGTGTTTGGTTTTTCAATGAAAAATCAACATTTTCTGCAGAAAGCAGGCACTTTTTGTGAAAAACTTAGTTTAGCTGAAAGTCCAATTTGCCATTGAAAAACAATGTTGACCAAAACTTTTCAACCAGCCCTAGTTGTCTTCCAGCTTCTGCAACAAATGAGGCAGGGGTCCTACAGACAACAGATTCCTTCACTGCACAACCCCGATTCATCCCTAGAGTGTGGTGCATCCTGTGCACTGAATGTTGTGAAGGCCAAAACTATAACGGGGTTCAAAAAATAATTAGATAACTTCATGAAGGACAGGTCCATCAATGACTATTAGCCAAGATAGTCAAGGATGCAAGCCCATGATCTGGGTGTCCCTAGCCTCTGCTTGCCAGAAGCTGGAAGTGGACAAAAGGGGATGGATCACTCCATGATTGCCTGTTATGTTCATTCTCTCTGGGGCACCTGTCATTGGCCACCATTGGAAGACAGGATACTGGGCTAGATGGACCATTGGTCTGCCTAGTATGGCTGTTCTTATGTTCTTAATGAAGGGTCTGTTGAAAAAATAGTATGTGACCATATAATTAAAGACTGTATCAGAATGTATACATACAAGGAGGCCAAACTAAGGTTGCACAGGCAGCTTTAATTCTAGCATTTCCTGACTTCTGAGTGCTTGGCTTTGCAACCTTAATAATGTTCTTTTAATGTAGGATTTTAGGGATTCTATTTAGGTTCTTATACAGCCCTCATCACCATAGTATCTGAGCTAGTATTTATTCTGCATCATGCAGTCACAGGCCTTGAACTGCCATACTGTCCAGCACTTGGGGCAGGAATGGGACAATGGGAGACAATGATATCTTTAACCCACCTTTGCACTTCCCATATTCTTGCATAGACGGGAGCCTGTCTGGCTTGCAGTGTAAGTCAGAGCAGCTTCCAGGTTGCTGTAACTTATCATCTGCTTCCTATGTCTGTCTATGGTCTTTGGGAAGCAGAAACTGCAGTAGCACCATGTTCTCCACACACACACCCTACACCAGAGCCAGGAGCGGGGCTATCATACAGCTCTGATGCCAGCTTTCTGCCTCCCAAGGAGCCCACCTGCACAAAAAGGTATTCTCAGGGGCCAGTTCCACTCCCTTTAAGAGCAGGACCCTTAGTGTAACTGCAAACCAGGCCCACAGACTCTTTTGGATCTCAAGAGCCCTCCAGTGGGACATTTAGTCTCCTGTCCTGCATCATTTAAAGATTGAGCTCATTGTCCTGAAAACAGTCCTGACAGATGAGTGTCCAGTCTCGGCCCTGAGTGTGTCCTGGAATGGGGACTCCACATGCTGCTCTGGAAGCTCGTTCGCTCTCTTTCCTTCTGATATAAAGGGTAGAACCCACCATCTTCTAACATCTTTAGAGTCCCATGGAATTGTGCCTGCCATCTCTCCATCTCAGATGAATGAGGGGATGGGGTTGAGAATGGGGGAGAGAAAGAGGTGTCACTTGCTTTTCTGATTTGGAAAAATCCTGGAAAGGCTGAATCAGTAGCCAAATCTTCCACGGAGCCAATGGCTGAGCCTGCTTCAGCCTCCATCAGCCTGTCACCTGGGGAGAGGGGGCAGTTGTCAGCAGCTCTCTGATTAAGTCATGTGGCATCAGCTTTGAGAGCAGGTCAGAAGCAGCGGCACCTTGTGCTTAAGCCGCGGGCGCTCAGGCATCCTGATGGGAAGTGGCACATCAAAGTGGGATTTGTGAGGCGGCCCGGCAGGCGGCTTCTCCTCTCATCTCTGCCTGGGGAGGGAAAGGCCAGTTCACCAGGTAACTTCCGAACGTCTTGCATCAGGATCACACTGCCTGCAGATCACTCTGGCCAATGGAGTTTGCTTGCCTCAGCCTTCTGCATTCAGGTGCATGGCCTGCCCCTAAGTGAAGCATAGAGAGAATATGGCCTGGAGCTCTCTAAACCAATTAGGTCTGGCTATTAACACAGCAAACCCAGGCAACAGAGTGCACTGGACACGCCTCGGTCCCCAGAGGAGAAAGTCAGCGCAGTGAAGGCCCATGACACTGCCAAGAACTCTATGGCCCACATCTTTCAATCAACTTGGGAATCATGTTTTGTTGCTTCAGCTTGCTCTTCAGCAGGCACAGAAAACATAAAACAGAGTGAAAATACAGCACTAAAAATCCACTGTCCTTCTCCAGTGCCTGTCATCCCAGGATCTCAAAGCACTTTACAAGCGGCAATTAAGCCTCACAACAGACCAAGATTATCTCCGTTTTTAAAGTGGAGTGAGCAGGCACAGAGAAATTATGCACATTTCCTGCGGTCAACAAGTGAGTCATAGGCAGAGCTGTGAATAGAATCTAAGAGTCTTGATTCCCATTCCCTTATTTAAACCATTACAACAATACAAGCCACAATAGTAAATGCTATGTGAGTGCCCCATATAGTAGATATAATGCAGCTTTCAAACCCAGCATAACATTTTCCAAAGTGCTGCATCCGGTAATTTTAACAGAGGAATTTTTGTCTGTGCTAAACATTTCCTGTTCTGTTGATATCTACAACTGTACCTAACCCCTCTATAGTGCTCAAATACCATGATGATGAGTGTCACGTAAAAATCTGGACAGACAGGTAGAAGGGCATCTGTGGTGATAGGGATAGATAGATGTGTCTGGTGACAGACAGACAGACAGACCAGAAGCATTTCTCTCCCTTTCTGTCTTTTTGTGTCTCTTAAGCTGTGTCTACACTTTAAAATCTGTGATTTTTGGTACCAGGTGGTACGTAGGAACTACCATAGCAGATCAAACCAGGGCTCCATCTAGTCCATTATCTTGGTTCAGACATTGGCCAGCACCAGATGCTTCCAAGGAAGGTGTAAAATCCCCAGATTGGACAGTTTCTTCCTGACCCCAGCTAATGTTTGGTGGCCGCACCCTCCAATAACTTATCCTCTTCTTTTTGGTTACTGCTTTTCTGCCTACCCGTTTTTGATCGGTTTGTTTTGTGTGTGATCTGACTTTAGATTGTAAACTCCTTGAGGCAGAGGCCTTGCACTGCACACGGCTCCCCCAGCCTAAAGGTAATAATTGGAGATATACCAATCTCCTAGAACTGGAAGGGACCTTGAAAGGTCATCGAGTCCAGCCCCCTGCCTTCACTAGGCAGGACCAATTTTTGCCCCAGATCCCTAAGTGGCCCCCTCAAGGATTGAACTCACAACCCTGGGTTTAACAGGCCAATGCTCAAACCACTGGTTACAATGGTTGTCCTTGATGTAGATAGAGCCAGCTGTGTTCACCCTGTTGTCAGAAAGTGCTATTGGCCCTCATAGAATTAGGGGCCAGCCATGTTTTGTTACAATGGATGATCAGCTTGGCTGAGCCCGTCTACAGCCATGGGACAACTATTTTCAATTCCAAGAGTGTGGGACGAGGCGAGCCTCCTCTGACAAGCATGGGCCCTGTTCTCCCATCACAGGATCACAGTAACACCCATTGACAAAGGCCCCTGATGACAAGCACAGCAGTGCAGACAGTCTTTGTCCTGGTTGTTTCCCCTTTCCAGTCTGTGACCCTGTTTCAAACTTCTCTCTGGGTCCTCCTCCCATCCCTATCTCTCTAGATCTCTGTCTCATTGTACAAAATTCTCCACCAAAATATTTCCACAAATAATTCCTGGTCTGTAGCTCAGTCATGAACACCTCATTGCACATATGCTTGAAATGCAAATGATTGTGATTGGACATTTAGGTCACGTGGAATCCTTTTCTTGTCCCTGATTGGATAAGTGTAGCCCTCAGAACAGTGTGATGCCAGAATTTGCTCCCTGCGAGTATTTTCTAATACCCCTTCCACGGATTGCAAATGCTAAAGGGCACAGCCAAGGTCAGGGCAGGGTGAGGTCACTAAATGAATAGCCATGGATTCACTCAGCTGTACTGATCACCCGCAGCTACCCACGTACGAAAATTGGGGGCAATTTTGGCAATAGCTGTGGTAGCACCCTGTTCCCCAGCAGGGTTGCACAGCCCTACAGGAAATATCACCCTGAACATACACTATAGCAGTAAGGATCTGGAGAATCCAGCATACACTACCCCCAATCCATCTTTTCCTAGGAATTCCTTCAGGGGTATAAACAAACAAACCGAAGCCCTCCTCAGGCCCATCCCCAGTGTCCCAGCTGTGTTCGACTCCAGGAGAAATCATGTTGGAAAGCGTTTCTCAGGGTGACGGGGCTGCTTAGAGGCACTTAAAACAAAACAACCAAAGCCACTCAATTAGAGTTTGGAGCTTAGGCTGCCCTTTATCTCATGAAAAAAGGATTAAAGCTCTCTGATAATTTATAAAGCGCTTAAGAGTTTAAAGGGGAATTGAGCTTTTATCTGAACTATCAGATAACAGAAAGCACGCAAAGGCCACGCACAAGGCAGCTCTATCTTGCAGTCAATTCTACAGAGCAAAGAATTTTTGCCACCAGCCCGGGTATCCGACCCCACTCCCATCAAACGTAATAACCAGACACCCCTTACCTTGCTTGTATTTGTAGCCATGCAACTATGGCGTGTCCCATCGCCTCAGATATTCAGCCAAGTAACTCTCACTTGGAACTTGGAAGGCTTTAGGCATTTGTTACTTAGTAGCTCAACTGCACTTCCTTCCTGAACCAACCCCCTCGTGTGTAACTCAGGGTTAGGTCAAGATCAGTCACTCCTCCTGCGTGTGACACTGAGGACTTGTTCCACCACACCGTGTGCTGATGTCACTATTATTTATTGAGCACTGTCAATGCATTCAATGCTGTGCAAATATATTAGGAAACACAGTCTGGGCCTCAGAGATCTTATAATTTTGTTCAACCTGTTTTTATTTGGTTGGTATTTCATTCAGCCAGTAAAGATTTGAGTGGTTGAAATTGTCCTTCATTATTATCCTGGTAGAGCTTGCTGCCTTCCCAGATCTCTCTCTTTCTGTTCACCATCAGTGATGACCTCCCATGACAGCTACATTCTGGCAGAACAATGATTCTGTCAACCAATAGAGGGAGGCACAGGAGTGCAGGACACAGAACTTTCACTGGCTCTGATCCTAGACAGTGGAACTCACTCCCACAGGATATAAGAGATCATGGGCCTCACTGCCATCACAACTAAATGCAAAACACACTTCAGCTTAGCTGACCCTCAAGAAATTCTACACACACACACACACACACACACACACACACACACACAGAGAAAACAACCCTATAAACTTACCAGACTCTTTCCCCTTGTGTAGGCCCTCTGCCCAAGCGTGGATTTTGCCCAGCAGTGAACAAGATGCTCATGTTAGTAGCCCCAGTGTGAATAAGCATTGCACACTTGGGCCCTTTGTCACTAAAGCTAGCAGAATCTTCCACAAGGAGTAAGAGAATTGAAAATTGTCACCTCTTTCCCATTTCACAGACTGTCTGCAAGAAGCGACAAAGAGTCCTGTGGCACCTTATAGACTAAGGCCTGGTCTACACTAAGGGCGGGGGTCGAACTAAGGTACGCAAGTTCAGCTACGCGAATAGCGTAGCTGAACTCGAACTACCTTAGTTCGAAGTACTCACCCATCCAGACGCCGCGGGATCGAAATCCGTGGCTCCCCCGTCGACTCCGCCACCGCCGTTCGCGGTGGTGGAGTTCTGGAGTCGACGGGAGCGCGTTCGGAGTTCGATATATCGCGTCTAGATTAGACGCGATATATCGAACTCCGAGAAGTCGAACGCTAGCCGCCGACCCGGACGGTAAGTATAGACGTACCCTAACAGAAGTATTGGAGCATAAGTTTTCATGGGTCTGCGAGAAGGTCATGATGTTCCTGAATAAATTAGTTACTCAGAATTATTTGATGAATCATCATTTGTAGGAGGGATCTTTGTGGGCTTTCAAGGACAGGATGAGGCATGAAGGTTGGCTGGGGAGAGACTGTGGGGGCTATTTACAGGAGACAGTGAGGTCTAGTGGGTAGTTCACTGGTTTTGGAGACCTGGGCTGGAAATCCAGAAGTTAGCAAGAGGTTGTTCAGAAAATCTCAGCATCAATGTCTCATCACAGGAAAGGTCCATGAATGTTTATTTCACTGTATGTGACATAACAGCACTTGCAGTCACTTTTGTATGAAAGGGATTTCTAATCCATGCCTCTGTTTTCTAATCATTTTCAGAGAAGTACTCTGGAAACTGCAGTTAAAACTTTCTAGATGGCTGCTGATAAGGGGTTGCAAGTCATGCTTTGGCAAGGCATTTTGATCCAAAAAGTCATCCAGTAACAAAACAAAAACAAAAAAAAGTTTCAAAACTGCTACTGTCCAGAACATACCACAAGGAAAGTTTCTTGAGCCAACTTTTGATTTTGTGAGTGAGAGAAAAGATGGAAGCATCTTGCCCTTCAGGTTAGGTATTTAACACATTTAGGCATTCAAAAATATCTGCCAAGTAAGCTAGCCAAACAAGCCACTTGGTATCTGCAAACTCACTTCCTCCCTGAGCTCAGACAAATGATGTCTTTCCCCGAGACAACCACCGAACTTCTGTGTGGTAATGTAACTAATGGTGCTCAGCTCCCATCTTAGCTCACAAAACTCCACAGACATGGAGCTGCCTGTGCAAACAGCTTCTCGAGAACTTGTTTTAGAATGGGTGGCTTTGTTGTTGTTGCAACTATTGCTATAATACAATACAATACAAAAAATATAATAGTGAGTCCAGACTGCTTGTGGTGCAACAGCCTGCACTCACGTGACTAGCCCACTGTTTTCTCCAGTCATTGCATGAGCACCATCCCTGCAAATTCCTACACAGCACTGCCATTCCAAGCCAAAATCAGAGACAAAAGCATCCAAAAGTGAAAGAGCTGCTCCCTTGTAGCACACTATGGTAATGACCGACAGAACAGAAATTCCTCTTGGAGTTTTTGTCATTCTTAAATTTTACATATGTCAGCATCTGAGCAGCAGCTGACACATCCATCATTTCATCAAGTTGAATGGGAGGAAAAAAGGACTCCACTTGATTTTGGCAATCACTCATTCAGTTACGTCATTTGCCATACTGTGAATGCGCCTGGCAATAGTATAGTTAGGGTAATCAAATCAAGTTGAGCCGCTGCACCTTGCCCCATCATAATCAGAACCATTTTCTTGGCATATGATAGAAAAAAAATGTCTCCAAAAGTGTGCGGTTTCTCAGTTTTAGCTATTCAATATGACAGCAAAAGATGACTCAAGGGCTTTCTCATTTGCTGGAGCTGCTGTTTTCAGTACTGTTGTCTGGCATTTTAGCGCTCCCAGCTCTCACTGAAAAAAATCAAGCAGTTTTGTTTGAAGAGAACCGTGCCATGTCTGCAAGTGCTGCAACATTTTAGAAGGTTTTAAGCTCTCCTTTGCCAGAACTTCAGCACACACCAAACACTGTGACCATGGGTCAAAACCAGTCCACGTAAATCCATATTCCAAATAGTGTGGATCATATTTGTGGTTTCTTGGTTTTTTACTGCTGTTCAGATCCTCACTGACAGCCCTTCCTTTGCTGTGAGTGGCAACTGACTCCCCTTCATTACCTCCCTTTCTCCACTTTTCTTCAGAAAATGGTTCATCTCTAAAATTATTTCTGCAGCAACTTTTCAAACTGGCTTCAGCCACAACGTGCTCAATCCATTGCTAGGAAATCGTTTCAGACAGTTCCAACAGGCGCGGGCCTGAGAGAGGAAGTGGAACACAGGGCCGGCATTACGGGGTGGTAAGCAGGGCAATTGCCGGGGGCGCCATGAAGTTAAGTTGCTTGGGCTTTGGGTTCAGTCCGGCATGGGCGGCGAGGCTCAGGCTTCAGCTTTCTGCCTTGGGCCCCAGCGAGTCTAATGCCAGTCCTGGCAACCCCATTAAAATGAACTTGTGACCCACTTTGGGAGAACTGCTGCATTAGACTATAGGGTCTTTGGGTAGGGATTATCTCTCAGTAGATGTTTGAGTAGCACAATGGGGCCTTGAGGCCTCTAGCGGGCTACCATAATACAAATGATACATAATTAGAATTATGGGCAGTCCTTTCTCTGATATTGTGTGTTTTATTATATGGAATTTGGGCCCTGAACATAGGATGGGCACCTATGATATGTATGTATAACTGAATAAATACATATGTAATAAATATTCATGAAAAATGAGCGCAGAAGCAGCATAAACAAGGAGGGAGTGAATTTGTTTTGAAATTTGGCGACATAATCTTGGAACCCATTTGGAAGAATTCAGCCATCTCTGTGGTATTTGTGATATGTATATTGGGCATGGCACATATGTACCAGAGTTCAAAACACATCTGTGATTTGTGGCACATACATACCTGGGTTCAAAACAAATCTAGGATTTGTGACACTGGGTCTGAACATACCTGGCTTTTGTGGTATTTATTGAGGCTTAGGACCACTGCCAAAGCTGACTAAAAATAACTCAGTGTGATAATCCCCCGTAGTTCACCTGGTCAGTGTACTAACATGCTCATTCTTACCTTGCACAGCTGTCAAGTAGAAACAAAATCCCTATTAATTGTGTCTGACTGAATTTCAGCCTGTCCACTAAATCATCATTGATACAGGCTCAAACAATGAGTGGGTAACAAGCTGAATCCTCTTACAGGAAACGTACCAGATATTCTCTTGTGTCACCAGTTCAATGAGGAAGGATGAAGTATGCTCCTAGTTAGAGCTGCCTGAATACTTGAAAACTTTTGGCTTGAATAAAAAATGGAATTCATGTCAGCTGAGTTCACACCCCATGCGTGTTCAGTCCCCAAAACTGTCCTAGCCAATGTGTTCACGGGTAGGAATGTTTGTGAGAAGAGGAAACTGTATGTGACCATTGGTGACCATTGGTGGAAAACAAATCTTTGTAGCATTCTAAGAGTTATGTCCATTCAATAAGGGAGCAGATACCATACCACGTGAGTTAGGTATCCAATCAACATTAACCATCACAGCTGGAATCTTGACCATCAGATACTCACAACAAACTTCTCCCAAATGGGCTAAAAGCTCAAGAAATGTCAGCAGAAATTATATGGCAAATAGTTTAGAATAATCAATACATTCAAGAAATCATAAGCCTATGGACAATTTGCAATCATTAAAAGAGGCTAAATTCACAGGATGCATTCGTGGCTATAAGTGATACATCTACTCTACTCAAGGCTTTTTAGGTCCATGTGGTGGCTGGGAACTCAGCCAAGATCTCCCCTTCAGTTGAGGAACCTGGTGTGCCAGCTCCCAAGCCCTTTCACTTTGTCTAGTTCTTTATGCAATGCATAATGATTTCTTTGTGATGAAAGCTCTGTCTCAGGCTTTGCCAGAGTCCCTCTCAGCTGTAGCTCACCTCCAGGCAGTGCATGGAAAACCCTCAAAGCAAGAGCAATGAGAAAAACCCGCTCAGGTTGCCTTCTTACCGCTCAGCGTGTCTCTCCACAGTCAGTGCCAGAGCCTCTGGCTTTGTGTCCAAGTTCCCCTCACACAGAGAGCTGAATCACCCCTTCCCCACTCCCCGTTTCTGCTTTAACTTCCTTACATAAGAAGCGGAAAATTCTGAGACGGAATTAAGCAGTAAGGAACTTTACAGACACCAAAGACATTAATAATCTCCCACTTGCCTACAAGAGACATGTTACTGGCAGAGAAAGAGCATACTGGTTCAGCTAACACGGGACACACCACAGCATGTGTGTTATCCTGTAATAGCGCTGTGGCCCCGGTGCAGTAACACATGACATACTGTGTATTACATCTCTATAGCAGCTACAGATACAACACAGAACAGCCTGTATTATCTTATGCATTTATAATAGCAGACTCTTATTAGACAGAAGGAAAAAGCAAAGAGAAGAAATAAGGTGAAGAAGGGAAAGGACACATTTGTAGGGGAGAGAAGGGACAAAGTCTCACCTCCCAGGTAATGTTCAGGATTCAGCTGGAGCCAGTAGACATTGCGATGGCATCTGAGTGGGTCCCTCTCTCTGGCCTGGACTGGTCTGGTCATCTCTCAGGATGAGGATGAAGAGGGCCTGGAATCTCAGAAGATGCTGGGGTCAGCAGCCATGTTAGAGAAGCTTGCTCCAGTAGCCAATTTTTCTCCCCAAAGTCTCTTTCTTTAAGGATCCAAAAAGTGTCTGGTGGGCAGAATAGTCCATCCCCTCATCATTTTGTCCCACACTTTCCAGTTTACCAGGCATGAGCGCAACACAGTCCTTGAGTTATACCAGGGGACCTTTTTGTTAGGACTAATTCACAGTCTTTCTAACTTTTGCACCTTTTCCCATCAGCATTTGCTGTTATAGGTTATTGTGACACTTTATGAATTTTTTCTCACTTCTTACAGTAGGGTAAATTTGAAGGCCCAATTATTACAACATCACCCTTATGTTTTATGGTATCCTAACAGATCAAAGTCCTTCTAAAACTCCCTCAAGGGTTTGCGCCCTGGGACAGAATGTCCTTTTTGTTTGCTGCATCAGAAAGAAGGCCTGGAGTTAATTTAACCACAGCCTTTTTATGCCAAAAGCCCTTTCTTTGGCTGTTGGTCTCTGAGAAAAACCCAGTTTGAACTGGTGTATGCAAGCCTCCACAGGGTGGTACATCTCTGGAGGTGTTTACAACCTAAATGATTCACCTCCACAGCCTCTCCCCCTTTTTTGGTTCCAGGAGGAGCTGTGGTAACCCCTCCCCATGGACTAGAACACAATCCTACATACAGTCCCTGGTCCACAGTGACACAGAAACCGAATACAATATGTTCCCCCAAAGATACTGCATGTGGTTGCCATATCTGTCACATCTCACCCATAAAGAAGTGAGTGTAACTAAGGTGTGTGACCGGCAGCTTAGGGAAACCCACGGCTTATTCCCTGGGTAGTGTTTCTGCCATTGCCTTTCAGAATTTTACATTTCTACTACTCATATAATAAACAGTCTGCTAACAAGCTGGCATACATCATTCATGTAATTTCTCTCTTTAGAACATATGGGGCAGATCTGTAGGGGGAGCTCTCTTGTGACCCCTTTTATTCCTCTCACCCCAAAACCTTTGGGTGTGAACTTGAGACCTGGTCATTCCCACTCCAACCTCCCATCCAGTTCCTAGGAAGTGTGTGACCTGTCTCATTTTCCTCCAAGGTGTCAATTGAAAATTCCCACCCCCTCTTTGGAGTATTCCAGGAAGCAACTCTTTGGACAAAAGAGAGAAATAAGGCAGGGCTGGCTCCCTGCAATGCAGCTCTTAGCTCAGTGGTTCTCAGCATATTTATAATCATGGGCTGCATATGCAAGTCTCTGTGTGTTATGTGGGCTGCATCCACACAATATATATACTACCCGTGTGGCCCTGAGGATGTCACATGAGCCATTGCTGTGTGCTGATTGGGCCGCAAGTTGAGAACCACTGTCCACTGTGCTTAACAGCATAGGGATTGGGCAAGGGAGATTCTTCAAACTTCCCCCATAGCCAAATTCCTTTCTCTGCCCCACCTCCTTCAAGGCGGGGGCCTGGGCACCCCTGTGGCCTGACCTCAGCTTCTCTGAGGGGAGGGGGAAGAATATTGAGCCCTCACCTCACTGGGTTGGCCTTTTGATCCCTGCACATTGAGTCAAGGTGTGCAGCAATTCTTCCCCCATCAGACTCAGAGTCCTTCACGTTTTCATGGACCATCAGGCATCACAGACTCGGGGGGGGGGGAGTTCCCCTTTCTTCCTGCCTGTAGTTACCTCCGTCAGCTCAGAGGTAGCTGGCATTCATTTCACTTGAACATTTCTCACCGTAGGGCATGTGTCATAGACTTGGCAGCACACTGCACCCGCCTCACTGTCCCCATCTTTGGCTGGAGACGCTGCCATCACTAGGCTGTGTATGTACCGTCTCTGGTTCCCAGGTATGGGAGGGAAGAGACCTTATTTCCCTGGCCTGGGCATCAAGACTTAGAGAATTTCCCTTTAAGTCCGTAAGACTCCTAGCTCTCCTCAGCAAGAGGTTGTCTCATCCCCTCTTCCCTCAGCCCCTAGTATTTGCAAAGGAGGTAACTTGATCTCAACAGTGTTTCCTCTCTCACACCAGCAGGGATGACACAACCCCCTCCTCCCTGTCAGATACTCCATTTGCATGTTGTCTAACAGCCTTTGCAGGGTTGGAGCAAACTGAAGGGTCCTGCTTCACGCCCTTTTGCCTTCAAAGTCATAATATTCCTGCAATAGCAAAGGATATGAATGTCTGCTAGCATGCCGGCAACTAGCACACCTGACCCTTCCTGGGTCTATATAGGAATCGGTGCTGTAGGCAGAGCAAAGGCTTTGACACCAGGAACTGTTACCCACATTTCACACCCTGGGGGCATTTGATGGGGTTTCATGACATGGCGTTTAACTATTGTCTTAGCAGTCCCGGTGTCTGTCCATCCAATGAATGTCTCCCCACAGTCTACCACCTGCCATTGGGGATCTGCTAGGCCTGCATGCAGGAGTGGGCAGCAGGATATGGGTTGGAGAGGGAGGTTTGGAATATGAAGGGCTTGGCATGAACATCATATGCCATTGGTGGACCAGCTGTGTGACACCCTCCATAGTTAACTCTGTCAGGTTGGGGTGCCGTGGCCTTTCCAGCACTTCACGGGGCCTTAGTGGGTGGAGTGGACAATCCTGGACAAAGTGACCTAGATAGCTATAAATGAGATACTGCTTTGCCCCACTCATCCAGGGGCAACTTGGGGTGGTTACTCTCCACACTGGGTGTGTGTCTCAGCTTGGGCCCAATCACTGTTCTCCGATCCCATTTCATTCCTATTAGATTTTCCATCAAACACAGGCCAAGTATCCACATAATTGTCCGCCGGTGTCCCAACTTTGGTTACATCTCTAGGATCTTTTTCTGTCTGCAGTGATTTGAAGTCAGAGTGGCAGAGTTTATAGAATTGTTCTAAACTGTTAATTCGTAGGTCTTATCAACTGTGGTAACCCTCAACCAGTTCCCCATTTTCTTATGCAACCCCTAATTTGGGTTGACATCTGAGCATGTCATATCCCCTTTTTACTAAACTCCCTGAAACATCTTCCTCCATATTTCAGGAGTCAATTTAAACTTTTGCAACAAAGCTTATTTACACAGCCCATAATCTTGACAGTCCTCTCTGTCCATATGGGTAAAAATGTCTAAGGTCTTTGTCCCTGACAGTAGTGGAGACAGATACCATACCATGTCCTCCTGCCCCACCTGGTTCAATTCAAACCCCATTTCAAAACACATCCATGTTGTCCCCTTTCCTAAAGTAAGGCAATAATTTGGAATCTATGCCTGGGACAGGTTCATGGAGTCTGGCTCCACCTACCAGATTAGAGTTTTGTTGGTGCAGTCTTTCCATATCTAACTGTTACTGATGGTGCTTGTCCTTCTCTTTCTCCTTGTGCTGGTGCAGTTTCTTCTTCTGTCTCTTCTCATGCTGACGCTGCTTTTCCAGGTCTGCCAGCAGCTGGATTTCCAGACTCATTCTGTCTCTCTCCAGCTGCAGCCTCTCTTGCTCTACCTGTCCATTTCTCCATGATCCCTGTTGCCTCGGTGCACTCGGTCTAGATGGAGCTTTTGTCTCTGTCAGCCTCCTCCCTGCTTCCTTCTTGGAAGGTGTCTCCAAGACTTCCACCCCCCACTCGCCCCCACTCCTGCCAGTGGTCTGAATGCCATCCTGGATCATCATTCCTTTTCTGGTCCTCAGAATATAGCAAGTTGACTAGCTGTGCCTTAGTCCAGCTCCCCAGCATTGAGCTGCCTTTCCCTGCGTATTTCAATCAGCTGGCTTTTTTTCAGCTATTCATCACTCATTTTCCCCTGTCTCTCTTTTCACTGTTCCTCACCCAAAAAGCCTATGAGACTTTTCTCTGTGCTTTTTTTCCCTTCCACAGCACTTGCGTTCACTACTGTTGGCACTTAACTGGCAATCCCCTACTGTCACACATAGCACCAAGAGTGGCTGGGTAGGAGAGCACCTCAGGGAGAATACTGTAACACACGGTTACCAGGAGCGCTGGAACAATTGTATAGTGGGGTTGCTGAGAGCCATTGAACCAAACTGTGAACCCTGTATATGGTGGAAACCACTTCAAGTCAGGGGGTGCAGCAGCACCCCCAGCACTCCTAGTTCCAGCACCTATGGGTGTTATTGAAGAAAGCTTGGATTCTCCCAGCAGCCAGTTAGCTGGGGAGCAGCGCAAACAAGCCACCAGCCCCATCTGAGGCACTTGTTGCCTACATGACACAGCTAATAAAGCAGGCTATCAGAAAGCTCACTCCTGAATTAAGGTCTGGTGGCAACGTGGAGGAATCCTGGGAGCAACATATGCAGCGGGGTTTGCTGTGCAATGAACCCTGTCTCAAGCATGCACTAAAAAGACTGGCAAAAATGAGTTGCTTTTAATAGACGTGTCTACTAGCAAGGGTGGAGCAAAACTGCTCTCAATATGGCCCCAATTGGGGAAAGCAATTAAGCAGGTGCTTCACTCCCTTTGACTTTGATGGGACCTACGCATATGCTTAAAGCTAATCGTGTGTTGTCTAAGATCTGTCCTGGATAGGGATGGTTCCTGAATCAGGGCTTATGTCTGGAGATAGTTTAGGATTGTCTCTTAACCTAGGAGGTTATCTAATATGAGCTGGCTCTGGTACACGTTTCCCTGCACACGGTGGCAATGGATAGGGTGCCAGTGCGCCGAGTGAGGAAAGAGGCCTTGTTAGTAACTATAAACGGTGCAGAGGCCCTAAGCATGTTCAGTCACATCCACAGATAGGGATGATTCTGAGAAGTGGTGACATCCTCTAAGGCTCTATTGTGCTCCCTGCTTTTCACACAAGCGTCCCTAAATGCATAAGAAAGCCTTGAGGAATAGGTCACTGAAGAAGTCTTGAGGAATAGGTCAGTGATAGATAAAAGCCTTGAGAAATAGCTCGCCGCCCCAGGAGCCAGTCTTGCAACTTTAGCTGCTAAAGGTTCCCTGATGTGATAGTTTCAGGAAGGGCTGCAGTGATAGGAAAGTGCATGTACATCTGTTCAGGGACCAAAACCAACCTGCCTGGTGACTGAAGAAGCCTCAATGAAAATTTCTACAAGTAGATTATTGAGATTACTGTGCTGAGGTTATTGCACAGCGAGGCTGAGGAAGAGGCGGACTTAAATCAGTCCGCACAGGAAAAGACAACCAAGTCTTGTACCAGACTCCAGTCTACATAACTGTTTGGAGATTAAGGACATGGCATGCATATAAAATGCTAGGACCCTGCATAAGGATGAAAGGCTTCTCTGTTGTGTCTGTTGTGATTATCAGGTGCTTGAACCCTGCATGATCTCAAGGATGCTGAAAAATTGGATCAGGTACAGGAAAGAGCCACAAATATGACTCAAGGGCTGAGAAAATATGTGACAGTGAGAGGTTTAAGAAACTCAATCTGTTAAATGTATCAGAAAGAAAATCAAGAGATGACAAGATTATGTATAAATACCTTCACAGGAAGAAAATACCAGGTGCCAAAGGGCTCTTTAATCTAGCAGAGAAAGGCATAATAAGAACCATTGGCTGGAAGATTCAAATTAAGAATAAGGCACAAGTTTTTAACAGTGAGGGTGATTAACCTCTGGAACAAACTACCAAGGCAAGCGGTGGATTCTCCATCTCTTGATGTCTTCAAATCAAGACTTGGTGCCTTTCTGGAAGAGATGCTTTAGCTAAACATAATTATGATTATGAGCTTCATACAGGGGTACCTGGATGAGGTTTTATGGCCTGTGTAGTACAGCAGGTCAGATTAGATGTTCTAATGGTCCCATTTGACCTTAACACCTGTGAATCAATGAAGACACCATGTAATTACTGCAGAATCATGTCACTAGGTAGATTTCACTTAGCTCCAACCAAGATACATGAGGGTATTATTATTATTATTTATTAGTATTATTAATTATTAATTATTATTATTATTTATTTGTTTATATTCCTATGGTGACTAGGAGCCCCAATCATGGAGCCTGACCCCCACCGTGCTAGGTGCTGTACAAACTCAGAACAAAAAGACCCTTCGAATCTCTTTCAAAGGCAGAGGGATTTAGGGTCTAGAACACAGAGGTCCTACAGGGAAACCTCTAGGAACAGCCAAACTTGGCTGGGGGCGGTTTGGACCTTATACAGTATGTGTGTATTCTAGTCAGAACAAAGTGGGGACTGCACTTGCATTGACTGAACATTGTCCAGTGTTTGGGCAAAAATGCAGAGTGCACCATTAGTCCAACCATTTCCTAACTCAGGGATCGGCAACCTTTGGCATGTGGCCCATCAGGGTAAATACCCTGGCGGGCCAGGCCAGGCTAGTTTGTTTACCTGCCGTGTCCACAGGTTTGGCCAATTGCGGCTCCCACTGGCCACGGTTCGCTGTCCCAGGCCAATGGGGGCTGCGGGAAGTGGCGTGGGCAGACAGGTGTTGAAGTGAATGTATCGCCCTGCCACTCTGCTCCCCCTGAGAAACAGATCTCTGCTAATGAAACTGACAAATATCTGGAACACATACAATGGATTCCCTATTCCCTGATGGGAAGATGCAGTCTCAACCTGACCTATACAAAACAGAAAAATAAACATGTCTTCAATGATGTCAGGGTAAATCAGGGGTAACTCCACTGAAGTCAATGAAATGACACTGGTGTAAGAGCTGAATCAGTCACAGGGTGTGTTAGAAATAAGGAAACTCTTGGGAACATGAGGGAAGTCTGTGATCTGCAAAACTGTTTTCCAGTGTTTGATTCTATGTGCACATTTCATAGAATATCAAGGTTGGAAGGGACCTCAGGAGGTCATCTAGTCCAACCCGCTGCTCAAACTATGACTAATCCCCAGACAGATTTTTGCCTCAGATCTCTAAATGGCCCTCTCAAGGATTGAACTCACAATGCTGGGTTTAGCAGGCCAATGCTCAAACCACTGAGCTCCCCCTCCCCCTTTGGCTTTAGACTGTTATTAGTTGATTAGTTTATTTATTGGTTACAGTTTACATAGTTAATGAGCATGTGGCTAATCACATAATTAAGATACTGAAGTGTAATCACCTCATTACGGCATGTAACTATGACACAGATTACTTGTGTGACCCAAAGAATCCTGTCTACATTCAGCAAACAATTTCCAGTCTGCCACAGCTGGGACATTTTCAAACCGCTCTTTTGCCAGCTCCCCAAAGCAATGAGTCTAGAATGGGCAAAGCTACCAGGGACATTTGGTTTAAAGGGACCAAGATGATCCTGCAGTTACTACTGGAAAGCAAAAAAAAGGTTTGAACAATGAGAGCAAGTTTCTTTTTCATTCATAGCTTTATGGGTAAAATCCATCAGTGGACAGAGGCCCAGTGCAAAGCTTATGCACCAACCACATCCCACTGAAACTGAGGGGGTAAGTGGGAATTAAGTGTACACAGGCCTCATTCTGTCTCTCACCCCAGGTGAATTTAGCCCTGATGAAAGTTACTGAACTGGTGGCCCTGGAGATGAAGGCCTTAATGTATGTACAAAAAGACCACATCAGCATGAGCTTCCAATGCACCTTGCTGCCCCACAGCTTGGATTGGCCTCCATCTTGTCCTATCAGGAACACGTCTAAGAGGCAACTCATCTCCATGCCTATAAAGGCACCAATGACTTCCCTCTGTGACAGTGGGTTTGTCATGTGGAAACATCTACTTAGAGCAAGACTAGGAGGAAGTAGCTAATTTCCCACAGACCACCAACCAACTGTCTCTCATTGTTGCCCTGCGGCTGGATTGTAGCCAGCACTAAATTCACTTTAACAACGGCTTGTCTCAGTGTCATGGGAAGGTAAAGAGAGCCAATGTCACTGAAGGCCCATCCTCACAAATCGTAATGGAGGACTATGTAATGACACAGTGATAGCCCAAGCATTATAACACCGTTTGGTGCTCCCTGTGGAGAAAGGACAGAGCCATGTTAGGGAATTGTGGAACAGCCCTCTACAGAACATGTGGCATTAGCCTCTGCCCAACATCCAGGCAAGTTGAACTCCCAGGGGCTTCCCATGTGTGTCTGGCCTGACAATGTTGCATGGCTGGAGTGTTATTGTAATGCATAACTAGGCGTCTCCCAGGTAGGAAGCTGAGGGGTTGGAGAAGGTGACCGAGTGTTTTAAAGCAGCTAACGATCAAGAGGAACAGTGACTAAAGGAGCTGTTATCTTGGCTAGGACAGTAGGGGCATCTCAGGTGCGATTTCTGCAGAATGGCATTGTCTGTGTGCGGTTTTGACCACCTCTGTTCAAGATAAACAGGACTTGTGTACATTTATACAGGAAAATACCCTGCTGGACACTGTCTCACTGAATTCTCTGCCAGCAGGACACTGCCTTGCCAGGGCAATGATATGTAGAATATTCTTATGCACCTGTGAGGATCTGGGGGCCCAGTACCCAGGCCTGGAGGGCTCCAGGCGAGTGATGCTTCCATGTTGCCACCCAGCAGCCATGGCAGAGCTGTGATCAACACACTATAGATCCTGAGAGACTAATCCCCACAGGAAGTGCCACCCACAGCAATATTCCTCCCACCCCACACATCCCACCTCTGATTGGTTCATTTGCACTATTTAAGCAAGGAGGGAGTTCCAGCTGGGTGAAGCTGTCTGTGCAAGCCGGCAGTACCTGGCCTGCTGCTAAGACAGACCCCCACACTCCTTCCCTGCTCTGAACTCTGGCACCGTTCTCTGGCTTTGACCCCTGGCTCCACTCCTGACTTGACTTTGACCATTGGTTTGACTCCTAACTCTTTGCTCTGGCTCCGACCCCCGGCCTGACTCCCAACTCCAACTTTCACTCCAACCACCAAGCCCTACTCTTGTTCTGACCACTAGACCTAACTCCTAGTCTTACCCACTCGGCCAGACTGCCCACATCCTGGTCATGATAGCACCTCCCAGAATACTGTCCCTCCCACACTACAAAAAAAACTACTACTCATAGCCCTGGGACCCAAAACCCATGGCACTGAACATTCCAGACAGAACAGCCCAACCACATGCAGGGTCAGGCAATAGTTTGCTGGGATAACTGTCCTGTGACTACGTTTGTTTATTATTTTTGTTTAATTGCAGCTATGTGTGGTATCTGAGCACTATCCAAAAATGCAGTTTGCAACATGATGGGTATCTGTTGCATATGCTATGGTGCCTCCTCTGTTCCTCTTCTCTCCCCAGAGGGAAACATTATGTGTGGGGGTTTTGTTGTTGTTATGAGGTGCTTTGTGTTTTATTAGCGAGGGCAAGGATGTCTTGCAGTTGGAATAGAAAGCGGGGAGGTTGGAGGTGGTTCTTAGTTTCGGGTAGAGTGCATCTACCATGGCACAGATCATTCTGGGTGAAGCATGCCCATCATACCATGGAATATTCCAGCTATGCCTGGTTCGAGTGCACCCACCATGGCATAGAACAATCCCGGCAGACCGTGCCTGCCACACCATGGAACATGCTGGGTAAGGAGCCCCCGCCTTGTTACAGAACATTCTGTGCTCTTTGTGTCCAGACGGGGAAGATGTGTCAGTCAGTGGAGAGTAACAAACAGAAGCCATAAAGCTCGCACCGTCTCTATGGGCCATCCAGTGGGCAAGCCAGCAGCAGGCTCCAAAGGCCAGCCTGAGTGCTGCCATGACTTCAGTGCCCACGTGCATGCAGACCCTGTCTGCTGTCTCCAGTTCAGGCTATGAATTCCATCCCAAATGCAGGACCCTGAGCTCAAGCTCCCAGCGCCCTCCCAAATTCAGACCTCCAGGGGTGTCCCAGGTTTGACTCCTGACTCCTGTGGGTCCCTCCTTGGACTGGAGGGACAAACAATCAAACTAAAGCTACGTGAGAAGAAAATGATGTTTCCTAAGGCACTTCTGGGAATTCCCAGCCTGGCCTCCGATCCCCTAGGGGAGAGGCAAAGGAACCAGATCTCAGACTTCCCCCTCCTCTCCTGCGCAGTGCAGGCTGACTGGGAGAACATACTGATTCTTTAAATGTGAGGACACTTGCAGTTCTTCGTATCCCTTGTGCAGAAAGAGGCCCTGAGCCCAGGCTGCTGAGCTCAGCGGAAAACTGGGCATCTCCCACTACCATCAAGACAGGGAAATTTGTGTCAGATGGGGAATGACCCTGCTCTGAGTCCTCCAGCTGCTTCCTATCCCCAGCCAGGCCCAAGACAGCACTAACTTCCCAACTCCCTTTCCCTGCATCAGTTACCACATTTATCACAAAATACATTGGCCTAAATAAGTGCCACATCGCTGACAAACAGGCAAAAACATTACACAATGCAAATAAATGAGACAAGGTCAGCACACAGCAGAAGGCTCTGTAGAGAATGGCTCTACAGGAGCTCCCACCTATCCAACCCCAGCCTTTCCCAGCAGGAAGCGCTGTGGGGTCTGGGGAAGAAGTAGTGACTATAAGGGAGCTCACAACTCTCAGCAGGTGGTGCGGCCAAGAATGGGGCAGAAGCACTGACTTGCTGGGAGCACCCAGCTACTCCAGTCCCAGCCAGCTCAAAGTGCACTTGTGCTGTGCACAGGCCGTAATTCCTTATAGGATTTATGGGGCTGGCATGTGAAAACGTCAGACTGTAACCACCAGCACCAGATCAGGTGAGACTCTTTACTGAAACCACAGGTGTGGCCCCATTGTCTGTGTCTAATGTGTGCTCTGATGGAAAAGTTTTACTCATTGGTTCCTATTGTTCCCTCCTAGGCTGATTCAGGCTCTTCACTCTATGTTTATATAAGGTGTGTGATCAGGAGGTCAGAAAAATTCGTCTTTTCCTCTCTCAGTGCCCTCTATGCCCTGCAGTTGCCCCTTTCCCCTCTCACCCCAAAACACTCAATTTCCTACAGTATGATTTAGTTATGACTAGCATTGCTCGTTCATACAGGAGGCTCCATAGTCCATACACATTGGCTATGTTGCTTAGCCTGTGTAGCCTGCAGGGAACCGCTGTACCTGAGTGTCACACAGAGGCTTGGCCCTTTAAGAGAAGATGACTCTCAACCCCACCTGTGACATAGGTAACGCCCCCACCCGCCTCTTCCCAGATGGGGAAAAGAGGTCACATGACCCAATCAGCCCTCTGGGATAAATGAGGGGGAGAGATGAGAAAGAGGAGGAAAGCCTTCAGAGAAGGAAGCCAGCCCACCAGCCTGTCCTGCGAGTGAGTTTGCTAGAGAGCAGGGAACACCCTCAAAGGAGTTCAGGAGGGGCTGAATGGGAGAGACTGAAAAGAGCCTGGGAAGGGCGGAAAGCTGCTGGGCCCTGGGAAGGAGGGTGGTGGAACTCCTTTGTCAAAGAGTAAATCTTGCTTGGCTTAGTGAGACAAAGAGCTGGGACGGTGGGGCCAAAGGATCTGTTGTTGATTAAAGACTGAATAAGTAAGATCCCACAAAAGAGAATCTTACTGTAAGGATTCTGGTCTTAGAGTCAGTCATTGCAAAGAACCTCAGAGAGAACTGATGGCAGGGCTGGATTTAGGGGCAGGTTACCCAGGCAACTGCCTGGGGCGCTGGGGTTGGGGGGTACTGGGCTCGGGGTGCTATAAAGTATTCAAATGTTTAAGAAATGGATGGCGGGGTGCCGAAGATGCTCCTCACCTGGGGCACCATTTGGTCTAGGGCCAGCCCTGACTGAGGGCAGAGTGCCTGCAGGGTCATCTCAGGCCACAATGGCGCGGGCCGGGGGAGCACCCATTCACAATGAGGTAGGGAAAGAAAGGGCAATGGCTGAGAATGAGCATGGGAGGATCAGGAGGCTCAAGGAACGGGTTTGCATTAGAAACGGGGCTCAACGTCATGGTCCAGGAAGAGGAAATGGGATTTTAGCCAGGGAGTCAAGCTGAGAGAGCCAAAGAAATTAATCCAGGGGGCATACAAGCATGGGGATAGGATCAGTAGTGGGCCAGTGGTGGAAAACTGGGAAGCACTGGCCTGGAGAACAAGAGACTGAAGATATGGGTTGGGGAAGGGCAAACTTGCAGAGAGAGGCGTGGGCACTGGAGAAAAGGAAGAGATGTGGGGAGGGCTGCTCATGGAGGCTCATTAGAAACTGGGGGGATTTTTTTCCTGGGTTTTGAAACCAGCTGGAAGCCCAAGGCACATTTTGGAAGCAAAATCAACAACGTGTTCTCGTTTCCTGGTCTGGGGTGGAGGGGGCTGTGCTGCTGCAGTTTGGACTGGCTGGAGCCTAGCTGGGACTTATGGACAGCATCATGAAGGAAGATGGCAGAAGGAAGCTTGGTCTCAGCAGAGGAGGATTTGAGATGATGTCTGATGTGGTGACATTTCAGAGGTGACAGGAGACAAGATGATGTGCAAAGAGGGCTGGAGAGTGAAATAGAACCGCTTGGGCCCTAACACTAGGAGTAAAAGTGGAGGCGACTTAATGAGAGTTTGCTCTTTATGGCAATTCCCCTGCACTCTCACCTGGGGCCTTTACAGAAAACCGGGGCAAGCCCCAGACAGGAGAGCTCGAGGGGAGCACCTGGATGTGTTGGGACACAAGTTAAGTATCTAGGGTCAAAGTCCAATGAAATTAATAGGTGCTTTACCATTGATTTTAAATGGGTGTTGAATCAGGCCTTTAGTTAGCTGGCCACTTATTACCAATGTATTACATGTATTGCTGAGCACGTTGCTTAACTGAGCCATTTAGGATGCATCCATCTCTCTTTCAAATCCTTAAGAAGCAAAAATCTGGAGCCATCCTTAGAACATAGTTAAAGTTCCCATTGCAACAATGCATCCATTTCTGATGGAAACCAAGATCCAGTTCCACGCTCTGTTTCATGAGACAAAGGGCAAAACAGGTATCCTCAGTCTAAGGCACTTTTATTTCAGATGGTGAGCACTTGTACTGTCATGTGGTCATGGAACAGATTTGTATGAACCTTCTTGGGCAGCCCAGTTTATGCAGAATAGCCCATAGACCCTCTCTGTTGACTGTATCAAAAGCTTTGGTCCAGGTCCATGGCTAGATGCTAGTACTGCTGAAAGGATCTGGGGATTGTAGTGGATCATAAACTGAATATAAGTCATCAATGTGATGCAGTTGCAAAACAGGCTAAAATCATTGTGGGGTGTATATAAATCATCCGTCTGTTCCATGATCACATGACAGTACAAGTGCTCGCCAGTGGTGACTTCTCTGATGCTTTTGAAATCTCGAATGGAATGAAGCCAAGCTATGTACTTGCTCCAGTGCTGTTCAACTTGTTCTTTGCCTGTGTCCTCAGCCATGCCACAAGGGACTTGGATCAGGGGATATACATCCGCTGCCGACTCGATGGCTCCATCTTTGATCTTCGAAGACTCAGTGCTAAGACCAAGACGCTGGAGAGAGTTCTCGTTGAGGCACTTTTTTCAGATGACTGCACCTTGGTGGTTCATAGACATGATGACCTTTGGGCCATCATTGATAGATTTTTCTGAAACATCCCAGGTCTTTGGCCTCACCATCTGTCTCGGGAAGACAGGAGTCTTGTTCCAACCAGCACCTCATGCCAATGCCTCAGTGCCAGCCATCTTTATCCAAGGCAGACAGCTGGAAACTGTGGCTCTGTTCAAGTATTTGGGCAGCACCATCTCAAGTGACAGTTCCCGTGATAAGGAAATTTCCTCCAGAATTAGTAAAGCCAGCCAGGGCCTTAGGCGACTCCGAACAAAAGTCCTTAACAAACCCAACATTCGTCTCTCCACCAAATTGAAGATCTATAGTGCAGTGGTCCTAACATTTCTCCTGTATGGTTCTGAGACATGGACTCTTTATAGACAGCACATTAAGCAGCTTGAGCAATTTCAATAATGAGCATTCACTGGCAGGACAGAGTGACCAATAGTAAGGACCTTGAAAGAGCAAATACAACCAGCATGGAGGAAATGCTACTGAGAGCACAATTTAGGTGCACTAGACATGTCATCAGAACAGAAGACCACTGTTCCCCAAAATAGATCTTGTATGGTGAGCTGAGTCAAGGCAAAAGAAAGAAGGGTCATCCATAAAAGCACTTCAAAGATAATCCGAGGAGCAGTCTCCAGTGGGCCGGCATCAATCCCTAAGAACTTGAGCAAATGGCTCAGAACAGGACTCACTGGTGGTCTCTGACAAGATCAGCATGTAACAGGTTTGAGCAGGATCAACAAATTCATCTCCAGGCTGCAAGTGAAAGGCGCCACAGAGTTGCATCATCAAACATCATAGAGACAGACTTCCCATGCCCTCAGTGCAGCCGACTCTGTGCATCACCATTCAGGACTTCGGAGTCGTATGCATAGCCATAGATGAGAACTGCGACAATATTGTCATCATCATCAGCAACGGACTACCAACAATCAACATGAGCACCTAGCCAGTTATTCCCTATTTTTTAGTTGTGTATTTGACTTTTCTTTCCTACATGAAGTACTTTGCACTTGTCTTTATTGACTACATCCAATGTTCTGTCCTGTAGGATGGGGGCCTCACTGCTACGGGCTGGCCCGACCAGCCTGCTACCACAGTGAGAATTGTTCTCAGTGAGTCACAACTCCTAGAATTGCAGTGAACATCACATTCCCCTCTACACAAATTGCACCCTTTGTACCAGCCACAGGATCCCAGGCTGGACCAGTATCTCACTCGCTGGCCTGCCAGTGTCATGGAGGGGAGCAATGGAGACGGAGGGGAACCTCTCCCAGTCCTGGAAGGATTTGATACCAAAGTCCTTGAGGCTTTACTGAACCTCAGATACACAGGTACTCACCAGTTAGTACATGTCTGCAGCAGCATACTACAGGAGAGCTCCATCCCCAAACTTCCCCTCTCGGAGATGAAGCCATGTTTACATAGCGTGGGCTGATGTGTCCCCTGCTCCAAACCTTAGGACTCCCTTGACAAATCTGCAAACCCTACAAGGAGGGAGATGAACAACTTAGCCCTAATAACGTCATGCTTAACTAGACTATTGCAGTAGTTTAACCCTGGGCCAGTTGGCCAGTCCCACAGACCTCACATCCTTCTAGGGATGAGCTATTTTGCTGGTGAGTGATCCCTGTCAGCTGACCCAGGAATGGGTTTGAGCTGTACACAGGAATGTCGCCCACCAGCTTTTCATTTGGCTAGGCGGATGGGTCAGCCTGGTGTAAAATCTGTCTTGGAGAAGAACATCTAGATGTTTGCCACGCAGAGTGGGTGGTTTCATTAGGCGGGGATGGGCAGAGAGGGGCAGGGTCATTTCATTAGGAAGCAGTTCTGGGAGAATACCTGTTGCAGAAGTAGACAAGTGTTTAACACCCATTAGAAATGGTAGCGAGTGTGATGTAAGAGGGAGTCCGGGAGTCAGGACTCCTGGGTTCTATTTCTAGATTGGGGACAAGAACGTGGTGCACAGTATTAGTGCAGAGGACTGAGGTTCAGGGCTCCAGGGTTCAGAGTCCAATTCTGGGAGGGAGTCTGGGCTGGAGGTGGAGAAGGAAAGAGACTGATTGTCTGAGTTCTAATCCCAGTTTCACCACTGAAGCGCTCTGTAGCTTTAACACCTAACCTCTCCGTGCCTCAGTTTACCCCTCTATAAAATGTGGAAACTGAAGCTGACCCACCTCGCTGGGTGCTCTGGGGTGTAATTAATGCCTGTAATGAGCTTTGAGAGCCTCTGATGAAAGGGGAGGGAGAAGTGTGATCATTACATGTAGAGAAGCCAGCATGATTCAGTGGGACAAGCTGCCCTGTCTAGAACGTAGGCCAGGCGGGTGCTTGTGGCAGGGGGTGGGGAGGGTCTTGTATCAGACTCTCCCCATGTCTAGAACCAGCTGCAGCTCCAGTCCATCAGGGTAATTCCCTGGCGGAGCTTTGCTGCGTCAGTGTGTGTTTGTGTTGCCTAATCCCCACCAAGCAGCATCTCTGACATGGCAGCAGCATGATTAAGATGATACAGCATTGCTGTCACAACCATGTAATTACGGGTTTCCTGTGTCACTCCCTGCTGGGAGGTCAGCAACTTGCCTGCCCTGCCTCCCTCAACAGCTCCCCATATGCCTTTTAACCTCCTTGCCAGCACAAGCCTCCAGCAGGGAAGGGAAGAGCACAGCACTCAACCTGCGGAGGGGAAAGGAGCAGTGGAAATGAAGGGGGAGGAATGACTTTGCAAGGGAAAAAGGAGGACAGAGAGTTAGTGGAAAGAAAGACGAGAGAATGATACAGAGATCTGGAGGAGAGATAACAGGGAGAGGCAAAGAACAAGGGAGCTCCTTCCCTTTGTGCTTTGCAGCCGGAGTCTAGTGATCACCCTGCCCCAGGAGAAGTTCTGGGGGGAAGTGTAATATATGGGGAGGACTGTGTACAGCTTGGGGTACACCCTGCAACCATCAAGGAGGGACTGAGCCTTGGACAGAGAGAAACAGAGGACAGCTGCTGTGTGTATTTCAGGGGACTGCTCCTAAATATTTAAATTCTGACCCCGATAGGGACTTACCTGTTCAGATCTTCCAGTGAGACAGGAGGCATTGTTCCCATGGTCAGGGCCTGCACAGGAGTTTGCCAGGTGTGATGGAAGTGAGCTATTCTGCCTCCCCGATGGGAAACCTATATTACAGTAAGTCCAGAAGGAGCAGGAGGAGTCCAAATCCAGTCTGCATCACCTTGGTTCATGATCTCCCAAAGGCCATGGACATGGCAAACCCATCAGATGCATTAACAGCTGACTCCAGCCTTCTCCCCTAACCCAAAGCAGAATGTCCTACGAGGCCCCAACATTGCTGGTGACTCATTGGTAGTAGCACGTGCAATAGGCAAGTAAAAATTCACAATATTATGTTGTAAACAATCTTTATCTAGAGCCGCCTCATAAACTTCTTGCTTGAATGTCTGGATAAACCTTTCCACTCATCCATTTGTGGCTGGATGGGAAGGTGCTGATGTGACATCTTTGATATAACTTCTTTTGACAAACAATTGAAACTCTTCAGACGTGAACTGAGTTCCATTGTCATTTACAATCTTTTCAGGGGCTCCTAGCTGTGAAAATAATAGTCTTAGCATTTCCATCATCTGCACTGAATTAGTTGAATTAATACAGAATACTGAAGGCCATCTAGAAGGGGCATCTACTGAAATCAAAAACATATGACCTATTAATGGTCCAGTGCAATCTATGTGGATTTGCTGCTACAGAGCAGTTGGTCTCTCCCAGGGATGCAAAGGAACATATTTAGGGAAGTGTTGTGTTTGCTGATAACCAGAGCTGGCCAGACAATGCAAATCCTTTCCTTTGAAAAATTTAACATTGTTGCAAAAAAATTCATTCCAAATCAGGACAGTCAGAACCTAGTGGACTTTTTCACCATGTCAGCTGCCTGCCTGGAAGGCTCTTGTCAACTGATATGAGCTCTGCAGGCAAGCAACCAAGGAGCTGTCATTCCAATTATCCCAACAGAAAATTGAAATTTTCCCATGGAAAATTTTGATTTTACGATGCAGGCATTTTCCATCAAAAAGTCATTCCAGCAGAAAATTCCCAACCAGCAATACTGATAACCTTGACAGTGTTTTGCCATTCCCTAGATTTGTATATCAGGCCTAAGCCTTCACTCCCAACTTATGACATTTCCCCCACGTGGAACAGGTGCAGGAATTTCACATGCGATGGGAGATTGTACTGAAAGGTCTGTTGCCTTTGCTTCTAGATCCCTTACTTCAGCAGACAGTAACTATGTTCAAACTGATAGAGAAGCTCTGAGTTTAGTCTGGGGAGTTAAAAAGTTTCACCAATTTCTGTATGGGAAATGATTTTATTCTAGTTACTGATCAGCAACTTTTTCATTTTTTAACCCAAAGGCAGGAGTATTGGCAGTGTCTGAAGCATGATTACGAAGCTAGGCACTCACGGTCGCAATATTGAGTTGAAAAACACCAACCAACATGAGACTGCAGATTGCTTGTCAGGCCTGCCACTGGAGATAGTGAAGGGGAACCAGAGACAGTAGATATGCTCTCTATGGCTCAGATTGAACCATTGGCAGTTATAAATACCAGGGTACAACATGAAATTTAGAATGACCCACTGCTGGCTAAAGTGTAGAGCATTCTGATGAATGGATGGACTTAAGCTAACAACCATTTCCAGCTTTTGGGTTTTTTTCATGTAAAGAACAGATAAGTGTATATCAGAAGCCTACCTTGTCAACTGTTTGAAATGGGCCACCCTCATTACCACTACAAAAGTGATTTCCTCCCTTGGTAGTCTACTGTTGAGAATAGCCCATTTCCACTTTAATTGAATTGTCTCATTAGCACTGACCCCCAACTTGGTAAGGCAACTCCCGTCTTTCCATGTGCTGTGTATTTATACCTGCCTACTGTATTTTCCACTCCATGCATCTGATCAAGTGGTTTTAGCCCACGAAAGCTTATGCCCAGATAAATTTGTTAGTCTCTAAGGTGCCACAAGGACTCCTTGTTGTTTTTGCATCAGAGTGGCTATTCGTATGAAGCTCCAGTCCCATGTACTCCAAGAATTACATGAAGACCATTTGGGAATTGTAAAGCTGAAAGTCCTTGCCAGGTGCAGATGCTGTTCCAAACTCTAGCCTGTTAAATTGAAATGAGGTACTTCTTGTCACTGTCTTCAATCTCTATTTGTAGTTAGGCTTGGACCAGTGGATCTTGGAGAAATCCTTATCTCCAGCTAATGAGGCAAATATATCCTCTAATCTAGGCAAAGACCGTTGATCTGTATGCAATACCTGGTTAATAGTATTGAATCACCACAGATACAAACAGCCCCACTCTTTTTCATTACTGGCACTACAGAGGTGCTCCAATTGCTCCAGTTAACCTTAGATATAATTCCACAGTCCTGTAAGTGCTGAGGTTGCGTCTCTACCTTTGGTGGTCCTGCAAAAGGTACGGAGCAAGCTTTGCAAAATTCAGGAATTCCCTCTTCAAGCACAATTTTTACTTTAATGTGATTTAAGTTTCCAGTGCTATTGTGAAGGACATCAGCTGCCTTGTCCAGAAGTTCTGCTAATTTTTAGTTTGGGCCGTTTGATGCTGTTGCAACTCGCTGGCATCTTTAGTAGCTGTATCCGTTGACACAGCAATTTCTGGAGCACGATTTAAAGTCAAATCAGCTTCATTCAATAACCATTTTTGAATTCCTTTATTTTCAATACCTCCCACTAGCAGGTCTCTTAATACATCATATAAACTCTCCAAACTGGCAATGCTCTGTTAATTTGTGTAAGCCAACCACATATTCAGATTTTGTTTCATTTTCTCATTAATGCCATCTACAAAAGCATAAGTGCTGTGCAATCACCAGCGACTGTGGGGAGAGGTAATTATGTAAAATTCCTACAATCTCAGCAAATGCTTTGTCATCTGGTTTAATAGGAGTGGTTAGGCTGCCATTTCCTCGTTTGTTTTTCTTTTGCTAAGCCTCTGCAGTCACTCACAGCATTCCTGGATTAGGCGCCCTTCCTCATCACCAAATGTTGTGGTTTTGCTCTTTACACGTCAAAGAAAATACGAAGGAACCACTTGGACATGGAGGAACCTGACTGAATGTTTGCAGAATATACACAACCTGCAAGGCCTAGTTACATAGAAACGCTGCTGCTCTGCTTGAGTAACGGAGGCTTCTAAATCAGACTTGAGTGAGTACCTCAAGAAGGCTCACAGCCTATTTAAAGGGATACTACTCTTTTCCCATGCACTGCAGATAGATAGACACACACACATACACAGCTATACATACAGAGCATGTATTTAATAGTGGAACCATCACAATATCCACATCACAACCCCAAGTAGCCACATGAACTTTTATCCTAGCCATGGCCTCCTTTCCACTCTGCCCCACAGCCACCACTGGTTGTTGCAGCTAGGTGCAGCGTACTGTCTCCTTTTAGACTCTAAGCAATTTGGGGCAGCACCTGTGTCCTCCCAGATGTACAGGCTGTGTATTTTTCAATGCCTCCTGTAGGCACAGTACACTAAGTCCAATATGTGTTTCCCCACAAGTGACCAGCAGCCCATCCTAGACATTCCCCATGGTCTGTCACTTGCTTTCTCTGTGCAGGGCTCTCCCTGCAAAGGCCTGAGTCAGGCACATAGAGAGGAACGATGGTTCAGTGGTTAGGGCACTCACCTAGCACTCAGGAAACCTGTATTCAATTCCCTGCTCTATCACAGACCTCTAGTCCTATCTGCCCTTGGGTACAGCTCTCTGTGCCCAGTTCTCCCACACACACCTTTAACGGGATAATAGCACTTCCCTACCTCACAGCAGTGTTGTGAGGATCAATATATTAAGGATTATGAGGCACTCAGTTACGCCAGTCATGGGAGCCACAGCAGTTCTTAAAACAGTCCTGAAATTTACTAGGAATTGCCTCTCATCTGGGCTAGCAGCCAGACACAAACCTTCTCAGGTAACAACTGAGTCAGAGTGATAGGGGAAACAATATATTCTGCTTCGTGCTTCAGCTAGTCACGTTAACCATTGACTCACTCCTTGGAGGTTGTCAAACACCAGGGCATAAAGAGCCAGATATATTATTGATCCTCCCAGGATATCCTTAAACTGATCTCAGACATCCTGAGATCTAAATGGCAGCTGCTCCTAGTTCTGTGCAGGATGGGTCCTCTCTAGAGTGAAAGTTCCTCCAAACACAATGCTGCGTGTGTCTGGTTTCAGGTGTCAGGTCCTTGTTGGGGAAAACAGATGGCAATGCCTTCCCAGAGGCAGGGCCAGCTTTAGGCCGATTGCCCTGATTCCCGGGAATTGGGCCCCGCACCTAAGAGGGCCCCCCGCCTGCGCCTAAGTGGGTCCCGCGCCTTAGGCACCTTTTTAATTTTTTTTACTCACCCGGCACCCGTGGTGGGGTGTCCAGGTTTTCGGCGGCATTTTGGTGGTGGGGGCGGGGGGTCCACTCCAGGTCTTCGGCGGCATTTCGGCGGCGGGGAGTCCTTCGGTGCCACAGAAGACCCGGAGCAGACCCCCCACCGCCAAAGTGCCACCGAAGCCCCGGATCACTGCCAGGTATTCGAATCGGGCCCCGCAGTTCATAAAGCCGGCCCTGCCCAGAGGCACTGCAGCTCACTCCATCCTCTCGGCAGGCCATCTTCCTCTGGGCTAGGTCCTGAGGGTCCCTGAGTCACCCAGGCTTGGCCTATAGCTTTTTCTACCAAGTCTTGTGACATCTGCACCAACACCGGCCTACCTCAAATTGGGGTCAACATCATGTACTTGGGCACTGGAATTCCAGCTCAGGGGCAAAGTATTGCACATCCAGTGCAACTGGTATCTACACTGGATGTTTATCTGCGAAGCCAAAGCATTCCACCTATTGTCTCCATCTCTAGTGAGAGCTCCTGCAAAGGAAAGGAGTCTTTCCCCAGCATACTCCCTCTGATAGGACCAGTAGTAACTGTCAGAATCTCCTAGTTTTGACTTGAGCCCAGCTGGGCACTGCCTAGCACAGCCATCAAGTCCTGGGTACTGCAAGGTTGAACAAGGCAGGAAGGGTTGCCCTTCTTGAGCTTGGAGGCACCTTAAGAGTTAATACTGTAGGTTTTACTATGCCAGCACCCCTGTGTCACTTCCTCCTTACCACACATAATGTAAGTATGGCTCTTGCAACCACACAGGTTACTCTGTGCTCCCTGCTCCTGCCTATCCCCCACCCCACACAAGCAACTTTGTGTCCCCTATTCCTCTCTGTCTCACAACCTCACATGTCTCTGACAGCCTCTTGGGCGGAACCATCCTGCACACACCACACAGCCCTCGTTTCACACTGCCAGGTTTGCACTTCTATGCTCTCTTCTCTGCCAGGTTCATGTACTTAGCCAGCAAGACAGCTTCCCAGAATGTGGCCCTTCATTGGACAGCTAATCCCCTCAGGAAATTCTGCCCCAGA
Source organism: Mauremys mutica (assembly GCF_020497125.1). NCBI lineage: Eukaryota > Metazoa > Chordata > Testudines > Geoemydidae > Mauremys > Mauremys mutica. The sequence goes on along the minus strand of NC_059074.1, from coordinate 147,399,620 downwards.
TCTAAGGGCCATAGAGAGGTAAGTACTCTCTAAGAGCCAGATGTGTTCTGTGAGATATATATTGGAGGGGGTGAGCACTTTCTATGTGCAGTATGGGAGAGAGCAGGCCTTCTCCATACACCATATGGTAGACAATGCTGTCTGTGCTCTGTATATGGGATATACGCAGCTCTGGGTGCTCTACAGGAGGGGTAATATTCATAATACCCTGCACTTCTAAAGCACCTTCTGCAGAAATCACAGTGCTTCCATCAACACCATTATCCCCACTCCACCGAATGGGAAGTGGAGGGACAGAGAAGTTAAGCGATTTGCCCAAGGTCACACGGTGAGCCAGTGGCAGAGCCAGGAAAGACCCAGCTCTCCTGGCTCTACACCCTAGACTAGACTGCCTCCTGGCATGTTCTCATTACATCATGGGGGAGTGGGGGCAGGGGCATGCCTTCCATTCAGTGCAGAGGGGGAGAATAATCCATGCCTTCCATTCAGTGCAGAGGGGGAGAATAATCCATGCACCATACCAGAAGGGAAGAGCTGTCCCTGCACTGCACTGGGGCGCTCTCCAGACATTGCACATAGCTTGGGGACTGCCTTCTGTGCACCATCTCTGGAGGCCATAAAGAGATGGGGGAGAAGTGGTCTCCATGCACGTTAGCGGGGGGAACATCCCCTGTCCAGCAGGGGAAGCACTCTCCATGCACTGCAGAGGGAAAGGAGAGGGGGAAGACACGCTCCATCTACCATACGGAGAAGGGCATTTTCTGTGCCTCTCCACTGGGATCTGGCATACACCAGTTTGCAGAGATGTGGAAATTCACCTGCAGCGTTGCATCATTATGGTCTGGCTGAGGGAGCATGAAAGGAAATGCTTTCACACATAAAACCAGCCATCAAACCGCCCGCTGCGGTCACATTTTCCTTTGAAAGCTCCTGCAAGGTGAGTCACAGGTGCAGAAGCACGTCAGGAAAGGGGATGCCAGCTTTCATCATCCTTCCCGCCCACTGCAGCTTCAGAAGTAGTTGCTACTTGACTCTTGCTAGTGGGATCTTCTGTACAAGCTTGGCAGTGCTGGTGATGCCCAGAAATAGCTTCCCCTGGAGGTAGAAGAGAAAGGTGAATGATACTTGAAGTAACACCTATAAGATTCCTGTGGAAGGCTTATGAGAGAGAAAATCTGGAACTGTCTATTGTCTCTCCCTATCTTGAATAGAGAGATAATGCCACCCATGAAGGCACATAAGCAGGTCAGGGAGAAGAGACAGAAGACTCCGTAAATTCACTAGGGACTCTGCTGTTGCCAATCTAGTTAATGTGTGAAGTGCTCAGGTTTTTGCAATGATGGGTGGCAGTACAAAGCCCTAAGATAGATACATAGGTAGGTAACAAAACTGAAGTGCTTTTCCGGCTGAAGTTCCGAAATACCTTCCATTTATCCCGCCCATTGGGCCTTCTCACCTGCACTCTGCTCACTTACTCAGCTCTACTGGGACTACCTAGCACATGTCGCAGCTGGTTGAGGCAGGAACCCTCTTCTGGTTCAGTGTTTGCACAGCGTCCAGCACAATGGGGTCCTGGCCCACGACTGGGGCTCTTAAGCATTATGGAAATACAAATAAATAATAATAATAATGAATAAACAAGTCACCACTTAAAAGAACAAAAAGAGACTCTACCAGAAACACTGTGTTTTTTCTTTTACTCCAGATATGGTTAAGTTAAAAACAGAGATGGAGGAATTATCCCTGGCTTGAGGCCCAGACTGGGCAATAGTCAATACGGGACCCGGGATAGATTTACGGTCTGATATATTGCAACGTGCCACAGCCAGGAATATCATCGCCATATCCCCAGAGAGCTGAGATTACAGGCTTTCCAAAGTTATAGTGCTTTGCAGCATTTGTCTCCAGCCCTGTCAAGTCTCAAGATATCCTCTCACTATATCGATGGTATTTATAGTGCACCAGACAATACTGGACAGACCAATGTTTGAATGTAAAATCATGACAGCCTGCTTTAGGAAGCAATTTCAGGCCATTCCCAGGGCTGGAATAGCGGGGCACTGCAAATCAGGACTGAAGGGCACCCTCAGAGCTGGGGGACGGTCCGGGACAGGAATAGCGGGGTGGGCTGGAGGTCAGTATTAGGAAGTGTTAGCATAGCTCTGTGGTGGGGACCCAAGACTGGAATAGCATGCAGTGGGCTGGGAGTCAGGAGTGAGGGGCCTTGGCAGAGCTGTGTTGGAGACCTAGCAGTAGAATAACTGGGGGAGCTGCAATCAAGAGTGAGGGCCATTGGCTGAGCTGGGGGGGGGGAAGTTTGCACTGTCCCTGTTTGCTCTATGCCTAGATCTTGCCTGCGCTCTCCGCCTTTCTCCTTCCTGAGCAACAAGTGTATCTGGCCATTTAAAACTCAAGAATAATTATAAAAAAGCTGGAGTTCCCCGAGGAGTTCCCTGTCAAGCCCCATTGCCTGCCTTTTGTGTGTATACGTGCAGAGAATATATGCACACTATGGACCCGGGATGTGCAACCTACATATACAACTGCCATACATGTTGCATCAGGTTATGTAAAGTTCAGTTGCATCACATACTTCATAACATTGCACAACTCAGCCTGCAACCTGATGCAATGCCAAATATAGGCTGCATTTGCCAACCGGGGCCGTATAGCTGCATCCTGGTGTTAGGGGGAGACATGCTGGAGTGATCCTGGCATACCACGCTCAGCCTGATGTGGGAAGTGCCTTTCCTGGCCAGCAACAAGGATCTCCCTTTCCATAAAGGGGAAAGCAGCTCCACTCCCGGGCCTTCACTGCCATTGGCAGCAGCACAATAGGAGCCAGGGAGCTTGACGACTGAGTGAGTGAGGTGTGAGCTGCTCATGTCACCTCCTCTCCTCTCTGCACAGAGAACTGAGCAACTCACCCATCAACACACCTCTGTGGGATAGACGCCCAGGCTGAGGGTAACCCCTGGGGATTCCAGCACATTGCTGGGTGAAAACTTTGTTAGCAAACCGCTCTGAAAAGAGCCAGTTCAGGAGAGTCCAGACAAGGGACTGACACATTCATAACTTCCCAGGACTCAGTGGGCAGCCCCCAATTTGCATAAAAGGAAGCTGATCTCAGCCAGCCTGCTCCCTGATATGGAGGTGCAGCCTGCTAAGCTGACAAGTCCCAGAATACAGACTTTGGCCCTGGTCCAGGCCAACAGACTTTGTATGGACCTTCTTGCTTCTTCACCACTGCTTTTATTAAATTATTAATTAATTATTATTATTATGAACAATAATAATAATTAATAATTAATTATTAAGCTGGGTGAATCTCTGAGTCACAGAACAAGCTTCTCAAGCCATGGGGAGTTTGTGACCCACTCAGCGAGGCGCTTTGTCACCCTCTAGTGGTGGCAGAGCAAGATGTAGAGTCTGTTGAGCGGCCTGCTGCAGCCTTTGCTAGCAGAATAGAGGCTTTTAGTACGAGCTGTAGAGGCTCATGTGTTTACCTTCAGAGACCACAAGTTCGATCCCCACTGCCTACGACTCTCCTAGCGCACAGCATTACATCACAATACTGAGTTGATCAGAATGGTTTCTGGGAGCAAGCTAGCCCTGACATTAGAGAGGTGAGAGAGGAGGAAGCAGAAAAATGAAGGGATAGTGAAAAGGAGCAGCATTCTTCTGTAAACCTTCAACTTTACAACAAAGGGCTTGTTGTCTCCCCAGGGGTTTAAAACCAGATTAAGTCGAGTTAATACGGTTTGAAAATGTTTGCGTAGGCATGATGTAACTCATTACAATGCATTAACTCCACATTTATCGCAGACTCAGGAGTTCTCTTGCAAAGTGAACTAAGTTTGCTCCAAATCAATTTATTTTGGCCCATTGTTTGTGTTCACACTACTTTGCACACTACTTTGGCAGTTCTCCAATGGCTATCCCACACTGCTTTGCAGGCAACCATTACTGAGTGCCCTGTGTGCCCTTCTCTGCTCTGGTATTGCCAGGGATGCCCCCTTCACCATATAAAAGTTGGCAGGGAGCCAGATTGTGCCCATTTACTCCTGGATTCAAGTACATCAGTACTGCTGTGATATTACTCCAGAAGTCCTCCAATATGCCTCACACAGCCGCTTGGCGCTGTCCTGGGAGGTGATGATCAGGAAGCTCTTGGGACCAGTCACCAGAATGAAGATCTTTGTGTGGACATTGCTCAGCAGATGTTCATGAGAGGCCATGGCGGGATGCTAGCTAGTGCTGGATAAAGAGCAAACAGCTCAGAAGAATGTACTTTAAAACTAGGGATGACAGGAAAAAAAATCCAACAGGGGACATGCAACCTGTTCATTTTTTGAAGCACTGGACAGGATTTTGCACAATGACATGCCCACCCAACCCAGGAAGGGTGTGGAACATGCTGCCCACTCTCTGCCCACCCACACACCCATGCCATGAGGATGATCAGCAAAACTCACTGAAGGATGAGCATGAGGAGGCCAATGAAGAGCTGTCCCTGAGCGTCAGGATCGCTTTGGGACTCGGGACCCTGATGAAGGCGACCCTCATTCCTGCCACACAACAACCGAGCCCGATTCCCAGCCAGCAACCCAGCCACACACACACACACACACACACACTTTCCACAGCCTTTTTCCAGTGGCAAAGCCAATCAGCACACACTGCATAGACAAAAAACCCAGTACAGCTTCCTCATGCACATATCACTTACCATCTCGGAGCTCACCCAAGACCTGGAAGAATCTCAGGACGAGAAGGTCAGAAATGCATGTTAAAAAACGCTATCTTAGCCTCACTGGAATATGAACAAGAATCCCTTGTGTTTTGTTCCTACTCCTACAGCCACAGCACCTGCGGCAGCCAGACCCTCCAGGACAGGGCCTTTATCTACGGCTAAGCGTCTGGCTAACCTGAGGGGGAGAAAACTTGGGATGAAACATTTGCAGATGTCATTGCCAAGTCCCACAGCAAAACCAAAAACAGCAGAGAGGTGAAGGCAGTATCTGAGGATGGAGAGGGAAACAGAGAGGGAGTCCTCCAGAGAAACTGTGGGAGTGGCCAAGGACAGTATCACCGTGGCCAAAAACAGGGAGAGGCAGAGGCAACTCCCGCAGGGAAAGGTTCTTTGGGACAGCAGGCGCTGCAGAATTGAAACCCGGGATCCAGCCATGTTCTGAAGCCCTTGGAGAATGCAGGATATGGGGACTACCAGCAACTCCTCCCCACTGCATCCTGCAGCAGTTCTCCCTCAGGTCATACCCTTCACAGACCGAAGTTCAGGGCAGTGAGAACAGTCACACTTGGGACCCAGCTCTTTTGAGCTCTGCAATGCTGCCGATAGCTTTGAGCCTCACCACTCAACACCAAGGCCCACGAACAAGAAGAGGCAGAGGCAAGACATATACTTTCCTGTGACTTTAAGCACCCCCCCCACACACACACGTTTGTTTTGTTTTGCCCCACACTGCACTGTTGCACTTCGAGTTTTTGCTTCACTATTGTTTGAACTAAAGGTTTCTTTCTAGTTGGTAGCTCAAATAAAGCTTTATTTTTGTTTGTAACATAATTGATGTTGTGTCGTAATAAAAATCGCTACAAATTCATTCCAAGCTATGGAACAGAAATAATTCACCGGGTTTCACAAAAGCAGGGGCAGCTCCAGGCACCAGCGCACCAAGCGCGTGCCTGGGGCGGCAAACCACGTGGGGCGGCCTGCCAGATGCCATGAGGGCGGCAGTCAGGCTGCCTTCGGCGGCATGCCTGTGGGAGGTCCGCCGGTCCCGCAGCTTCGGAAGCAATTTGGCGGAGGGTACGTCGAATCCGCATTACCAGCGGACCTCCCACAGGCTTGCCACCGAAAGCCGCCTGACTGCCGTGCTTGGGGGCGGCAAAATACACAGAGCCACCCCTGCACATGAGCATCTAGGCCAAGACACACACAGCACCCCACTTCCATGACCCAGAAACAAGACTGCATAGCTCATAAGCCGCCCTACCCCTCCTCCCGCTCTACGGTTTAACAGCTGGACGTGCAGCTGCACATTTTCAGGCTGGAGACGCAAAATAAGAGCAATAGGCATCCCTCACAATATTGCCCCAGCTGTTTTCATTTGCTGTGGGACGCCTTGGTGGCTGCTCAAACCGCTGAGCAAGTCTCTGCACCTCAGCCTCCCACCCATCGTTAAGGCTTTCTCCCTCACTCTCACAGATCCTGTGCAAAACACAGCATATGGCTAGCGTCGTTGGAACACTCTTTTCTGCTGCTTCCAACCTACCCCACAAACAATATCCCCGCTGGTTCAAACAGCCAAATGCACCCTCCCCCACCATTTTGCAACTACTGAGTCGGGAGCTTAAAAAGTCCTTCTGGCCAAGGGTTGTGAATGGCGTCATTAACCAGGGTCCCAGCGGATAAGCCAGGTCTCCCAGGGTAATAGGAGCAATCTCCACACCATTAATGTCCATAGTGTTCCAGGGGACAGACAGTCCTTTCTCCATTAATTTAAATAGCACTGAGTTCTGAAAAAGCCTAGCAGCAGGGACCCTTCCAGACCGCCCCGCATTTATGTCTGTAAACCTGCCATGATGGTCAACCAGCCTGTGGGACACCAGGGAGAAATAGCCCTTTCTGTTTATAAAGTCTGTGCCCTGCAGCGGGCGGGGAGGACATCAATTGCCCACAGTAGTTTGGGAACCCCATGTGTGCAAAGCCAGCAATCATCTCCTGAGCATGACCAAATGTTATAACCTAGTGGGACAGTACCTTTCCCATGGCTTCACACACCTGCATGGCAATGGCCCCAACAGTTGATCTGGCCACACCGAATTGTCTGTATTCTGGGATGATCAGCTTCCAGTTGGCAATGGCAACCCGCTTCTCCACGGATCTGGGCACTACATGTTGGTACGGTACGGCTGCAGTTCTGGGACCAGTTCAGCACAGATCTTGAAAAAAGATTGCCTTCCTCATCCTGAAATTCTCTGACTACTGCTGGTCATCCAGGTCTGCAGAACAATCCTTTCCCACTGCCTGATACTCGGGTTTCCTGAGCCCAGAAATAGTGCTACACTGTATGAAGCTGCTCCAGGAACAGGTCCTTTAATATCAGTTCTGGGTGTTCTCCTCATCCTTGCCCTCATCCCACTTCCTCTGCCACTGAATCTTTCCTTCCTGACACTGCTACCACATCATCTGCCCCATGGGGCAGTGGGCACAGCATCTGGGTTTGAGTGCTGAAATACAGCCCAAGCAGCCTCTGTGTGTTCATGGTTGCCAACAGAGCAGTGTTGGGTCCATGCCGATCAGCAGCAATCAAAAAATGGCACTAGCCCACCCAGAAAGGAAGCTTGGGATGGAGACAATGGACACATGGGATGTTTTCAAATTTGAACCTACCTGGCTTCCACTGCGCATCCCACAACGCACTAGTGAGAAAAATCTCAAGATGCACAGTGCTACACAGCACAGCATAGGACCACAGGATAACCTCTGAGGACCCTCCGCACTTAGTATGCAGTGCACACAATGCAAATTGAACGACAGCACAGGCATCCCATGTGCATGCTATTAGTGCAGCTTGCGTATTGCGAGTTATCTGATGTACATCAAAGAGCTGCGAATTAACCCCCCTGTGTAGACAAGCCCCCAAGTGAGAAATTAAAGTCGCCAGTTGTGACAAGACACTGTTGTGATGTACAGAGAGCTTGTACATCATGCAAAGCTCAACCCGCCAATCACCATTCAATGATCACCTGGTACCCAATGCAAATATCCATTCTATGTAGACCTGATCCTCAAAGCTGTTGAAAAGTTAGGCTTGTCACATTTGCAAATTTGGGGAAACAGGACTTCCCAGTCCCATTTTCTTCTCACCCCAAGGATTGTTATTATAACTGGAGGGGAATCTCAGGTACTTCTATATCAAGAGTCATATAAAGACCAAGCTTGCATATACTGTACTACACTAGGAACTTCCTCAGGGGAGCTGAAGTTGACCAGGGACATTGGCTGGTCAGTTTTAAGACTGCACTGCTCAAGAGCACATTTCCCTCGGCTATGGAAAGCCCTAGCCACTACTGTGCAATGTGCAACCCCATCAGACCCTAAGATGATGCAGATGCACCCACACCATGAGTCAAAGAGACAATCTTTCCAGACAAGCTGTATGTGCACCATCGTACAACACAGAAGGGGTGGAGTCCAAGTAAGCCACCTCAAGACTCTGTCATCTTAGGGCAAATGGAAGCTTCTTTGTCTCTGGCAAGGGATTGTGGGGGAGAAAATATGAGGGGTGGGGGAGGTTCTGAGAATAATAAGGGTGTGTGAAAACCCACTGCACTGGAAGATCTATTGTTAGTCCTCTGGGATAACACTAAGAAAATGTGTCCACATCCTGAAGACTGGGTGCCTTCCCTAACACCAATATATTATATGCCATCTAGCTGCAGGGGAAGGTGGATGAAACCACTCCATGAACCTCCAGGCAAGGCTCACCAGCATATTCACAGCTAATTCTTCCTTCCAGGAAAGTGTGCAAGACCAAGTAGCAGCAAGAAGGCTGGGTTTGTTTGACTTACTGCAGCTGTTCAGTAGGAAGAGGTTTTAAAACCAGTCAATCAGTGGTGAATTGCTTCAGGTGTGAAGGCAGGGTGGATTATAATGATGGTTAGGGAATTTGTTAGACCAACTGTGACCCCTACTGGTTCTGTCTGAAATTAGTGTGCTGGTTCTCAGCCACTGCTGACTGGCATGCGATGAGTGTAGGGGAAGCTCATCAAACTGCTAAATAAGCCCTGAGAACTTGCATGTTAGGGTGGGTGAGGATTACTGTCTCAATGCCAGATTCATTGTCAGTCCACATGCCATGGTAATGCAACTCCCCAAGCCCTCTTCTACCCATTGGAGCAGAAAAAATGGCTTGTACTCCTCCAGAACACATACTTGTGTGTTCTGCAGTCATGCCAAGTTTCAGCTCAAACCCCAGAAAGCTGAGAAGGGTTAGGAGGTGCCAGTGCTTGGATGCGAGACTTGCACAGGCATAGGCACTGAAGTTCTGCAGCAAGATATGCTGGAGATTAATAGTCCCACCCCCTCAATCCATACTGAACCAACAGGTGGCATTGTTTCTAGGGGGCCTCTGCTGTGCAGAGTACTGCTCCTTGGCTGCAATGTACAACAAAGTATCCTGACTACATGTGCTTGTTAAAGATCCCTCAAGGCACTTTTCAAAAGACCTGGGCTGTCAGCACCTGTGTCTTGGCTAAATTCCATTTTCAGCCTTGTTAGGCTAAACAGCTGTGTAACACTGTTGAGCACAGGGGCCAGATTAAGGCTGTCCAGGGCCCTATATGCATCACAAAATGGAGGCCCCTGTGACTCTGCCCCTGCAGCCTTGCCCTCCACTTGGAATGGTGGTGGCCAGGGGATCCTCCTCCCTACCCAGAGAAGCATGGACCATTAGGGAGCAGCAGAGTGATGGGGGAGTGTGCTATCCCAGTTGCTGGGGTATATATCTGCTTGGGTGGGTGATCCAGGCCTACTGCACTCTTCTCCCATTGCTTCATACTGAGGGCAGTGGGCTTCTACCAGGGCAGTGTTGGCTGGCAGTGGGTATTGGAGTTAACACCCCACTTAGATGAGTCACAGATATTGCTGCATCGTCTACAGCTGGTTCAGGTTCTCAAGCTTTTCTTCACAACCAAAAGGGCTAGAGACTTATTTTATTAAAAAATGAAAGCTGAGATTCTGATTTAATCTCATGACTCCAGGATCCCAGGCCCTAAGCATGGGCCTGTAGTTCCTATACCTTTATCTGGTCTTGGTTGTGCACTGTTTTAAAGAGCTGCTGTGTTTTGCTCCAGAGGTAGTTGCATTTCAGTGTGGGGCAAATGTTTGTTTCCATTGTTTTGTACAATGTTGTAGGATGCATTTGGATGAAAAGCACTATACAAAGGCAGAATCATTAGTATAACATTAAGGTGACTCACCATATTTTCAAAATCAAAAACATAATCATTTGTGGTGACAAAAGACTCGTGATATTTTTTTATTAGGTGTTTATGTCACTACCGCCAGTTTCCAACTCCACAGCAAGACATGAGTGTTTCTTGGAGCAGAGGATTTTTTTCCAGTAACGTTGTGTTCTAAATAGATTTAACATGAAACAGTGAACAACACTGAATGCTAACACAGCTTTGATGGTGTCCTCCCACATCTGACAAGTCCAAATGCTGTTCGTCACACTGAACAAACCTTTCAATGGGCTATTAGTTCATGCGAGATACTGGACAAATGCTTCAGTGCAGCATTACATGCTGATTAAACATTCAGCAGTTATTTAAAAAGCAAACATTTTGACCAATGAAATGAAAAACTAGGACATTTCACATATACTGGTTCCTGGGACACTGGGACATCATATGAAAAGCTGGGACATATGGTCACTTTACACGCAGACACACACTTATCAAGGGGGCATCTGCACTGAGCTCTCAGGTTACTTTATATCACATGAAGGAAGTACTCATCTGACTGATCTGGAGGTGATGCTATATCAAGAAATGTGCCTTACTTTTATATAGGTACAGGGAGGTATACAGGAGACAATGGTCACACACACCTGCTGTCCTGAAGCCAGCAGATGCCTGGTTGATGAGGCCATAAGAGAAAGAGAGAGTATTAATGGTAACCCAGAAAAAGAAGGTGAAAACCATGACACAGAAGGACACGGTTGATTATTATTATTATATTAATGTTGCAATCGAACCTAGAGGCCCCCATCTCTGATCTCAGCCTCCGTCCCTATTGTGCCAGGCACTGTACACACATAAAATAAAAAGATGGATCTGCCCTGAGGAGCTCGCAATCCAAGGACAGACAGGCACATAGACAGAGGTCAAAGAAATGGAACCAATAAAGAGATTTTGATACCAGGCAACTAGATTGAAATGAAAGAGAGAGAACCTGCAGTTCCGAGAGAGAGATGATGATTAATTATGACATTGAAAAAGAAAACCAGTGTAGGCCTTGATATCATCAATGGAAAACCTTGAGAGTGGGGTGGGGGTCAGCAGGGAGGAGATGACTTTAGGAGAGAGAGAATCAATGACACCCTGGAAACCGGAGAGTCAATGACTTGCTTAATAGTAAGAGAGCAGACAAGCAGCTCTGGCCTTTACAGAGGACTGTATGTTAGATCCCCAAAGCCTGTGACCTGAGCAGGCAAGTTCCCTTTGGAGCACAAGTAACTATTTCTGTAAGTTATTTTTAAGTATGTGTTTTCAAGCTGGAATATATTTAGACTAGTTAAATGAAAATGTGGTTTTCAGCAAACTACTTCTTTGGAATTTCCCACGCTGGGGAGACTGTTGTGCCTGCTACATCCAAACACATTATGGCTTGGAGCATACATGATGGGGGGAAGGCACTATACATGCCTATGCTGTCTTTAGAACATTACAAGAAGATGGTAGCACAATACATCAATGGGCCGGGATGGCTTCATTACTTGGATGGGTGAATTCAAAGGAAATCCCCTGTGGTGCAGAAAATGCTCTTCCTCTTTCTTCTGAGCCTGTGCTAAACTACTACTCCAGGTTGCGGCACAGGGGCACCGTGATGGTGAAGGTGCTGTGTAAAGCTGACAGTCTGTGCACTTGTGGTCCAATCTCATGGCACTTCTCACAAGAGTCAGGATGTTCATTCTGGTGTCCTGGCCTGATTCGAGTTTGATTTGAGTAGCTAGTATAGTATCATAAAGGCTAGGGGTGAAAATGTCTTGTCAAGAATCCAGTCCATCTCCTTGCCCAATGCCAGATTGCTCCCTATATATGAAATGTAGTATTGTAGTATGAGCACATTCTGTCTCCCCAAATCCCTACGGCAGTTTTAATGATTACAAGATTCTTTCTCACTTCCTGTCTTAAACAATTGTTCAGTGCTGCTGTGCGATACTGACCAGCTGCCGTATCCCACCCCAGAAGTGGCTGCATTTCAATGGCGGGTGAAGTTCTAGCAGTGTTTTGGGATGAAGAAGAATTGCAATATGTTATTATTTTTGTTCTAGTTTATGATGCATGAAGCTAGGAATGATGCTGTGCAGAATAATGACTAGCATTATTTATTGATTTCTCTTGCAAAGCGCTCACTTTCCCACTGGATTTTAGCCTGCCCTGTTGATTTACAGAAGGCTTTTTGAAGTCCCTCCACTACCGCCTGCACAGCTGGATTGATTTTTTTTTCTGTGCAGTTCTGGGAAGAGCACATCCAACAGAATCCCTTTCCAGGGCTCTGAATTGCTTTTCCAGCTCTTACAGATATTCCAGCTGGAGCAGCACAACTGTGTGTGTTATAGTTTAGAAATATGACCTAGTTCCTTAATCCACACTATCCACTGCAGCTCTCGAAGGGTTTGGAGTCAGTGCAGAGCCTCTCTGGGTCACCTAAAACAGAGCTTTAAAGATGTGCTTTTCTACTAGGGAAAATATCTGTGGCCATTATTAAATTAACCAATGTGAAAAAATAATAGAGCTTAAATGACAACAAACTTTGAATGCCCCCATTTTCTCATGAGCATGAATGGGAGCTAACGCCCCTGTGACCAGTCTGTATCATCCAGCTAAGCCTCCTGCAGGGGAATTCCAAAAACTGCTTGGGAGAACCATTTGGTAAATACTAATACAGAATTAAGTGCAATAGATCCTATGGCAGAGCAACATTCAGGTTGCTGTAATGAAATACAAAGGTGAAGGCCCTAAATGCAGTGTTAACTCTACTGCATTGCACACGCTCTATGTTTTAGTGCAATGTTTCTCAGTTGGTGACTCATGACCCTTGGGAGGCTGGGGGAGGTTCACAAAAAGCAGTCCAGATGCCGGGCATTGAAAATTTTATTACAAGCTAAAGCAAAAAAAAATCTCGCTTGCCCCTTACCCTTCAAGGTCCAGTGTTCTCTGTCAGCCTCTCAAAGCATACCCACAAATAAATTACACAGGTTTAGGATTGTTAGCATTGATACTTTTTTTTACTCTTACTTTTGTGGTAATTGGGATCAAGTCATGAACATTTTTTACTTCAAATAAGGGGTTGCCAGCCTGAAAAGGGTGTGAGACACTGTTCTAGCACATACATTTCACAGCACAAGAAGCAATGTTTTAAACTATATTTGTAGCCTCTGTTGGTGGTGATCTCTTTGTAAGGCTCTCAGATTCTATAGGAATAGGGATGGTATGAAAATCTAAATGGACAGATGAGTACAGGATTCACTCCTGGTCCAAATGAAGCCAATAGCAAAACTTTTAATCATAAATAACCTGTCTTTTTAATCTATCTTTATATGAGAGATTTTGCCAAGCTCCTAAACATTCTCATTGCCAGTACAAAACCCGCTCCGCTATCTTTTTGAGATAGTATGACCAAAACTGCCCAGCAAATTTCAGATGAGGCCCCACCATTGCTTTATATAATGGCATTATGGTGTTTTCCATTTTAGTCTCCATCCCATTTCTTATGCATGCAAAGATTTTCTTTGCTTTTTAGACCGTAGCTGTACATTGAACAGAGGTTTCTATTGAGCTGTCCACAGTGATGCCCAGGTCTTTTCCCTAAGTAGTCACAGTTAATTTAGAACCTAGTAATGTATATGAATAGTTCAAATTGTTCCTTCCATTGTAGATTCCCCTGCATTTGGTAACACTGAATTTCACCTGCCCATTCACCTAACTTGGTTAGGTCCCACTGAAGTTCCTCACAGTCTTTATTGGGCTCAACTAACCTACATAATTTGGTGTCATCTGCATGTGTTGCCACCTCTCTATTCAGTTTCTTCTCCCTTAAATATATTAAACTCCAATTGTAAGATGGAACCTCTGGGCATTTGAAAATTGCCCACTGATTCCTATGCTTGTGTAACCAGAGTCAGGATGAGCTCTATCCTGACATCTGTTGGTCAATTGTGGCGAGTTGTGGAAAAGAACTTTAGGGGCTGATCTTGTTTGCATAGGCACACCCACTCTGCCTCTCATGAACCCACAGCAGCCTAAATGGTCACTTTGGCTGCTGTGGGATCCCCAGTATCTCTGTTATTGGGACAGGAAGAATAAAGTGTTGTTACCCTGATTATGTGACTCAAGGACAATGCAACTGTTTTATGACAGAGGGACTCACCATCAACTAAGCAGCACTCGCTAGACAAGGGACATGGGTGTAAAACCCAGTGAATTGAGAAGATGAATCTCTTTTGAGGGCATGAAATACCAATCCCCCCCCCCCCCTCCTGGAATATCAGAACTAATTTTTATTCCATTAGGAGTTTAGTTATGGGTTGCTAAGATGAATTCACTTTGGGCCCATGGTGCACCAGCACTTAGGCTCCCCTAATACAATCTGAAATCACTAAAAAGCTGAAATTATTGAGAGCTGTGGGGGGGCCTGAAGATATGTTGCTGAGCAGCTGGTGGAGCAAAGCAGTTTGCGGGACAACTGGAATGGCTCACGGGATGGCTGGTGGAGCAGAGCGGCTGGTGCAGTGGCTCACGGTGAAAGCTGCAGCAGAACCCCATGGAGAGGTGGAGCAGTCAGCTTTGGACCATGTAAGGTGCCCCTTAACACCGCTGCGCCCCTCCCCTCTCTCCCCGAGCTGGGAGGTAAAACTCTGCAGATAAACTTTCGAACTCTGGGGCTGCACTGACCAGGGACAAAAAAATTTGGGTTGTTGGACTTTTGGGTGATTTGGGGGTTGCTGGACTTAAGACCCTGAGGGGAAAAGGATACTGCCAAACTTACTGGGGGGGAGGGGTCTTTTGCTCATGGTTTGTGTTATGAATCCTGTTTGTGGTGTTTCCCCAACATAATGCCGCATTGTTTCCCTCTTTTATTTTAAAAGGATTTTGCTACACTCAAACTCTGTGCTTGCGAGAGGGGAAGTATTGCCTCCTAGAGGTGCCTGGGGGGTGGTATGTAATTGTCCCAGGTCACTGGGAGGGGGCTCGAGCCGGTTTTGCATTGTGTTATTGAAACAGAATCCCTAGATACTGAACCAGGCCCTTGTTGCTGCCAACTCACATGGGCAGAAGGGTTACACTTGGTTGCAGTCTCCCTCTTGCAAACTATCCCTGCAACAGCCCATCTCCTTGCCTAACCCTCTTGATCAAGCCCAGCAAGAAGAGTGTTGATGGCATGATGAGGTCAAAGCTTCATTTAGCCAGGCTATAGAAATGTAGGCGGCTTGGCATGCTCAGAGTTTTTCTCCACCCCCTCCCTCAGTGACTTTTCTTTCCCAAGCTTCTTCTCCAGCCAGGGCTGTCGCTCGCAGAAAAATGTGCTTGGGGTTGTTGGGGGTTTTTTTATATACAATGAAAATTTCTTTTCTTTTTCCCAGACCTCATAATCAGCCAAGGGATTTTCCAAAACAAAATCCATCCTCAGGCCAAGCCAGAGAGTGGAAAATTTCATTCTAAACAATGACTGTTTCAAAGCATTCCTGTAAGGGACTGGGGTGTAGGCTGTCTTGCCTAACGGTCACAGCTGGGCTGAGGTCTGCCTACCAGGGATGGAATTTGCCAGGCCAGAGTTAGAGGAATCACAAGGCCAGGTTCCATAAACAAAGTGCCAGGGCCAGAGTCAGGCTGGGTCAGAGACTGGAAAGCAGAGGTAGTACCAGGTTAGAATCAAGAGGCAGTAATCTGGGTCAAAGTCAGGCTGGAGTCAGAGACTGGTGATTAGAGGCAGTTCCAGGTTAGGGTCAGGCCAGAGTCAGAGACCAGAAGACTAGGCAAAGGTCTGTATAGTTGCCCAGACAACTTCTTGGGGGCAACCCCTGGGATTAAGTAGGAGCACTGGGCCAGTCAGAGGACTGCAGGGTACTGCCAATCAGGGTCTTGTGGGTGGTACTTCCTGCAGCATCTGTTCTGCACAGTGCTCCCCGGGTGTGCTTCTGCGGGGCCTTCTGATGGTACTGTGGGACTATCAGCCACCCCAGGCTCTACAGACCATGGTTCTAGTCACTGGGTCCTTATAATTCCAAGTCCATGAGAGCAGGGGAGAAGAATGAAAAATCAGTGGAGATAACAGAAACATACAGAGTTTAAACAGTAAGAAATAAATAAGAGTTTGGGGAAAGGGTATAAAGCCTCTTGCTTAAGCCAACCTCTAACTATTGGGTCAGGAAGAAATTTTCCCTAGGATCAGGTGCTCCCAAGCTCTCCTCTCTGCCTACGGCAGGGTTTTTTGCACCTTCCCCTGAAGCAGTTGTTGCTAGCCACTGTCAGAGGCAGGATTTTAAGCTAGATGGCCCCTGGGCTGATCCAGTCTGGCAATCCCTATGTTCCTATGAAAACTGTCTGGTGGCTACAGTGGTTGTTCCCAGCACCCATGGCAACACAGAAGCATCTTTTTATCCTGTGTTTGTACATAGCACGTAGCACAATGAGGAAGTGGCCCATGACTGGGACTCCTAAGGCCTATCTCAATGCAAATAATAATAAACAGTAAATATTTAGGCCAAAGTTCTCCAAAGTGGCCCCTGATTTTGGTGGCGTCCAGTCTGGGGGGTTGGGCACCCAAAAGTGGAGGCAGCCAAAATCTGGGACGCCCAGCAGTAGAAGCATGAAGTCAGCAGCCACTTTTGACATTTTTGGCCCTAATGAGTTATCGTTCTAGCCCCCAGAATGAATCCCAGCAATGTTCATTTAACAAGGCAACCCTGTTCTAGGCAGGTGACCTAGTCAACCTGCCTCGACACCTGAATGCCTGAACCCATTCACTAACTCAGGGACACCCAGGCGCTTAGCAGCTCCCACGAGCGTGTGAAGAATGCAGCAGCCAGCCAGACGCACACTGGGCCTCAAGATCCCCCACCCCGCCACACTCCCAGAGGCGCCCCCCCCCGCTTTGCAGGCCCTTGTCTTCCGTGACCTTTCGTACATCACATGCCTCCCATAGAGGCACTTTGCAGGAGAAGTGAAAAAAGGGGAGGGGGCTGCATTCCCAATCTCCCTGCTGCACTGTCACCCACAGGTTAGGCTGTTCAGTCTACCAGGCCCCTCTTTGCTGGCTCTCTGGGAGTTCGGAGGCAGACGATGGCTCAATGTCACTCATGGCCACAGGGGAAGGGATGGGGTATAACAACTCAGTACAAGAGGGGACTGTTCATTTCAAACTGCTTTTTCAACCCCAGACGGAAAAGGGAACAGGGCACTGGATGGAGCAGGGCCGGGGCAGGACACAAAGCTTTTCACCTCTGAGTCATTGGGGCCAGTTTGGTCAGAGTCATTGGGGAGGAGACCGGGATTCAGAATGCGTGATGGAGCTGTTCACCTGTCTCATTCCGGCTCGGGTCAACCTTGGTGCAAGTGGGTGCAGCCTCATTGACGGTTGGAGCTGCTGGATCAGGCCCTCTGGGTTTGAAAGCTAATACATCCGTGCACCCAGCTGAGCGTCCATGGAGGGAGGCTGCTTTTGCAGCCAAACTCCCAGAGGGGGGCGCACTTGTGGCCTGACTCCCCCAGCACCATCCTCCCTTAACCTTCCCCCGTCACCCTCGTTCAAAGGGCTCTTTCTTATTTTCTCCAACTCTAAAAGTCATTTCCATTCAAGGCAAATATTTCTCCCAGCCCCTGTGAGCTTCCCCCCCTTCGGGGCCCTTTCTCGGGCAGCAATCACGGCGAGCCAGGCAAACATTGCCTCAGGGAGACTTTGAATTAGGACTGGGGGTGTGAATAGGTCCCACACATTCTCCCCAGCCTCCACTCTTTCCTATAGCAACCCCGTTGGGAGCGAGCGGGCCACACAGACCCTCTGTTGTGTGACAAACCCTGTCACCCCTCTCAGTTCAGGATGGGGGAGGGTGGTCATTTCTTTGCTGTGTCTCAGGGCCTGGGCTGGTTGCGTAGGACAGGGGGCTGACAGCACTGAGGAATGGGGCACAGTAACCTGAGGGATGGAGCTGGCTAGACTGGGCCCCCTGGAATGGAGCAAAGAGGGGGCTCCACTCACACACAGCTCCATCTGCTGCTGCTGCTCTCTGGTGTTGGACTGACAGCTCTGGAAACTGACGGGCCCTGTGTATCCTCAGGACAGGTATAGTCCAGGCAGCAGAAAAACAAGCTTCCTCTATCCATTCTCCCTACCACCATCCCCTGGTCTTGATGCTCAGGAGTGAGAGGAATTCAGTCCGCATTAAAAATGGGCCCAGATTGGAACCATTTATCCAGGTCTCTCTTCCCGCCCCCCAGCATTATTAACATTCATTATCTGTGCCGTTATTTGGATCGGGGCCCTGTTGTGCTGGGCACTGTACCAATAAATGTTTAAAAAGACAGTCCCGACCCTGAAGAGCTCACAATCTAGGTACAATACCACTTAGTGGATAAAACAAATAGATGGGAAGGGGCAAGGAAATGATGAGACGATTATGAACACTCTGATGAGCAGCCTGTTGGGGATTAGGATGTAAGGGGCCAGGAGCTGAACCGCTGCTGATTTGGGTCCCGCACGATACTGCCTTGAGTGCTCAGGTGTCACAAAGCCAAACACACTCCCTGTCTGGCCCATCTCTGGTCTCCAGGCTTGGGTCAGTCATTGGCCTTGGCTTTAGGAATAATAGAATACCTATTTTTAAATAGAAAATGTTCAGATGGTTCTGAGACTGGAGGGAGAGTATGGAGAGGTGAGGATTCTGGAAGCTAAGAGGTGTCCCTCTCCGCTGCAGTCCAGGCAGCCAGCATCTTACCATTGTGTGTGTGTGTGTGGAGAGAGAGAGAGAGAGAGAGAGAGAGAGTGCGCATTTGTGTGCCCTGCAGAGGTAGGGAAGTTGGGAGCAAACACCCTAGTAAAGTCACGGACCTAGATTTTGGATGCAGACGTATACATGGGAATAGCATGAGCGGATAGGGACAAAATCAGGAAAGCCAAGGCAAAGAATGAGTTACAGCCTTCAAGGAATGTTATAGAGACACCAAGAAGGGGTTCTTCAAATATGTCAGACAAAAAAGAAAGATCAAGGACGGTGTTGGTCTGCTGCTCAGTGGAGAAGGTGAGCTGGTAATGGAAGATGATAGGAAGGTAGAGGGGCTCAAAGTCTACTTTGCTTCAGTCTTCTCACAAAAAATAACATGTGACCAGACGACTAGCGAAGTTACCACAGACAATAAAGGGGAAGGGATGCAGCTCAGAATAAGTAAAGAACACGTCAGGGATCTTCTGACCAATTTGAATAAATTCAAATCAGCAGGACCTGATGCTATTCACCCCAGGGTGCTGAAGGAATTAGCTGAAGAAATCTCAGAGCCATTGGCAATAATATCTGCAAACTGATGGATGAGAGGAGAGGTCCCGGAAGACTGGAGAAAGGCTAATGTAGAGCCCATCTTTTAAAAGGGGGGAAAAGAGGAGCCGGGAGCTATAGACCAGTCAACCGGACTTTGATACCTGGGAAGCTACTAGAGCAGGGGTAGGCAACCTATGGCATGTGTGCCGAAGGCTGCACGCAACCTGATTTTCAGTGGCACTCACGCTGCCTGGGTCCTGGCCACCGTTCCGGGGGGGCTCTGCATTTTAATTTAATTTTAAATGAAGCTTCTTAAACATTTAAAAAACCTTATTTACTTTACATACAACAATAGTTTAATTATATATTACAGACTTATAGAAAGAGACCTTCTAAAAACATTAAAATGTATTACTGGCACACGAAACCTTAAATTAGAGTGAATAAATGAAGACTCGGCACACCACTTCTGAAAGGCTGCCAACCCCTGTACTAGAGCAATATAAAAAATATTCAATATGCAAATACCTGGAGGATGAAGGGGTAATCACAAGCAACCAGCATGGATTCACCAAGAACAAATGTCAAATCAAACCTGCTTGATTTCCTTCTTTGACAGGGTAACTGGTTTGGTGGACAGGGGGAATGCAGTGGACATATTGTACCTGGACTTCAGCAAGGCTTTTGACACAGTCCCACATGACATTCTGATAAGTAAGCTGGAGAAATGCGGGCTTGGCAGATCTACCATTAAATGGATACACAATTGGTTAAACAACCACAACAAAGGGTAGCTATAAATGGAATGATGTCAGATTGGATAGAGATCTCAAGTGAGGTTCCACAGGGATCTGTTATGGGTCCCGTGTTATTTAACATCTTTATTAGTGACCTAGATGTAGGAATAGAGCATACTGATCAAATTTGCAGATGACACAAAACTGATGGGGGGTTGCCAATACTTTGGAGGATAGAGCTAAAATTTAGAGGATTCTTGATAAATTGGAGAACTGGGCTATAGACAACAAAATGAAATTCAGCAAAGACACATATAAGGTGCTACACAGAGGGAAGAAAAAACAAATGCACAAATACAAAATGAGGGATAACTGGCTTGGCAGCAGCACTGCAGAGAAGGATCTGAGAGTTGCAGTGGATCACAACCTCAACATGAGTCAGCAATGCTGCTGCAAAAAAAGCAATCTTAGATTACATTAACAGAGGCATAGCATGACAGTCACAGGAGGTGATAGTACTGCTCTACTCGGTTCTGATTATGGCTCAGCTGGAGAACTATGTCCAATTTTAGTCACCAATGTATTAAAAGATGTGGAGAAACTGGAAAGGATCCAGAGGTGAGCAACAAAGATGATCAAAGGGATTGAACACAAGCCATATGTGCAAAGGCTGAAGGAACTGGGTATGTTTAGTTTGGAGAAGAGATTATGGGGGGATATGCTAGTGGTCTTCAAATACTTGAAAGGCTGCCATAAAAAAGATGGAGAAAAGTTGTTCTCTTTTGCCACACGGGGCAGGACAAGAGACAATGGGTTCAAACTACAGCGTAGCAGATTTAGATGAAATCTCAAGAAAAACGTCCTAGTTATAAGAACAGTAGGAGAATGGAACAGACTGTATAGGGAGGTGTGGAAGCTCCTTCACTGGAGGTTTTCAAAACGAGGCTGGATCCATCTGTCTGGGATGGTTTCACCATAACAAATCCTGCAGCTTGGCAGGGGTTAGACTAGATGACCTTTGCAGTCCCTTCTAACCCTATGATTCTATTATTCTAATGCCCAGGACCATATAAGGCCCAATTCGTCATTGCCCTGTACTTTGTGGAGCCATTTACATCTAGGCTAGTGAGTGCAAAGTGGAGGTAAAATGTTCCCGGATAAGAATGGCAGCATGTTACACTCTCTCCGCACTAGTATAAATGGCTGCCCAGGGTGCAGGGCAGTGGTGAATCAGGTCCCCAGAAGTTACCCTTGTGGACAAGCTTCACCACGCCATTCACACAGAGCAGCTCTCTAATATGTCTGTAAATAAGAGTGGCATTGCTCACAATGCTCTTGGAGCGGAAAATGCAGGCTCCACGGCTGCAGGCAAGTGCCTTGCCCCTTATCATAGGCTGACTGTGATCCCCAGACCATGTTTCCCTTGGGAGATCACCATCAGCGGGGAAATGGGTGAAGCTGGGATTCAGTGGAGCGCTGCCTGGCAGCTCTGTCATCGAGGCTGTGCAGTCCCTGAGGCATAGCTGCAGCATGCTGGACACACCTCAGCCAGCCACGGTCCCTACCTCTGCCCCTAACCGCTGCTTAGAAGCCAGTGGTTTGTAGGAATTCTCCATGGGTGCAGAGCTCCCCTGTGCTCACAGCATAGATTGCCACTTGGATAAATGCATTCCTCCATTACACCTGTCCCAGCTGCCACAGGAGCAGGGAGAAGGAGAGGGCTCTGAATCCAACAGAAAGTGTGGGTTAGTGGATTGAGCATGGGACTGGCCATCAGGAATTCCTGAGGCCTCACGCCCATATGCTCTGCCACTGGCTTGTTATATGGCTTTTGAGCAAGTCCCTTTGCAGTTCTGTACCTCAGTTTCCCTTCAGTAAAATGGGGAGGATACTGATCTCCCTTGTGAGGCAGGGATGTGAGCATTAATGAAAGCTTGCATAGGGCTTTGAAAACAATGACTGCTGTAGTAGCCAGACCAGATTGTGGCAGGACTGGGAGACATGGCATCGCTATAATGAACCTCCCTGAATTGCTTAGGGTCATTCCAGCCTATGTGCCTGAGCTATGATGGAGACGCTCAGATACCTATGGGAATAGGGGCAATACAGAATGAAAGCTCTTTCCAGGAAGACCCATCAGAAGCTTTCCCTGCTCTTGGTTGCTTAGCTATTTGATCTCCCCAGCACATGCACACAAATGCAAAAGCCACAGAACCCCAGACAAAAAGGTCCA
Organism: Mauremys mutica; assembly: GCF_020497125.1. NCBI lineage: Eukaryota > Metazoa > Chordata > Testudines > Geoemydidae > Mauremys > Mauremys mutica. The sequence continues at coordinate 147,377,367 of NC_059074.1, read as the reverse complement.
AAAGGAACTAGACCCTACATTGTCTAGCAGTTGAGATTTTAAACAAGGCACTTTCAGAAAAATTACAGTTAGTGTGAGAGTTAACTCGGGAACAGGCAGTACAACTGACAGGTGAGAATGCAAGTCACCTGCCGGAACATAGTGTGGAAGCAGGGTACATGGAGAAACAAAGACAAAAACTGCAGAGGGAGAAAGGGAAGCAACATAAAAAATGCCCCTGAAGAACACTGTCTTCCGTGGGCAGAAATGTGACAAAGGAGAACACAGGGCAGATGGCTCTTCCAGCCCATGGATGCTTCTGCAGGAAATCTTAGAAGAAAGTGACTCTTTCCATGATCCTTCACCCAAGTTCCAGAGGGAGTCCCTGCCTCTTCTGGCCTCCCCAACACACATGGTAGAATGGGAGCCATTCCAGGAATTGGGAGGGGTTGATCAGCATCTTCATGACATGCCCCGACTCCCAATATTAACACAGCCATAAAATCTCCCTGCGAAGCCTAGATCCTTTGCACCTGATGCTTCTGCCAATAGGAAATTCCATCCAGACTTTCTGGAGTACAAGGCTGCCACACTCTCTCTGGATGTAGATCTTGGCTGTTTCTGTAACCCAGCACTCAGCAGTGTGGTTTGAAACAGATTCTTTAGAAGGGTTTAAAGCATAATATGGAGCCACTCATTTTTGAAGGCCTCCACTGATCCTGCAAGACTCCTCTCCAGCCCCCAGCCAGGGAGGAGTGCATGTGACTCCCCTTAGAATAACTGGATCGGTCACCAGGACTGAGAAAGGAGCACCTTTCACCCCTCCCTGTGGATGCTGTACTACCTTCTCTCCTGGGCCCCAGTCTGGGATTTGTTACCTTTTATGATGCACAAATCATACAGTGTTTAGCTCCAGATGGCAAGTGGGTAGTTTGAACTTTTACCTCTGACCTTATGCATGGTCACCTCCTTCCTTGCTTGTGTGAAGGTTCTCTCACGGAGTGGGACCTCCATGGTAAAAGTGCATGGCTGAGAGGACAGGGTGTTTGGCTGTTCCCTGCAAGAGGTGCTCCCTCCTAGCATCAGCAGTTTTCACTGGGACCTTGAGAACCTGAGGATCCAGGTGACTGTCATGGATTTTAAACAGTGTGAGGTACAGCTGAAGGGGCTGGCACCAGAACCATGAGGAGCAATGTCAGTTAGTCACATCCCTGCATCCACAGGGCCTTTGGTGGCATTAGAGTGTCACAGGAGTACCTGGGACTGGGATTCGGCTCTTTGCAGCTTTCTCCTGCTTGAGGTGTATGACCCTAAGTGACAAGGCCAGTCAGGGCTGGATTAAGGCAACACCACAACATGGTGCCACCATATGCACCGTGGCCTCAACCCCCCACCTAGAATGGCAGTGGCAGAGGGGCACCTTCTTTTCCCAAAGAGACCGGAGCAGCAGCAGCAGCAGCATGAGACCCCTTGTTCCCTCCAGGACTGGCAGCAGAAGCCCTCCATCCCCTCAAGAGCAGTAGGGGTGGTAGCGGAGGTCTTCTTTCCCCCACCCCCTATAGAGGCAGGAAAACTGAGAGGGCCCTAAGTACTTACCACATAGATGGGTGGGCTGAGCCCATTGCACCATTCTGCTGCCACACACAGAGATCTCTGCTGGGGTGGTGTTGGCTGGGCTCCCCAGAGCAGTTGGTCTTGGAGTTAACATCCCATTAAGATGCATGGGATAGTTCACACCTCTTAGGAGTATTGATCTAGGCTCTGTGCAGACTCAGGCAGGTGTGACAGGATCAGCTATACTTGGTTCATGCTTTCAAGCTTTTCTATGGCACTTTTCCTGCTCCCGTGTAAGCTCTGTCTCCCACACTCACCAGCCTCCCCTATCAGCCAGCTGATTCGTTGTTCTGAGGAAACACTGCTGCCATAGCAGGTCATGGTCATGCACTGAGATACAACCTGTGAGGTAGTTAGGGTCAGTCTCATGGAGGGCTTTGCGTATCGAAACCAAGACCTTGAACTGGACTCTGTATTCAATGGGGAGACAATTACGAGAATGGAGCACTCGGGGGATGTAGTCATGAAGACTCATATGTTGCTAAGCAGACGGTTTCCTACCAGCTGTAGTTTTTTTAGGGTCTGTGGCTTCCGTCCTAAATTTGAAGAGAAACCATCAATTTGAACTCTATTCAGTTTCCAAAATGAGTATATTATGTTTATTTTATGTATAATTCTTTGTTACAGTAGCAATCATAGCACACTAAGCATTGTACAGACACATAGCAGGCAGGGTTCTTGCCCCAAAGACCCTATAATCTATAAAGACAAATAACAGATAAAGGATGGGAATAGGGGTACACCAGGCCTTCAAAGTGATCAGGACAGCTGGAAGTCATTTCAGGTCTTACACATTACCCTGAGACTCCAAGTTAATCACATATATTTTTTAAAGGTTTTCTCTCCCCTGAAGGTGTATGAAAGACCCCCACAAACAACAGAAGAAAGTGACTACATGCAGAGTGCTGATAAATACACAGGGGGAACAAACTGGGAAAATAGTGTGAAAGTTTTTCTCTAATCTCTGGAATTCTTGGGAGCATCTCCGATCAGTAGGAGGGGAAGAGCTGTCAGACAGAAGGTTGAGGTTTAAGTGGTCAATGTCCCTTTAAGGAGTTCCCATTTCCTTTCTCATCTGGAGGAGAGGTTGTTGCTGCTCTACCATAATCCCTCAGGATGAAGCTGAGGTGTCCTTCCCCCGATGCAGTACCACATTGCCACCCTCAAGTGAAACCTTCAGACGTGAAGTTCAGTGTGAGGGATGGAGATGGGGAGAGAGGCAGATTGTCCTAACACTCATCAACTCACAAATGCCATGGGTTCCTTTACGCCACCCCAGGCTATCCAGAGAGTCTCTTTCTCTGCCCAGCTCAGATGGAGACCTTATCAAGAGTCTGAGGTTTATTGCCCTGGGCTGCCCAGCCAAAGACTTCCTGCCCCTTCTGGGAAGAGGCCATTAACACAAAGACAAGAAGAATGCAAGTCTCCACGCTGCCCGGCTGCCCGCAGCTTCTGGGCCAGGCTGAGTTTCAGTGGGGATGAGGGGGCAGACCTTCACAACATCAGTAGCCTCGCCACACAGACCCAGCTGCATATCTTCCCTTTGAGTCCAGGATAGAAAACCAGGCACTGCCTGGCAACTGGCTCTGTTATTTGGGGTTAGGCTGTAGGCCAAGATGGCTGACTCGGCATGCCTGTCCACTGTAGGCTGCGCTGTCTGTGTTCATAGCACATAGCATGCTGCTGACAGGTTCTCAGCCTCTGCCCCAGACCCCTCTCTCTGCTCTGCTTTCACCAAGGATCGAGACGCCTGAGAAGTACACAGCACCTCAGAAGGCAACTGGGTACTCAGTGAACAATGGGAGCTCCCAATCCTTGCCACCAGGAGTATGGTCTTGGTCCAGTCTCTGCACTCACACAGAGCTCAGCTCATCACTGCTACCCATCATGCCTGCAGAATTCATCCTCCTTTCCTCATCCTCAGCTAACTGATCTCCCAGTGCGCTGCCTGGCGAGGAGCCGGAGAGAGACGCTGGGAGGTGGAATGCACAGGGCCAAGAGGGGGAGGGAGGGAGACAGAGTCAATGAGAACAGCCACAGCACACTCTGAGGGATGCATGACTGTAAGTCAGGCTCAGGTGGGACAGCATTTGCTACTGGGGTCTGTGCTCGTGTCGGGTGAGGAGAGGGCTCCCCAGGCCTGTCCCTGATGTAGTCCACTCTAGCGTCAGACAGGGCAAAGAGAGGTGCAGCCTCAGTCTGATCATTCTCTTGGTGAGAGACCAGCTCTACCTACCCACCCTAGACATGGGCGGGTGGATGCCTCTAATGAGGATGATGCAGATACTGCAGGCACTCAGTGCTCTCACTGTCTGCCTCCGCTGGCCTCACCTGTGCTACATTCCCTGATGAATACTCCATCCCAGTTCAACCAGGAGCTCCCAGCCCAGATTCCTCTTCCAAGAGCTTTCCAAAGCCCTCACTCACGGATCCTATACGCCTTTGGTGCCCCTGGGAGAATGGGGGCATGACGTATGTATGTAACATCCCCAGCCCTTACCTGTGCATCTGGTATCTCTCAGAGACTGCAAGGGGAAGCATGGCTTTGTGGTTAAGGGACTGGACTCCGGAGGCCTGAGTTCAAACTCACTGCGTGCCTTGGGGCAAGTGCATCAGTTCCCCCTGTATGAAATAGGGATGATAAATAGTGGCCCAGCTCACAGGGGTGTTGTGAGGACTAGTCTCTTATGGTCTGTGTGGGGCTCAGACAGTATGGAGAGGGGGATATACTCCCCCTAGAAATACCTAGAGCCACACGTATATAGTTTAATTACATTGAACGCCAAGCAGGACAGTGACAGGGGCACCTGGCTAAAGTGCCATTTCCTGTGCAGCCACATGTGCCATGTTGCAGCTTTGGGCAGCCCTGACTCTTCAAAGAGCCGTGGCCTGCTGTGGGCAGCCCCCTGTCATTTCTAAGACCTCCTGGCCCCAGTCTCATTAGTACTTGTGAAACACAAATTGCTTCTTGTCTTTCTACTTGTCATCATCTCTTGGGACCCAAGAGTTCCCAGAAAAGGCATTTCCCTTCTGAAAGCGTAGAGGGCCTATGCAGGAGCCTTCTGGGGGGAGCCATGCCCATCTGCACCTGCATACTGGGGTCTCTCCTTCCCACTTTATCTTCTGTGCTTGTCACGCCCCAGCTGTGGCAGCAGGGGGTTGTTTTCAGAACATCTCCCTGCCAGAAAGAAGGAGGGCTAGGAAGGTGGCCTAGCTAATGAAGCCTCCATCTGAGCTGGCAGGGCAGTTGGAGTGCGAATGCTTGGCCTCGATTAGAAGTGCTTTATTTCTGGTAACCGCTCCAGCAAATTCCAGTAACAATCATGAAACTCCTTTCCCCTCAGAGGATGGTGGGTTCCAAGGCCCGTCAGGGTTATTCTTTCCCATTTGGTTTCTTTTATGGCTAACTGGTGAAGGAATGAAGTCACAGAGGGAACGCGATGGAGAGGCCAAGGCTGCCCAAGATCCCACAGAGAGGATGCTGTTGAATTCTTACTAGATCCCAACGCTAAGCTATGACTGGTGGTGAGACAACCTCACATGCCTGGACAGTGTCCAAAAGTCTGGCATGTTGAGGGAATGAGAGGGGTTATGATGACAGGGAAAGTACTCTCCTGCCACCTCCTCAGGCCCCCGGGGATCTGTCTTATTTGGGGGGAATCCCATTATGCAGCCCACAGCCCTGCTCAGAATAGGCCACTCTCCTCACCTCACTCTGCTCAAGCCAGAAATGGGGCACTCACTATTGGAAGCAGCTGGCTCTGTCTCATATCTGCTCCTGACCCAACGGTGACCAGTGCCTGTAAAGCCTGGGAGGCTGCCCAAAGAAGGGCTTTCCCCTGGAAGCTGCATGAACAAAACCACAGCACCCCAAAGCTTAGCCGCCACCACCGCTGTTGGGGAACCAGAGCCACGGGCTCTGCACTGTCAGAAGTGAACCCAACACTGCGTTGAGAGCGAGTGAGAAAAGCTAACACTGGCATTGGCCACCTAGCCACCAGTAACGTCCCTCCTGTTGTACCCCATCAGATCATTGGTCTAGCTAGCCTAGAACCCTGGCTTTTCACAAACCACAAACAATTGGTTCTTCTAGTCTGATATCCTGCCCCCGTTAGACAGGCATAGACCATTACCTGGTCTAGTTGAGAACACACCCTCCAGCAGGGACCAGTTATTGTTGTTATTATTTGTATTCCCGTACTGCTGACGAGCGCTAGTCGTGGACCATGACCCTGTTGTGCTAGGCACTGCACAAACATGGAACAAAAGGACAGTCCCTGCCCCAAAGAGCTGACAATCTATGTTGCCACATGCTTCAGAGGAAGTATAATCCCTCCTCCACACCCCGCTAACGCGCCTAACTGTGCAATATAGAATGCGGAGGACATGTGTTCTTCCACACCCCAGCTTCCAAGCTGTTGATCAGTATATAGTGTTGTAGGAGCAGCCGTGATCTGTATGCTATGTATAACCTGTATGCTCAAAAGGTCTGTCTCCCCAAAGGCCTGTTCATCTCCCCTCTGCAGCACCCCATTTATTCTCTCACAGACTCCACCCTTTGGCAGTGTCACAATGTGAAGCATCTGGACAGCACCTCGATGAAACCAGTTGCCCATACCCATCTTCCATGCCCCGCCATCTCCAGCCTGTCCTGCAATCCCTGAGGCAACAGTAGGGGGCTTGATACATCTGTCTCAATGGAAAACTCACATCTCGCTCGGATATGCTTTCTTTTTTCCCTGCTAGCTAGTTTGGCTTGGCACGGGGCCAGATGTTAATGAGGAGAGACGGAATCTCACTCCCTGCCTACTTGGAACTCACAAGGATCAGCTGACAGCAGATCCCCACCCTCCTCCATTCAAGCTGTGCTCTGGCCTTTCCTTGGGTTGGTTATTTTAATGACTGAACATGTCTGTGAAAGTCCTGCCAAGTTTCAGTCTCACAGATGGAGGGAGAGAAACATACACAGTGGAGGGAAAAGAGGAGAGAGGCGGAGGAGAGAGGCAGAGAAGACGGCGGGGGGGAGAGGTCTTATCCTCAGCACATCACTTGGAGGAGAGAGGGAGAATGAAAGCTGAAGGCAACTCAAAGCTGTGAGAGGAGAGGGTGTGAGGTGAGGGAGAAGAGAGGGTGACCCTGCTTTCCTTGTGTGGATTGGCTCCTCCCTTCCCTTCAGGCTATGATCTGATGGTCTCTACACATCCTCCCAGGCATGGGCATCAGAGATGCTCCCATCACCATCAGACACTTCCCTCTGGCACATCCCCAGGGCAGAAGCGGTGAGGAAGTGGTGAGAGCAGGGAAGCAGCAAGCAAGAGGCACAGCCCAGAGTGTGAAGAGCCCAAATGGAAAGAGCAGAGAGGAAAAAGAAACGCTGGTGAAGGGGGTGCTCTGAGCACCTCTCCCACCCCCCACAGCCCCAGCAAACCAGAATCTCTCGGAGGCTTCAGATCCTGTAGTAAAGGCATCAGAGATGTTCATATGAGCCATTGGCCCAAGGCAACACTGAGGAGTGTTTCTCCAGCCTTGAACATAGGAATGAAGATTTGCTATCCACAGACCTTTCCCAGGGCTCATAAACTCGCACAGGATCCAAGGGAAATTTCCAAACAGACTCACTGGCCTCTTCTCTGGAGGACCCTGTGCTCTGACATACAGGGTGATCTGGTGGCTGTGCCCACTACTGCCAGGTATCATCTCATCGCCACCCTGGCTCTGCATGGTGCCTCTGAATGGTGTGAAACAAAACAATCGTAGGCCACAGCCAAGTCCCAGCTCCCATACACGCTCTTCTGTTTGGATCATGGAGAGGAGGGCGAGCTCTCCCTCTGCTTTTTACAGACTAGGGATAGTTTTTCTTTCTCTGCCCTCTTTACTTTATTTAATCCCTGGCTCTGAGTCCATTGCAGAAATCTGCAAGTGCCCCTCACCCCTAACCTGCAGGCCCCCATCCCCGCTATCCCAGCTCAGGGCTCCCCACACACAGCTCTGCCAGTGCCCCTCACCCCTGACCTGCAGCCCCCACTGCTGTCCCAGCCCTGGGCTCCCCACACACAGCTCTGCCAGTGCCCCTCACCCCTGACCTGCAGCCCCCACTGCTGTCCCAGCCCTGGGCTTCCCACACACAGCTTTGCCAATACCCCTTATTCCTTTTCAGAGTAGCTCTGAAGCTTTGCCAGTCCAACACTAGCCCTTTCTGAATGATCCTAAAAAGTGTAGTGATTTTATGATGGAGATGAACATCTCCTGAGGTGAAATGCTGGTGCCCTGACCCTCACCCCCTCCTCAGAGATGTGGTTCTCAGTTCCCCTCTCTTCCTGCAGCTCTGAGCTGGCCTGGAATTCACTCTGAGTGGCGGATGGGAGGAAGTGGATTCCCAGGCCCCTCAGCCACAAGACTTGGAAGCTAATCGGGGAACTTTATTAAAAAATAATCATGTTGATAAAAAAGGAGCCTTGGAACCTGTTCAAACTGAGTGCAATGGTCACAGGAGGCCCTTTCCGATGAAAATGGGAGCAAGCCTCCTCCAGTCCCAGAGACACTTCAGGACGAGGTACCAGTTACCATTAGTACAGAGATCCAGGTGCAGATCACTTCTGAACAAAGCCGGCCCCCGGTACCCCATCCATCACACTGCTGGGAATGGAAAACTCTCCCCATCTCTCCTTCCCAGGATCAGTTCCTGCTTGGATCGCAATGAATGAAGCATTTCATGTAAGCTGGCTGTGCCCTTTCCCAGAAGTTTTCTTCTCACCAGCTCAGAGGATTCCCCGGCTCTGTAGTTTTCTCCTTATCCCATGGGGCTTGCTCTGGGACCATCCAGGCTCAATAAAAAAAAAAAAAAGCCCCATGAAGTAAAATTCCCTTTCCCACACCATCCCCAGGATAGTATCAGAGATGGAAAAGCCCCACGAGGTCCCGTCCAGTCCATTCCCTGTTCTGGAAGTGAGGATAGGATTGTTCCCTACAGTCTATTCTCCCATACTTTATACAGTCCAATTTTCAACACCTCAGGTTATGTGGGTCCCATCCCTTGCTTGGGTGATAGTCCCATAGCCTCATAGATCCCTCAACCATTAGGGAACATTTCCTGATGTCCAGGTTAAATGTTTCTTTGTGGAATTTCACCTCTCTCTCCTAGCTCCACCCCCTTAGTTCACCCATAGGCCTCCTCTGCTCATGTGGGGCTTACACCCTTGGCAGACTAGTAGTCATGTCTCTGCCCTCAGTCATGGTTAAATCAGGCTTGTCAGAATTATTCCCACCCGCCGGATTGTTAGCCCCTTTGGTTGCCCTTTTCCTAGCTCCCTGAAGGTTCTTGCCCTCTTTCTGGTGAAGAGGATGCCAGCTGGGAGTGCCATGTTGTAGGTGACAATTCCCTAGGACTATCCATCCCAGCTCGGCCAGGAAGCCCCTGTGAGAGGAGCCCCCGGTCACATTAGATGGAACTCTCCAATGCAATCCTGGCCTCTCTTTCCATCTGATGCTTCATTCTTCACCCTTCCGGGGCCTATGGTTACTTCTCATTAAGGAGCTCCATTGTCTCAGCCAAGCAGGACACCTTGTTCCTCCTAGGTACCTTGACTACAGGTCCTCACACGGCAGTAAGTAGCCCAGAGGGAACAGGTGATTCAACATGCTCTGGTGTTTGTTCTGACAGTGCCTTGAGTTTCCATTCTGCAGACTAGACCTGCCATCCCCAGTCCAGATGCAACCTGCCCATCCTTTGCCTCAGGCATTCTACAGGAGAGGTGCCAAGTCCAACCCATCCCAAGTGCCCGGGAGAGTCCCCCTCAGGAGATGAGTTGGCCTAGCTTGCTCTTCCCCAGCGGAGTTCCCCGTCCCTTCTGGGTTGGGATTCTGCTGCACAGCTGAGAAGTATCAAAGTATCATGAACTGAGGTGTGCAGGATGCAGGCAGGGCCGGCTCCAGGCACCAGCATTCCAAGCTGGTGCTTGGGGCGGCATTCTGCAAGGGGCGCCAGTCCCTGTGTTTTCGCCCCAAAGCAGCGCGCCGAATTGCCGCTGGGGACAGCGGGGAGAGTCCGTGCGCCTTTAGGGCGGCAGGCGCGTTTCCGCGGTGGCGGCAATTCGCCAGCAGCTTCTATGTTAAGCTGTCCGAGGCGGCTTCAGCTAAACATAGAAGCTGCCGCCGAATTGCCGCTGCCGCGGAAACGCGCCTGCCGCCCTAAGGGCACAGGGACTGCCCCCGCTGTCTGGCGGCAATTTGGCCGCTGCTTGGGGCGGCGAAAACTGTAGAGCCGGCCCTAGATGCAGGGCAGGAGCAGGAATGCAGCTTCAGGGAGTGGAGTTATTGTAGTGTCTGTAACCCTGGGAAACTGATCTAAACACCTTGCAAAAGAGAAGCTCAGACAACCCCAAGGGATGGCTTGAATTTCAGGGGCCTCTACGGCTCCCCACAACCTCTGGTGTCCCAGTGCTGTGAATGGGGCTGGAGCCCCACCTATGTCAGCGTGGCTTCCCCCTGGCTGGAGCGGGTGCATGTGGAACGCTACTCGGCCTTATCTACCCTAGGTTTGTTTGTGCCGGATTTCCCAGCATTGTTAGTATGGGTGGGAGCGCTAGTGTAGACCACCAGCATTTTAGGCACCGTGTTTTGTAAACCTGCTCTGAGACATTAAAAACAGGAACTCTGCCCCCTCTCACCAAGCAAAGGTAGCAAAGGTGGGAACTTTGGGGTGGGGGTGGGAATCCCTTGTGTAAAGACCTCCATAAGAATTAGAGCCTGACAAGGCCCAGTGCCACGCTGCTTCTAAGGCTTATTCCAGTCCCTAGGAGAGAAGAGGGGGGTTTGTTCTTCATGGCCCATTCAGTCCTTGACCTCCCTGCTGAAGCTGTCAGTTGGTTCCGCTCATAATGGAAACTTTTCCTTTTGTGTTTTGGTTCTACTAGTTGGTTACCCCACCCCAGTGCATGCTGGGAACTCATCTGTGGGTCTCCTCTTCCCTGCCTCTCAGCTGAAGAGGACTGAGCTTGTCAACACCATGCTGGCCCACCCGAGCTGGGGCTGCTCTGTCTGCCACCTTCCTTCACTCTCTCTCTTTCCCTCTTCCAGCTCGGCATGAACAGCCCCAGGGAGGGAGGAAGCTTAGACCTCCCAGAATTCCTGGCTAGTTGATGACACCATAGGCAGAGTCCAGAACAACTTTCTCTGCTTGTGAGAGCTCCAGGAATTTCCTGAGGCTAGTCAGCGTGCATGCTGCAGGGCTGCTTTGTGTCACTCTCACACCCTCACACTGGCTCTGGGCCTACCATATCTGCCTCCATGACACTGTATTGTCCCTGGCTGCTCCAAGCCACCCAGACCCACTTGGCCTAGGTTGCATTTTTCTCCCAGTTGGCTCCAATCTCCAGTTATTTCCATCTGTCCCTTTCTCCATCTAGCCATCTCTCTGTCTGTCTACCTGGGTTTTCACACTGCGCCCATTACCAGGGGGTCTTGGCACTTTTGAAACAGTCCTATGCCTGCTGCAGCCTGTTTCATCATATCACATGAGAGGATCAGGTCAGTCAGTGGCTCCTCCCCAGGGAGGGAACAGGATGGAGAACGGAAACCCCAGCACCCCAGTCCCGCCTCCCTGACTGGTGATCCCAGCAGGAGGGCTCTGATTCGCTGGCAGACGCAGGTGATGATGATGCCTTTGTGTTAGTCAACCTGGGCTGGCTGGTGGGCATCTGGGACTAGGAACCAAAAGGCATGTACTGCCTGGACACTCCTGCTCAGGGCTCTGAGCTGGGATGTGTCAGCCTGAGTCACATCCTAGACCAATAGAGCAGCGTCCTGTCTCTCTCAGAACAGATCAGCCACAAGGGCTGCTGAGTCAAAGGCAGCATGCAAAGTGTACAAGGTGTCACCTCTATGTGTGTGAGAGAGAGAAAGGAAAGCAGATTATCCTGGGAAGGAGCACAACACCCCACCTTTTCCACACCCTCCATTCACATCCCAATCTCGGAGCTCTTCTGATTGATACACCCAAATCAAAACATCTGGCACAAGATAGTGCATCACATGGCCCGGATGTGACCGTATCAGCCCTCTCTTTCTTCTATGCCTGTTTGTTCTTCCCCTGTCCAGGCATCACCCTGAACTGACATCACGTGGCTCAGCCCTTCCCCAGCTCAGATGTGACGGGAGACTGTGTAAATAAACTGCCAGCTCACGCTGCGCTGTTTGTTCTGGATGGCCACAGACAGCCCCTGCAGTTGGCAAGGGGGCTCCCTCCCTGCCAGCACCAGGCATGGATTCACTTTCTTCTGCTTGGGGCACGGTAAAGGCAGGGGAAAGGGCTGTTCTGCCAGGCTGGGCTAAAATAAATCTGGGTCAGATAGTGCTCTGTGTGCAGCTGACCCCAGCACAATGCTGACATCCCCCCTGCAAGAGACTGGGCATGTCAAGAGAACTCACATGGGTCACTGACCCTCAGTTCCAACAAGTTTACTGGCATGACAGGATACCACGTGTTGCTCAGGTGACTTCATCCAGTCTCTGGGCCTGATTCTCCTCTTAGGCTTTGTCTACACAGTGTGGCAAAGCATGCCAGAGAAGTATAGAAATCACACACATGGCACTCTGACTGCCCTGTGTAGACCCTGCTGGCACACTAAAAGGTACCTCATTTGCATTAACTTAGTCCTGTTTCAAACGTTAACAGAATGCAACACGTTAGAGCACTTTACAAATCACACCCCTCTGATGCACTTTGCCAGCAACATGTGGACAAGCCCTTAGACCCACTGGTGAAAATCAGGAGAGACTCCACGGAAGTCAATGGACTCACCCTGGAGCGAGTGGAGAATCAGACCCTCTGTGGTAGGCTGAAGGGTTTAACAGGGGGTATGGGAGTTTTATACTGTGTGGGTCAGATCCTCAGCTGGGGTCACTCAGCGCCATTCCACTATAGTCAATGGGACAGATCCTCAGCGCGTGTAAATCAGAACAGCTCCCTTGGTGTCAACGTCTGCCTTCTATTTCAAACCCCCCAGGAGGCCTTTCTTTGCAAGGCTGCTTCTGTGTCTCTTCCTTTTCTCCCTGGAGGCCTTGTTCATCACTGGGAAACATCTCTTCCAGCCTCTTTTTTAATTTGTACCAATCCCCACGCCTTAATGCTACTAGCACAGCATGCCTATGTCATGATTTCTGTTATTCCCACAACATCAGCTACTACCCAGCTGGACATGGGGGAGCTAAACGCTGCTCCTGTGGATAAATGGACCCTACTGTCACACTCTTCATCAGGCCTCAAATGTAAATGTTAAGGGTAGGGTTGCCAACCCTCCAGGATTGTCCTGGAGTCTCCAGGAATTACAGATCAATCTTTAATTAAAGATTATGTCATGAGATTAAATCTCTAGGAATATGTCCAACCAAAATTGGCAACCCTAGTTAAGGGAGCAAAGAAATGACAAAGGCCATTCCTACCTCCGTTAGGTTAAATGTGAATTGGTTTTGGTTGTTTGGGACTTTTCTGGAAAATCTTAATCTGGGTTTTTGGAGCTGTGACAGGATAGTCTATCCCTGAAAGGTAGTGGTGCCTAATGGTCAGTCCATCCTTTCATGTGGCATAGCCCTTTAAGAAGTTAAAGACTTTGATTATATAGGGCCCAGAGAAACACCAGGGGAGAGGAAGTGGTCCTCAGACTAAGAAGTGTTTGGGGAAAAATCCTGTTACTGTTTCTTTAAGGGCCTGGGGCCAGGAGCTGTGTAGAGAGGGCGTGGCAAGGTTCCCCTCTGACCCAACCAATTGGGGATGAGCTGGGAGAAGGCCACCAGTATAAAGGCTGACTCCTTCCATAGCAAAGTAAATGGCAGGAGATACTAGCAGTGGGGAAAGGCTGGCCTGCTCAAAAGCCTCAATAAGGGAAAGGGGCCAGTTGGGGGGAAAGGCAACAAGGCTGGCTAATCCCCAGCTCTGTTCTAGAGAGGAGGGCTCCTGCTTAGGAAGGGCTAGCCAATCTGTCTGACAGAACCCAGCTCCAGGGAGGAGAGCTGGCTAAACAGAAAGCGTGGCAGTAACTCCTGTAGCCCACCTCCAAAGAGGAAAGCTGGGGATCCTGCTAAGAAGGACTGAAAAGGGGGTAACCCTGACAGGGAGCTAGGAAGGGTTCCCAGATCAGAGTTTGTTTTCAGGCACAGGAAAGAGGAGTCTTCTGAAGGAAGGAGCCAGAGCCTGCTAGTGAAACTAGTCCAGACAGATATATCCCTGGGTGTATCTGAGTACGCTTCTGCCTGTGCCTATGGCTGTCACTAATAAAGGAGCAAAGAATCCTGTGGCACCTTATAGACTAACAGACGTTTTGGAGCATGAGCTTTCGTGGGTGAATACCCACTTTGTCGGATGCAAGTGGGTATTCACCCACGAAAGCTCATGCTCCAAAATGTCTGTTAGTCTATAAGGTGCCACAGGATTCTTTGCTGCTTTTACAGATCCAGACTAACACGGCTACCCCTCTGATACTAATAAAGGAGGCCCCTGAAAGGGGAGTGGGGGGAGGTGCATCTTAATATTTTTTAAAAGGTCTGTCTGGACTTGTTTATAACCTAGGTGAATGGAAGTGAGGCAGGGCTCACCTGCAGCACCATGCCTGACTGAAAAGGGGTGCACCAGGATGACCTTCACACCATCAGAGGGGCCTGTGAGAGTTGCTCCAGCCACTCTAGAAGAGACTGGAGAAAGGTTTATGTGGCAAACAAAGAGACTGAAGCCCTCTCCCTTCCAGCATGGGGTCCCTCTGGGGCAAGTGGAGGATGCTCAGGACTCAGAAAGCATTGAGATTACATCCCCCTTTGCCTCAACTCCAGCAATGCTCAGGTCATGAAGGAGAGGCTAATCCTACAGGTATCAGCCTTAAACTGCAGGCAAAGCAGAGATTTGTCTGGTGTGAGCAGAGCTGTCAGGCTTCCCCTTGCCCTTCCCACACACCTTGCTCTGTAACGGGACGTGGTTTACCTTTATTTTTCCCATGCACTAGGTGGGGATAGGTTTCAGAGTAGGAGCCAGGTTAGTCTATATCCACAAACAGAACAGGAGTACTTGTGGCACCTTAGAGACTACAGAGGCTGCCAGAGTATCTTAGGCACAAGAGGTCATGAGGGCTGCCTCCCTTGGGCAGCCTGGTGGTCTGCTGAGCTCCTTCTGTGCTCTGGGAGATGATTATCAGGGGCATATGACTCAATGATTAGCTCTCTGGTTACTGCTACTCAGCAGGGGCTCTCTCAGATTCCTGCCATCCCCCAACCACTACAAATCTCCTGCCTCATCTGATGGGGCATGGCTTTCCAGACCCCCCAGCAAGTTTGTCAGGGATTCTGGGATAGAATAGGGGGTGGTGAGAACTTTTCTGATAGCCTGTGATATGGCTAATCTTAGGATCAGCAAGAGTTCAGCGTTAACAGCTCCAGGAGGCAGATACAAAAGGTGTGTGGGGTGGAGCAGCTAGGATGGGAACTACAGGAAGACCCCAAATTACTCACCCAACTACCAGGCAAGCACAGCTCCGGTGTGGCCATGTTTCTTAAAGCAGGTATCGTCCAGCAACTTGGGCACTAACCTGGAGTGTGAGACCCCCACCCCACCGTTCAATTCCTTTATCTACCACAGACTTACCGTGTGACCCTGGGAAAGTCCCTTGGTTTTTCTGTGCTTCAATTCCCTATCTGTAAAAAGGGGGTGATACTTTGAAGAGTCTGAGGTGCTCAGATACTATAGCAATAGAGGCTACATAAGCACCTAAGATAGAGAGAGAGGGATGCACTGGGCAGATGCAATTGGTTTGGGAGCTGATGAAGACTTAGGGAGAGGAAGATCCTAAAACAGTTCCATTCAGATCATAAGCAGGCAAGTCCAGAGATGTAGCTGGAAATTCTTGCAAGTACAAATGTTAGCCTGCTGTTTACAGGCTAACATTTGCAAGTACAAATGTTAGCCTGCTGTTTACAGTTCTGTAGGGAAACCCCCAGGGTGGGGTTCCACCTCTGGTCCAGCGCACACAAGTTTTACCCGAACTTGTTCAGACCTTCCTGGGGTTCCTGTTGTGTTCGGACAAGTGAATCTGAGGGGGAGGCTCAGGGCCTTTCATCTGTGATGTTTACGCAGCACTCGCTCTCGCTCGCTCTGCTCAAGGGCCAGGGTCAGACTCTCCAAAACCAGCCACACCCTGTTGGCCTCAGAGGAGCTACAGGGATCAAGTGGAGGTCCTGCCACTGTCTGGGCATTCACTAGGTGATAGTGACAGCAGCCTCCAGGCAGTGGGTGTCAACTGCCCTTTACAGGTCCCCCTCCCCCTTCCCTGTCACTAGAGAATCCTGAGGGATTTCCTCCAAGATGTCATTAATTAGAATCTGTAACATGTGACTCCACATCTGGACTGAGTTAAATGGCAAGAGCCTTGCCAGCTGTGCTCTGTTAGGTTTATTCATTTGAGAAAGGGCTGCGTAGAATAAGCTGTAAAATTAAAAGTTCCATTGATTGACATTTCCCTCTGGGACTTTCCCTGCCCCACAAGCTACAGCTGGGCAATCAGCACTGGTACCCACGACTGTATGATAATGCCAGGTAATGATGGTGGACGGCTGAGGATGCTGTGTAGGAAATTACTGGGCAGGAGTTAATGATCAACTTTCTTCCTGCCAGAACACAGCAAACTGTGCTGGGACAGTGTGAGGGAAATGAATTAATAAGAGTATTTAAGGAGTGAGAACAGCAGCCCTGGAGACCGATGGCCTGGCCTCCATTATTTATCCTCAGAGGAAGTCCAGCAACACCAACAACTTCCTATGCAAGACCAATCACTGATATGTCTCAGCTCTGACCTGGAGGGACTCCCTCTGGGATTTAGGGGAGTTCAGTCTCCATGGCTCATTCCGTCCTCAGCCTGTGCTTAGAATGACAACACGGGGGCCAAACAGAGACATATGGGAACAACCTTCAGTCACACACAGCTAAGTGATGGAGGCAGATGAGAGGCCTGGGGCACTGGAGAAATAAATCATTCTCTGATTCCCTCTCCTCCCTAGTCTGGGATCCCACTGCTGCCACGCTGAGCCATTTAATCTGGCACCCAATCCTGGTACTTCAGAGGAAGGTGTAAAACTCCCCCCCCCACACACATTATTCCCACAAAGCCCCCCTTATTGGGCAATACTGTCCTAGACAGACACACACAATTCAGAAGGCTCCTGCTTGCCACACTAAACCCCTTTAGTTTCCGCAGGGCATTTTGACTTCCCATCTGAAGCTATCTTCAGTTGCTGCCATAGCTTTGCATCTGGATCCAGCAGGGATTAAGGAGGCCCATGATCAGCCAGAGGATGATGGGAAAATGCATCAGGGGAGCTATTTCCCAGGCTCATTGAACTTTACTGGATGTGTTCACAGCTCCTGGACTCTGTTGAGCGCTCTCAGTCCCACACATTGAGCCTGCTGCTGCCCAGAACTGTAACCTGCAGCTTTTTAGGATTGGCAGGCTGGATCCGTGACAGTAGAGCTTAGCTAGGGCCCAGACTGATTGCTGCCAGCTGGGGAGAAAGACCACGTGTGATGCTTCTTTTAGGGTACCCAGAACTGTAAGCCACTGTTACCCCTCTCAGCCTCAGCAAGTGAGAGCTTCACTGACATACCAGCCTGCCTGCCTTGCCAGCAAACTCTACAGGGCTCTGCCAGGCCAAACCTTGCCTTGCAGGTAACAAACGGTGAACCTCTGCTCCTGAGTTCCCTAGTTCTCTCTCTGCAGTGTCCAGTCCCTCTTGCTGGACACTCACGGCAGTTGTTAAGTTTGCTGCCTCCAAAGAGACAGTATGTGCATCAGCCTGTTCGGTTAGCTGAGAACTCACTGTCCAGTTCAATAGACAGCACTGGGAAGGTTTTGTAATAAAACAAGACAACGTTTATTAACAAAGAGCAGAGATTTAAGTGAGAATAGGTAAGGATAACAGAGACGGGTTTGGTTACAAGAAAACCCAAACAAAACACACTTTCTAATGACTAAAACTTAATTTTAGCAAATTACAATCTTTGTCTAAGCAGGTTTCTCACCTATAGTCCAGTGTCCAACTACTCTTGCCTCCCAGGTCAAGAGAATCCATCTTTCATGGACTCAAAGGATGCTGCTCTGCTTTGTCCCCTAGCTAATGGATGCCTCAAATGTCTTTGCCCCCTTTATATTAGCCCGAAGTTCATTGTCTCTGTTTCAAGAGCCAGGAAGTTGTCCTGGGGTGCAGACTCCATCCTTTGGTGTGACGTTAAGCAGTCATCTCCCCTTACTTGTTAGCTTGTTAGCTTTGTTTCCCTTATACATCAGTGTACTTGTCACTGTCCTCGGCGATCAAGCTGGTCAGACAAGTAAATAGACTTACCTTTGTCTAGGGCAGGCCTGGCTTCATGCCAGCACACTTTTATAACTCTTTGTACACATCCCATACATACATCAAGCGATGATTATAGGTACCAGTCTGTTACCAGTTTGCGCAGGATATTTTACACAACCCCTTTGGGATACAGATTCTGACAGCACTGAGTTGGGGCAATGAGTGTGTCAGGCCTGATGTGAGTTATGCTATGGTGTGCCCTCTGCCAGTTGACAGTGGGGGGGCTCCCAGGGTCACGCCATCTCAGGCAGCACATGCAAATGGACAGGGGCACACTGACGGATGCTTCCAAATTTCAGCCAGAGTGACCAGGAGACCAGGGATTATACTGCTCACCTGAGATCTCATACAGGCTGCTAGTGACCTTCCCTGTACGCCAGCTCCAGAGCTTGTCACAGCACTCAGATTTCCTGCTGTGTATGTGACCTGCAGGGAATCAACTCAGAGAGAGTGGTACCACTACCTAGCCAGAGCTATAACGTGATCCATGTGACACGTGATCTCGCAGCAAGGCCTTGAAGTGGGGATCACGTTCACGCTGACACGTGTTCTGCTAAAGCTCTTTGCCAAGGTTATTTTATTATTACTTTTCCATTTTGTTTAAAATCAGGGCTGAGTCGTTTGTAAACAGACATGCCACAGGCACAAGGAACATTGGCTTTCCCCGGCAATCGCTTGTTTGGCTTCTGTGTGCTGCTTGGGCCAAAGTACCCCTTTCCCCTCCCCTGCTTTCCTGTGGTTTGGTCCCTGCACTGGAGCAGAGGGAGGGGAGGGGAATCCATGTGAGGATCACGAAGATCAGCAGCTTAGATAAGACATTACATCCTTCTGTAGCTGGGAACTGAGCTCAGCCAGGTGTCCACAGTCCCCAGGCCTGGGCAGCACAATGAAGCAGTAACCATGCCATCTGTATGCTGGGGACTCTGGAGCCCAGGACATGCTGCAAATGAGATGAGTTCCTTCTATGTCCAATGCATTTCCTGGAGGTGGTTCCAGTGCTGGGCAGAATCCATGTTGGATGAGGCTAGCCTGCACCCTGGGTGATGGAGCAGAGACTGTAGAACCTGCCAGCCTGTATCTCACACACACAGGGGACAACATCCACATCTACCATTAAAACCGGTTGCTTCCATTCGCTCATCCCCTTTTGGGAGTCATCTGCAGTGTTTTGGAAAGTAAAGGGTGACAGATGGTGGCTGGAGCCAAGTGCAGAGTGTGTAGGTGCTGTGCAAGTTCTCGCATCCTGCTCCATCAGTGACCTATAGTCAGGGGTGAAAGTAACTTAAAGGACTTACCGGTACGCAGGGCGGCTGGGCTCCTGGGCAAGGTTGTGGGGGCGGTTCTGGGGCCCCTGAAGGGGCGGGGCCTCAGGCGGAAGGGACAGGGCTGGGGCCATACTCCCGCAGCCAGCTCTTTAGCACTGCCCAGCCCGTGCCGCCCAGGGCTCTGGCGGTGATTTAAAGGGCCTGGGGTTCCAGACGCTGCCGGGATCCCCAGGCCCTTTTAAATCGCCAGACCCCTAGGCAGCTGCCCCTTTTGCCCCCGCCTCCGGTTACTATCTTGGCAACGAGAAACAAAGCTCCATGTGCTCCTTCGGATGGCAGCGCTCCCTCAGCACCCCTCCAGGTCCCAGCTGAAGCCAGCAAACACCTCAGGAACCAGAGAATCAGGGACCATCTGAGAAGCTGAGCTAGGGTTGCCAGTTTTGGTTGGATGTATTCCTGGAGGTTCCATCACATGACATAATCTTTAATTAAAGAGTAATTCAATTTGAGCTGAGACTCCTTGCCATTCCTTCATGATTCAGGCAGTAGAGCCTTGTCTGACAGGGGTGACTGAGCTGCACAACCCCCAGAAGTCACACAACTGTGAAACGGCTTCTTTCCGCACTTTGATTAAACCTTATTATTGGAATCACATTCCCCCCTCCCCATCCCAGAGAGGGATGAGCCAGCAGCTGGGTCACGGTGTGATTGGCAGGGACCCAGCCAAACCCTGGACTGCTGGTTGCTGCGCCTGGTGAGCTCAGCATGGAGAATCACAGAGGCAGAGAAATTTGAGAGCTTGTAGGTCGCAGCTGCTCCATCCCTTCTGGCCAGAAGACGACTCTTGCCTGCAGTTCACTCTCTAGTATTGAGCCCGGCCCAGTCTGAAATGACTCATGCACTGGGGCTTCCACCACTTCCTTTGGGGAGGCCTTTTTCCCAGCCACATAGGCAGGCCCCTCCTTATTAGGAAGTTCTAGACTATGCTTGATCTCAACCAACATTGAGCGAGGATTCAAAGGATGTGATTCAAGTCAGTGCCTCACCCCAGCGGACAAAATGGGAGATGGAAAGGTCTTTCCAAGGAGCCAAAGCTCCATAGCTTGTCTGATCTCTCTCGCTCTCTCTCTCCCTCCATGTGTTCCCCTCTGTCCATCTATTTCTCTGGGTTGGCACCCATCTGTCCTGATGGTTACACACTGAGTGCCCATGGCGTGTCCAGCTCTTTCCCCATGGGACAAATGGTGGCTGCAATGTCCAGGACTGACGTACAGGACAGATCATGTCTAGTGATGCTTAGAGCTGACATGCACTAACAGGCACTGTCTCACTACAGAGCCAGATTCCCCTTGCCCATTATTTCTAGGGCCCAGGAACGTGCCGAGCGACTGAACTCCAGCAGAATAATATGGGGGACATGCATCTCTTTGCTGGAAGCGACTGAAATCCCCTCAACTTCCCACAGACCCAGCCCAGACAAGCCCCAGCACCTTCCCCTTGCGTAGCCACAGAGGCCTCACCTGAGCCAGCAGAGGAGTGGAGATCTGATTAAAGGGTTTGGAGCAGCTCTCAGGGGAGCATAGCCATGGTGGCAGCCAGGGTTACTCATTGCTGCCTGCTGTTGTCACACACCTTTAGGGCATGAATTTAACCCTGTAACACACTCCCAGGGATAAAAAGTGCTGCAGGCAGGAAATAAACTCCCCTCAAGTGTAGACAGTTGGGGGCGGAAGGCAATAGTTGGCATCTGCAGGGGAGAAGTTGGGACAGGAGGACTCAGATTTTTCATCTGTGACCATGTCACTGGAGGGGAGATATTGACATGCTTGGATGAGGGGGATCCAGCTCAGCACCCTTGGCTAATAGGCTGGCAGGTTGGGCTGTGATTTAACAGTCTCAGGGGAAGGTATTAAGGATGGGGAATTAGATGATGGGCGGGGGGTCCCTGAGCCTTCTCTCCCTTTCCCTCCCCTCCCCTCCAAGGCTAGATTTAGGCAATTTGGGGCCCTAGGCACCCCATGACGCAGGGCCCCTCTCACCCCACACTCCCTCCCCATTTGGAGTAGAGGTGACAGAGGGGCTGCTTTCTCCCAGAAAGGCAGGGGCAAAAGCATGAGTCACCCTCATTCTGAATCAATCCCATGACTCCAGGAGCTGGAGCCATAGCCATAGGCTTCTCTGCCTATATCTTAATCCTTCCCTCCCTGGGGATTGCTTGTCATAGTCTCCCAATAATGGTATTATTATAATTACAGATATGCCAACGCCCCCATTTGGTGTGGGACTAACCCAGATTTTGCACACCAGTGTCAGGGGCCCACAGCTGCTGGGACTGCAGCTGCCATAACCTGAAGATTATAGATTTGCAGGAGAAGGAGGTTCCTACAAAGCCAGCCTCCCTCTATTAAGGCTGTTGTGCTGAGAGACAGGCTGGGGGTTGCTGCCTACTCCCCTGCCTCAGCGGCTGGTCTCCTCCTCTTGCAGCTACAGTGCCTAGAATGAAGGCAGTGGGTCCCCCAGTCCCTCCAGAACCTGTGTGTAGCAGACAGAATCAGTTGTGGGGGCAGAGGGAGCGGTGGAGCAGGGAAGACTCTAGACTGGTGACATAGGGACCCAGCCCAGGGTAGAGAGAAAGTGGGGAAGATGCCCCCTGAAATTACCATGAGGGGTGGGAAGAAGCCTGCTGCCTTCTAAAGATCCCCAAGAGGTTGGGATACAGACATGCCGTCAGTTCCTGGAGCACACCAGAGTGGGAGCAGGCCACTGGGTCCCCGCCCCCTCCAAACAGGCAAATACAGAAGTAGAGCCCAGTTGGGAGAGGTCAAAGGTCCACCTGGACTTTCATTGGCTCAGAGCAGCACTCAGGTGCTTTACAAAGCCCAGGTACTGGGGGGATCCCCTTCCCACCCCCAAGCTTATAATAGTTTTACAGTATTGCAAAGAGGCTGAGCTACTGGGGGGGGGGCATCAGCGTCAAGGCCCTGATCATTTCAACTCATTATTTAAAATAACCTACAATTCCCCTGGATGCTCCCATGTCCCCGCCTCCCATCCCAGGGAGACATGCCCCATGGACTCATGTCCAGCCATTGGCAGCCAGGCTGTTCATATCTGCCAGGGTGCATGGTGCTGCACAGAGGAGAGAGGAGGAAGTCACAGCGTCTCCCTCCCCCCCCCCACCCGCAGGACTCAAACTCTATGATTCAGACACAGAAGGCAGCAGGTGGGTGGCCAGATGGCTGCTTTACGTGCGGAGTTGGACGAAGGTTTCCCAGACTCAACAGGGCTCTGCAGTGGAACGTCTGTTCACATACCATTTGAAATTGCCTGGCTGTACGTTTCTGGACATTCCCTGACTCAGCTCAGCCTCACCATCGAATGCAACATCAGGGCTGCTGCAGCAGCCAATGAGAAAGCGAGCCTGTGTCTCGGCAGCTGGAAAAAACCTCACAGTGATTGGCCAAGTCTGCCCAGGGGACCACGAAACCATGAGCTCCATGGAAATCCTCTGGAAAGAAAAACCCATGTGGGATTAGTTCACTGCAGCCCCTTCTGGGGCACTGTAGAATTCAAAGAGCAAACATTTCACACTCCTTAGAGCTGTAAAGGCAGCATCAGCAACTCATTAATATAAGCTCAGGTGTGTGGTCTAGTGGTGAGAGCAGGGGCATCAGGACCCCGGGGTCTAGTCCCAGTTCTGCATTTACCAAGCTTGGCTAAATCACATGGGGGTGGAAGCATCATTACTAACTCCATCGGTATGGGTCACTGTTTTCCATCATCTCCTGGCACAAATCCCTGACATACTTCTCTGTGCTCTATTTGACCAGGGTGGGTGTCAGTCTGGGGCAAACTGAGTTTTGGCAATCCAAGGGCTTCGGCGTGTCATTTTTTCACTCAACGCTCTCTCAAACTGTACAGGGCCATCGCTTTTTTTCTGTGACAGATATGATCTTGCATACAGTATCTGTAGACCATTTTGTGTATCTAGATGTATCCCAGGGGCAAAGAGGTGGTTCTGCACCCTCTCCTCATCGCTGCTAATTGAAACCATGAAAAAAGTTGACAAACTGGAACATCCCATCACTGTGGGGGAGCAAGGGAATACCATACACACACATTCAGGTGGTAAATTGCAGCCAGCTCTGGGGTGGAACATGGCAGCACTTCAACACAAGAGCTCTCACCTCAACCTAGGATGGTGGCTATAACCTATAGGGACTGTGGTGCTGACAGTGAAGCTTGTGGGGCTACAGGCAGGGCTTTTTCAGCAGCAGCAGCCCCTCAACAGCTGAGCTTCCTTCCAGCAGAAATCCAGATGAGTGCAGATCTTGCCACCTGCTGAGTTAAAAGTCTCATTCCTGTGCAAAACTCTCCCAGAAAAACTTCCCCGAGAATGGCACAGCTAGTCACCCCTGAAACAGGCTAATGACCAATGAGAGGGCATTACATCATCCAGGTTTAGTCACAGCCCAGCCCCCACCCTCAGTCGCACACACTATCCAGTCTCTCCTGGCGCAGAGCGACTCTTTGCACTGATGCCTTTGGGCTGTGAGTGCCCCATCACACCCTGCCAGTCACGGGTAATTGCTCCTTGACCTCCAAACTCTTAGCCTGAGATTCCATGCTAGGAATCCAAAATTTCAATGCAGCAGGCTCCTGGCCCACCTTTGCTAAGCCATACCAGAGCTGAGAACAGTATTGGTGTCAGTGCACCACCTGCCCCAACTTTAGCCTATCTCGCCCTTCTCCTCACCTTCTTTCCCCTTCCCGATATCTAGTGCCCTCTTCCAGCCGCCCCTCCCCTTGCCTGTCACAAAGGCAGATTGAGCCTGGAGGCAGGGTGGGATCTGGTTCTTTGAAGTCCATGGCATATCATTCAGGTGAGACCTGAAACCACAGCAACAGTCAGCACAAGGGGCCTGAGTGTCCCCTGCCTCTTGTTGAGTCACATCTGTGCAAAAGTGGATGGGAACCCCCTCAGGCCCATTACCCATCCCCACACACACACACACATTGTGATGGGGGTCAGGATCTTGAGGCAGGTGGTCTGGGACAGGTGGGATGGTGCATTTATGTTGCCTGCCAAGCAGGAGGGGGGCACGGCATCTGTAGCAGGTGGCAGGCTGTTCTGAAGTGAAGCAGAACTCTGCCCTGAGCCATCCCCCCCGAGCTCCAGACCTGTCTCTCACCTCACAGACATGTAATGCCTTAAACAGCCCTCACCCCCCAAGAGGGGAGTCAAGGGCATTATCCCCATTGCAGATGTGGGGACACAGCAGCACTGAGTGGAGAAGGAACTCGTCCAAGGCCACAGAGTTAGGCTAAGAGGTCTATTCATTTTTACTCCCGTGCCCACCATCACCATGGTATCTGAACCCCAAGAGACCCTGGCTTCTAGCCGTGGTCGGTTCACACTGCACAGTTATCCACCTTTCATCTGAAAGCCCCTTTCCTAGGGGCCCCTCTTCACCCTCCAACAGCTGCACACAGCTTCCTACAGCTCCCAGGATAATTAATCAGCCTATGGGGAGTAGAGCTGGTGGGGCTGGGACGGGGTGTGAGTGACAGTCAGGTCAGGAGGAGGGTGGGGAGAAACACAAAAGAGGTCATGTGAGGGGGCTGGGTGAAGACGGGGGTTTAGGGCTGGTTGAAGCCTGAGGGCTGTTCCTTGTGCTGATCCTGAGTGCCCAGCACCAGGAGCTGGGTTAACATTGTCCATCTCAGCCCGAGCACTGCATAGCACCACACTGCCTAGGGATACAGAAAGCAGCCCACTTGCACCCAAGGATTTGAATGGCTGCCATCCTGGCTGGCCTGGTAGGTAAATTATTAAACAGGGCCTGGCAGCTGGGGCCTTTAATAGGACTGGCTGGGAACCCTGCATAAAGCCCAGCTGGACCATGGCTCCAGCTGCAGCTGCCAGACGCTCAGGTGTGGGGAAGGAGGAGGCAGAGAAGAATGTATGTGTGAGCTGGGCTCAGTCATGGCCAGAGAGGTCCCCAGCCAGCAGCTAGCGAGACAGCCTTCAGCTCCCATAGGGTGGAGGAGTCAGTGAAGGACTCATCCCTGCATCAGGAAGCTCAGACAGCTTCCCTCTGAGGTCTTGGGCCAGCCACATAGCCCCAGCTAAAGGCAACTGGAATTGGTGAGGGAGAAGCCAGTGATGTAATGGCACCGTCTAGCATACATCCTCATGATCCTCTGAAAGCTCTCCAGGACCCCAGCGATCCCCTCTGCATCACAGCTTCTCCTTGTGTCTGAAGGGGAGAGGATGGGATCCCCCGTGGACACGACACTGACGTTCACCAGGCAGAGGGTTCACCTCTGCAGCGCTCCCTGCCCCTTGCCGGAACAGACAAGAGGCCAGCCCCTGTGTGAAGGAAATGTCAAACGCTCCCACTCTGATATGGCAGCTGCGCCAAAGCTTCCCCATTCAGTGAACTGCACAACAGAACTTAAAAGCCACAGACACAGCAGATTTCTTATCTGTGCTGTGGACTCTCTCGGGACCCTTTCTCAATCCCACCAGAAAAGGAAGGGGAATGCAGCACATGGACACGGCTGGGCACAGGTGCGAGCACTGGCAGTATCCAGACCATGGGGAGGGCAGAAAGAATCACCACTCTTTGTAAACACGCCATATAGATTCTGCCCCCCCACCAACTGCCAACTCTGTTAGTATCTGACAGAGCTGGACAGGAGCTGGATGGTCTCCTACGCTGGCAGTCCAGTGCCTTTAGACACGCTCTTTGTTTCTGTTTGTCTCCACCCCATGACTAGGACTCCCTATAGTTTGATTAGT